>NC_050587.1:34702500-35002500 GCF_013368585.1 Megalops cyprinoides | reverse complement strand
TGCAGGCTCAGAGGATACCCCTCTGGAGAGGGCCTGCACATTTTTCTGCCCGCTGACAGTCCACACATGTTTTTTCTCCCAGTGCAAATCCTTGCATTAAGGACAAACCTCTTAAATCAACATATTCCTTGAGATAAAAGTACATTTTCTATTTTTATCCGAAACATAAGATATCAGAGGTAAAGCGTAAATCAATAATTAGATTCAATAACTCAGAGGCTGAAAGAAACAGCATCCACTGTCAATGTCTTCAGCTTGTGTGAAATGCCTTTTTTAAACCACGTGCTGCTGCCTCTCATGTATATCCTGGGTTGTACTGCTACTTTATTTTGAGGGCTGCACTACAAATGTCAGCATGAACCCCAGATTCAAGCTTGCATCTTACTTGTAAGAACCCTTTCCTCTCACCCACGTCCTCTTACCTCAAAGGCATAGTTTTCCACTAGTGGTATGTCCTGCTCGTCTATCAGCGTGTACTTTGTCTGGAAAGGCAAAGAAAGCATCATCGTCAATAAGCAATATGCAAACAGGAAAAAAGACGCTTATCATAAACATCCCAACCTCCATTGCAAGGCAGCACAAAACACAAGATGCTTCAACCACTGAAATATTTCTAGGTTTGCTGTTGCTGGGAGTTTCAGTTCACAATCTATTGCTCTGACAGCGGAACTCAGGCTCCAATACCTGCGCTGACATACGTTAATGAAACAATCCTCAATGGAATTTTTGGTATGGTGGTAAAGAGCAGGGCATACAAACTCAAAGGTTGCTGGTTCGATTCCCGGGCGAACCTCTGCTCTGCTGTCCCTTTGGGCAAAGTACTTAACCCTCAGTAGGTGTATAACTGCTGTACAAACAGATAACATGTACACACTGTATGCTGTGTAAGGCACTCTTGATAAGTACGTCTGCTAAGCAAATTGTAATGTAAAGAGCGTTAGTGACCACTTGCTAGCCCCCTAAAATGTTAAAGTTTAGATATTGACCACACGTGGAACTGCTCTGGCCAGAAGTGAGATTTGCTCAGATCGAAAATATTATGATACCTTTCTAATTTTAGTAGGGTGTCCCATTTTGCAGTTTAGGATATTTTGTTATATATGAGGGCATTATGACCCTGTTAGGTGGCACAATTACTGGAAATTACTTCGAGAGATATTGGAACCATAAAATACAACAAAAAACAGCCAGTTATTTGACACCCATCTCTCAAAAACTGTTCGTTTGAAAGACTGAAGAATATTTGCAATCAATCTAGCGTACATCTGAGACCAAAATGCATGAACCCCGCACACAATAAATGATCTTGATTTATGTTGTTCTGACCCAAAAGCAAGCGATAGCAAGATTTTTCCTGCCCGATTCCTTTTAAAACTGGATGACTGGATGATAACTTGTGTTTAAAGCAACAATTGTTCTACAGCACAAACAATATCGCCTGTACGAGTCAATCTTAAAGCTTCATAGAAAAAGGAACTTAAATGTTGGAATGATGAAACTAATTCCCGACCCAACGTTTTAGTGGTGGACAACGTCTTTTTTATCGCGTTTGTTTATCAAGGCAGGGGACGGTATATATAAATGTATAGCCCCACAGCCCCAGGGGTGTCGATTCTCCATAATAATGCGTTATTATAAACCTTCAAACAGAAACTAAAGGCAGGGCAGCTGCTGTACCGACAGAAAAAAAACATCGTGTTTTCAAGTCACTCACACTCACACACACACACACACACACCACCCTCGTCACGAGCACATACACCTCACGCAGAAATTCCATCTGAGCCGTCCAATCAGCGGACGCGAATTTTTCCCAGCGCTATATCGCTAGCTAACCAGCTAGTCAGGAAGATGACAGGTTTACCGTCATCGCGGTCATGGTCGAAAATGTAGTGATGTGTCAGCTCTGGTACAGGTTATAATGCAGTATTTACCTGTAGATATTCAAATGGAACGGGAGCGATAATGTCTATTCTCCACGGTTTTGACACCTGCTACTCTCTGCTACTACCGGTCAGCTACAGGGGCTAGCCTGCTAGTAAGACGTGCAGGGCCTCGCAAACAGTCCCGACTGTTCATACAAAACGACCTCGTCCCAGACTGATATTCAAAAAGAAATGAAAAAGCTACTTGCTTGGTTGGTTAGTTATCCACGTCTTTCGGACCTTTTCGCTGACATCTGCCCTTTAGTGTATCTTCCTTCGACGCGGCATTGCCGACAGCCCAACCACTAGTCGCATCCTAACGCAAACTAGCTACCTAGCAAGCTGCCGCCGAGAAAAAACCTGTTTGTTACAATCTAGTAAGTTACCATGCAACTACTGTTTGGCAAGAAAACCGACTTAGCTACTAAAATATAACACGGCCAATTATCCGTGGTGTAAAGGATGTATGTCTACTCTATGACTTCTTTAACGCGAGCTAGCGTTATCCGTGTTGATATTCGGAGTCTGTCATAATGTCTCGGGCAGCCGTGACATGCCGGCTTGAGTCACTTTGCAAGCGGTTCCTGGTTTGGAGAATAAGGCTCCACGTCTCAGTACCGGCTCTCTTTTGATTGTAAAAAAATAAAGACAATGTTTTCAGCATTACATACTGTATGTTTTTACAATCGTTCGCGCTGTCTATCCAACTGTTGTAGCGTTCCCCCAACGCAACGGTTTACCCGGGTTAGCAATACTAATTAGCTAGCCAGCTAGCTCGGCTCACACCGCAAAAGCACAGATCAAGACGCGCTTAACGAACGGTGCGCAGACGGTCGGCAGTTCGGACCTCTTAATGTCTCCTTGCCCTCCTTCAGATGCCCAAGAATTATCTGTAGGGAACATTTTATGGCTCTGAAGGCTAATCGTTAATAAAGCCATTTTAGCATTTTGTTCCGTTGTCTTGTCTTTTGATCCCCACCCCTTCTTGCCGCACATGGCAGCCACAGGATCCAACTCACCTTCCCGGCCACACGGCCCAGTCGAACTATCCCTAGCTTGAAATCCGACATGGGGAGAGCGGCTGGATAGCAGCAACAAAGAGAAAGCTGGCCAGGCAATCGAAAAACTTGAGTCTCGTCAGGACTACCCCCAACCCCACTCTACTCCTGATCTAGCCACGGAGGGTTAGTCGGACCCAGGCGCTCGCTCCCCCGCCACAGCCTCCGTGACACACCGCTGGCTGGAATCGGAAAGCCAGGTCACTAGAGGGAGGGCCGAGTCCAAATGATATATCCAATCAGGTTAATGCTAGGGAGGTTGACGATCCAATCAGAAACATCGTGTTTTGACTTCTTCCCAAAGAGCATAGAATACTCACGCTGCCTTTCCTCTTTAATTCCAGGGCGGTGACGTAACCTCCAATGACGCAATAATGTTCGATCAGTCTCTCCAATCAGCGATGGGGTTTTCCTCATGAGGCCCACCCATTTTGCTCTCGACCCTCCTCTTTTCCGCCTGACGACATCACGTTGTCTACGCCTGCTTCCTGTGAGAAATTGTCATTTTCGCGCGAAATAATAAGCAGTTGAACCCGTACTGCGTATGTTTGTTGATCATCATTAGGCTATGAACAACTGAAAAACTTTCTGAAGAGTGGCCAGGTTTACTTGAAACATAAAAATATTGTGTGCACTGAAAATCAATGCACATGAATTTTCCGCAAATCGCAAACGCTACTGTAAGCACACAAAGAACTTTCAAATGAAATCCCGATTATGATTAAATAAAATTAGAAAAAAATAATACAGTCGTCATGGAAGTCTGGAGAATTGAAATATGACAAAAATAAGTAGCTTCAAGTCCAAGAAAAATGTGTAATTTTCCTTCGTGGCTCCTTAAGCAAAAACGGTGCTGTGACCTGTATTGGATCTGACAGCGGGGTGTAGTGGAAATAGGGAGGACTTCTAACCGAAAGGTTGCTGGTTTGATTCCCTGTCAGGGCACTGCTGCTGTACCCTTGGGCAAGGTACTTCCCCCAAAAATTGCCTCAGTAAATATGCAGCTGTATAAATATTTAAAACTGTTACCTATAAGTTGCTCTGGAAAGACAATAGTGTAATGCAATGTAATGGATCTGCTTCATATAGGCTCTACTTTAGGACTGAACACAGTGCATTACAACATTATTTAAAATTTAATTTAAAATATAAGTTTTATTTAAAATAAATAAAACTACACACTTACAGTTACAGAGAGAATAGGCTATGCTTACTGTGTTGCCTCATAACTGCAATTCAGCTGGTCAGGTCTGACCTTTCAATGTCTCCAAAATGCTATAGAGAAATTATAGCCACATTTCTGGTTATGTCTTAAAGTATGAAATCATTTTGGGAGGGCTTTCACAGAGAAATGTTAAGCATTTTGAAGGTCAATTTCTTTATGAATTTTGAGTGTTCTTCTTGGAAAAATTTCTTCAGAGACAGGGATGTCTTCAGAGGGCGAGATAATGACAAGTACCTTATAAGAACAGCCTGTGATTATGGCATTCAAACAAATTACAAGAAACTGGTTTCAAATGTACTTGTCTCCAATATCAAAATAGAGTATGCCTACAATATCAAAATAGAAACAACAATATATTACAGAAAGATAATAAATAAGTAGAAAATGTACAACAATGATGACAAGCACAGAGTACAGTATGGAACCAGAATTGGCAGTAACCTCAGAGGAGGTCATACACTTCAGTAAAGTTGTTTTCAATTCCATTCCATTTTATGTCACTCAAAATTCATTTAATTTTATATTTATGTTTTTATGGACTTATTTTTTGTTTCTGTCTTGGGATTGGTCATCTACTGAATGTTATGTCTGAATTACTTTATAGAATTTTTACTTTCTTTTCTTTTTCCATAGACTGGTCTCTCAAAAAAGTAGTAATAGTCTCATAATAAAGCAACCATTGTTTGGGCTACTGATGTTTCTGTACGGTATTGTTGGTGGGAGGCCAGACAATTAAATAATTTCTTGACAGTGCTTTTCTGTAACCTCCAAACAGTACCTTCAGACACTTTTCATAATTACCAGTTATTATTATTATTATTATTATTATTATTATTATACCTGCTGGTTACCAACTTTGGAATGGATAGCTAGCTCCAGATGGAACAGGCTAAAGGAGAGGCGGCTAATCCTGGTGAAGTTGTTAGTATAAACTAACCATCTGCCCAATAAAAGATTAAGGGAGACCGTTACAATTCTCTAAATCTTTCTTCACGTACCGCAGTAATGACCTATGGTTGAAGTGTTAAAGATCGTTTAGCTTGTTAAAGTGTAAGAGGTTGCACGTTTCGTAATATTGAATTGATTGAGGGAAGCTATTTTAATCCCAAGAGTGTTGACCGTGTGAGACCCCAATAGGCCAATGACATCCAAAACAAACAGGAAAAGTTAAGCATTAATAGGTGCCTTTCACTGCTTGCAGCACCGATTGCGAATTCAGAACGAATTTTCACTTTCAAAACAACTTAATGCCAATTCTGACTTCGCCACCCATGCAGAGAAAGAAAGAGGATTTTTGCCGAAATGTAGCGTCATTCCAACGTGGGAAAATTCTGTCCTCTCCCTACCTGTATTCCCTCCATCTTTCCCAACCCCCTCCTTTTATTCTCCCAGCCGTTAAACTAGCTTTGCAGCTCCGACCTTTCCTGCGCCCGCTACTTCCGCCTTCGTACCTTTGCTCACCTGTCACAGGTGCGCAACCTGTCACTTGTAAACGAACAGTGAGTCGACACTTCGTAAAGCTCTGTCATTTGGTGCGCGATAATTTTCACTCCTACGAGAACAGGTAATCGGATATACATTATAACATTATATAACTCCAAGGAGGTGCAATGAGCTCTGAGCCGTGGAACTGCGAGCTGACAGCGGTGTCCTTGCGGGACAGCGATTCGGAGCCGGAGTCAGAGATCTGGGACAACTCGTCGAGCCACCTGGGGAACGGTGATTCAAACACGGGAATTCTCTCCGTGGACTCCCGGTTGAGCCCCGGCGGCGCATTATTGATGAATGGTTCGCGCGTCGGTGACTCCAAGGCGGAGGAGCACGCCGGGACAAAGCCAGCCTCCGGGGGCAGTCCGGTGTCCACGACGGACATTAGATCTGAGGACTCGGGCCTTTGCGTCGACCATGAGTCCGAGCTGGACTGGTACTGTAGCTCAGAGGGAAAACTCATTTGTTCACACTGCGCCATTGTTGGCTCATGTCAGGGGCACACGGTCACCCCAATCGCCCGCAGAGCCGCAGATGTCAGGGTAAGTAAAATGGTCTAGTCCCAATTTAACTGCTGCGATTATGTAATATTATTTTCAGTAGTTATTACTTAGTTAATAACAATACTACTACTGCTGCTACTATTATTATTGTAGTCCCAAGATCATTATTGTTTTGGTTGTTATTATTACTGTCAGCAATGATCTTCAATAATTACAAATAATAATGTCAATAATTTCTGCTGTAGTGTCTCTTGCAGTAGTTAGATACCTGGGCAACTAGTGTTTACGTCAAGGTGCGGAATATTTGGTGCAACACATATCAACACAAACGTTGTGTAATTGCTTGTGGTAGAACAGGTTGCCTTGCTCAAGGCAGGTAGCGTTTGATATTGAGTCTGCTGTTATTCACAGCCTAAATATGACAGGAGTTTCTCCCAATGTCTCGCTGTGTCCTGCTGTGACTTTTAGAGTCAGGGATTGGGAGTTTTCCAGGCAGTCTGGAACGTGAAGAAACTGGAAATTCTGGTTGGTGGTTTGGGAAACGATACTGGCAGGGCCATTGATCCTCTCTGATACAGTAATGAAAACACAAGGCTCCACCCGAATAAGGCTCACAGGCCCATGGAGCATGCTGTACCAGCTGCACTCACATTCAAATAGGCTTTATTAACATGACAAAAAATGCATTGGCAAGACCCTCAAATGCATTGCAGTGAACAATACATAACATTATTGCATATATCCATTAGCGATTTTAGACTCTTTTTAGGGGTGCTGAAGCACACTTAAATTTCATCTCAGCACCCCTAAGACAGACAACACAGAAAAGCAAGAAAAATGAGTAGTGAATATAGGAAAATTGCATTTTATGTATAATTGTGTAACAAATGTGTAATTTCTCTCTTTTTCTCTCTCTCCCTTGATCACACACACACACACACACACACACTCACAAGATGTAGTCATCTTACTGCATTGAATGATTTAAAGTTGAATTGGATTTCCAATACCACATAATGGTGAATATTCTTGATTGATTTTTAAAAACATTTGCGCTGTCAAAGGTGTCACTGTGTAAGTGCAAAAATGAAGAAATCTTTCACTTTCTGATTTCGAGCAGCCAGCACAAATGATGATGCCTTTGTGTCTTCTTTGTCTAATCTTTGAGATTTTTCTTTTGCCGTGGACATTTTTATGGTTGATACACTGCTGTATATGATTAAGTATGAGCATTTTTGCTCTTTTGTTTTGATAGATTTTTTTTTTATATTTCTAAAGACGCTTAATAATATTAATTTCAAATTTTCAATACCTCAGTTCTCTCTGTCTCTTGGTCTCATTGTCTGCCTCTCGGTCTCTGTCTCTCCTACTGTGGCTCAATCAATTTCTCTCCCTTTTTCTCACTCACTCCCACTCATCAGAATGAACACAGTAATAATGTCCTGAGAATGCAGTATGGCACTTCAAGGTGGATGAAAATTAGAGTCCTTCAGAGCTACACGAGCTACAGTCACTCTCAGATGAAGGACACCCAGTCCACTTACCCAGAATGCCCTCTGAAGACTGAACATCCGACTCCAGAGAGTGGAGTCAGTGACCATAACTGGCTGGATATGTTAATGTTGTTAATTCTGCTGTGCACCAGTGTAACAGTCCCTCTCTGTGTGTGGACCTGTTGCTATATTAGTCTTCAGCAGTACCACTACAGCTAAGGTAGACATTGACTTTTCAGCCCCTGGGTTCCCAGCTCAATAAGCGACTGTTTTACAACATAAAGTTTACATCGGTACCTCGACCCCAACAGTAAGACATGGCTCTACCCTCTGAAAGGTCAGTCAGTGAGCATGTGCATCTGCATTTGTTTTGAGCAGAACCAGCTGGTGGACGTGTGTGAGAAGATGCAGCTGCAGGCCCTGCGCATCGAGCGCTTCATCAGCCAGACCCTGGCAGCCAAGGAGCACGCCCTGCAGGTAAGCATGGGACCTGAGGGTTCTGGAAGCACAAACACACACACTCACACTTTTTTTGCTTTTCTCTTTTCCTTATTGCCTATGTTTCTCCTTTTTCTAAATGCTCTTTGGACCTATTAAATTAATAACTACTCATGAAAAAAGGCTATCTCCCTTGCTTTCTCTCTTTCCCTGCTTCTTTTCCTCTCTTTTTCTCCCCCTCTCTTTCTGCCCCCCCCTACACACACACACACACATACACATACACACACACACACACACACACACACACACACACACACAAATACACACACACACAGCACAGGGCTGTGGGAAAATGTTTTGGGAAGTTGGGGGTGCTGTAGTGGGAGGTGTATTTTTTGCATGTCCAGCCTCGGGGTGGGGTGGGGGGGGGGGGGGGGCGGGGGCGGTTGATTAGCATTCGCGATGAATAGGGTATAGGTTACTTCATACACATGAATTAATTTTTATGTAACGAGCCTGAGTGAAAGCTTTTTGGTGAAAATTCCATTCATAACATCACATTCTAATATAGCGTACGCGACTATAATATGAATCAAACGTATGCCAGTCTTGCAACCACCAGACTCTGTTGCACACAGTAGACAAGAACATGCAAATAGCCTACACATAGTTAAACAGGTCCATAAGCCCATTGCAAAACTAGTACTAGGCGTCGGCGAAGCAGGCGATGAAGTGCTGGTTGGTGTCGGGATGCTTTCCTGGATCCGCTGGTCTTGCGTTGTGCTCTTTTTAGAAGCTGGTGGTTTACCAAAGAAATCCAAAATTCATTTCTGTGCCATTGTGATAGCTAGCTACCTTGAATGATGCAACATTACTAGCTACTAGATGACTAGGCTACGTGACGTCCGCTGACCATGATGCTTGGCATTATTTTAATAATTAATAATTATTCAGTATTGCTAATTATTTCTCAAAACTTCCTCAAGCATTAAATTCTTAGGTAAATAACAACAGGAGAATGATTTTTTTTGCATCTGGAAGTGCTGTGATGTCTGTCTTTTCCAACAGGGGGTGCTGCAGCACCTGCCACACCCCTACTTCCCACGGCCCTGCACACACACTCACACACACGCACACACACACACACACACACACACACACACACGTGCACACACGCACACACACACACACACACGTGCACACACGTACACACGCACACACACACACACACACACGTGCACACACACACACACACACTCACACACACGCACACACACACACACACACACACGCACACACACGCACACACACTCACACACACGCACACACACGTGCACACACGTACACACACACACACAGACGCACACACACACACACACACACACACACGTGCACACACACACACACACACACACACACGTGCACACACGCACACACACACACACACACTCACACACACGCACACACACACACACACACACACACGCACACACGCACACACACACACACACACATAACATCAGAAGGCCACACTGCAGGTAAACATGAGGTTTGAGGGTTCTTGAAGCTGACACACACTCACACACACACTCTGCAACATGTGTGGGTCTGCACGTTTGGCATAGTGGTAAGGAACGGTTCTCTTAACAGTGAGGTTGCTGGTTTAATTCCCCACTGGGGAGTGCACTGCTGTTGTACCCTAGGGCAAGGTACTTAAACAACAATCACCTCAGTTAATAATCAGCTGTATGAATGGATAAGAGTCACTCTGAGTAAGGGTGTCTGCTACATGACAATAATATAATGTCACACACAGAGACACAGATATGCACACACACTCCCATACTCAAAATGAGCAGGGCACTTAAGGTACCTGAGGGTTTGTTCTTTGGATATTCACATCCTCACATGATAACCCTCTTCACATTGATGTTCTTAAAGTACCCCACACGTCAATAACTTTTCTCAAACAACATTTTGGCTCCATTCAAGATTTCCATTGTGACCTAAAACTTACTTGAAATGCTGATCATATCAAATCAATGCTTTTCAGGCAAAACTCTGAGGTACTTGGCTACTACCATATAGGGATAATTCATTTATCATACTTCTTCTAACAAACACCTGGGGTAATAACTTGATTAAAAGTTCTGTCTTATATAAAGCTTATATTGATAACTTTACCAGAAAGATACAATTACTGCTAGTTAATTTTCCTTACAAAACCAGCTTTCTTCCTTTTAATGAGATTCCTTTTATTCTTGTTTTCATTTATAAATTTCTGTCAAATTCCCATTCCCTGAACTGTAATTAATGAGTACGCACCTTAACCTTGGAACACTATCTAAAAACAATTCTCTTTCTTTCTCTGTCTTTCTCTCTTACTTTCTCTCTCCCTCTCTCTGGTTCCCCCCCTCTCTCTCCCTCCTGATCTCTTCTCCCCCCCCACCCCCCACTCTCTCTGCCTCCCTCCCTCCATCCTCCCACTCTCTGTATACTCCCGCTTTCTCTCTCTCTCTCCCTCTGTCATTCTCTCCCTCCCTCTCTACCCCCACTCTCTCTCTCCTTCCCTCCCTCATCATCCCTCTCCCCCTCTCTCTCCCTTTCAAACCCCCTCCCTCCCCCACTCTCTTTTTCCACACTCTCTCACTCCCTCCTTCACTTTCTTCCCCTACTCTTTCTCTCTCTTCCTCCCTCTCTCTATCTTCCTCTTTCTCCCCCTTTCTCCCTCTCTCTATCCTCCCACTCTCTGTATACTCCCACTTTCTCTCTCTCTCTCTCCCTCTGTCACTGTCTTCCTCTCTCCCTCCCTCCCTCCCCCTCTCTACCCCCACTCTCTCTCTCCTTCCCTCCCTCATCATCCCTCTCCCCCTCTCTCTCCCTTTCAAACCCCCTCCCTCCCCCACTCTCTTTTTCCACACTCTCTCACTCCCTCCTTCACTTTCTTCCCCTACTCTTTCTCTCTCTTCCTCCCTCTCTCTATCTTCCTCTTTCTCCCCCTTTCTCCCTCTCTCTATCCTCCCACTCTCTGTATACTCCCACTTTCTCTCTCTCTCTCTCCCTCTGTCACTGTCTTCCTCTCTCCCTCCCTCCCTCCCCCTCTCTCCCCCTCTCTCCCCTTCTCTCCCGATCCCCCCCCCCCCCCCCCCCCCCCCCCCCACAGGTGGAGGCGAGCGGGGCGCGGGAGCGGGTGGTGGCGCGGGTGAGCCGGGTGCGGGAGGCGCTGGAGGAGGAGGAGCAGAGGCTGCTGGAGGCGGTGCAGAGGGAGGAGGAGCGGGTGCAGCAGTGCCTGCTGACGCAGAGAGCCCATTGGACGCAGGCGCTGGCGGCGCTCACGCACACGCGCACAGGCCTGGTGCACATGCTCACCGACACGCAGGACACGAAGCTCGCGGTGAGGAGACGGGAGGGTGGAGGGAGGGGCGGGGGGCAGGAGAGGAGGCTGGGAGGTGCAGAGGATGATGGGTGGTTAGGGGAGAAGACAGAGGGACGGAAGGAGAGGTAAAACAAGTAGGGTAAAGGATAGAGGACAGAGGGATGAAGTGAAGAGGGGAAACGGCCTAGGGTAAAGAACAGGATGCGGCAAAATGTGCAGTGATGAAGAGGAAGATGATGTTGATCATAAAGAGGATGGTGATGATGATGATGATGATTGTGGCAGTGATGAAAATTATGATGATGATAACGAAGATGATCAAAATGAAGGTACTAATGATTGTGTTTGTCTTCTAATCCTTCCCTCCCACTCTGCAGACATCCGGTGAGGAAATATCAGAGAGGTCAGTTCTGAAATTCAGTGCGTGCTTCACCAATGCTCCACATTTCCGTCCTCCTTTCCTTCTCTCTTTCTACCAGCCATCCCACCCTCAGCTTCTCTCAGTACCTCTCCATATACTCTGTCCATCTGTCCATCCGTCCATATACCTGTATACCTGTTCTGTTCATCTTCACCTTTCACCTTCCCTTCTTACACTCCTTCCTCCACTCCCTCTCTGGGGCCCCTCTGTTTCTACAATCTCCCTTTCTTTTTCTCTCTTTCCGTTCCTACCTTCCCACCTTTTCCTTGTCTCTACCACTCTGTGATGATCACCGTTCAACTGGAACACAGTGTAGTAAGGGATAAGTGATGGTGAGATCACGGGATACATGCACAACACACGGTGTCAAACAAGCAAGGACCAGCTTACCAATTACACCAGCTGTGTAATTCTGGGGAAATACTGGGGCCTGGTTAAGGTAATGGGAAACATGCATTCGGACACTGCATAGAGTTTCCCATATGGTCTAGTGGTGAGGATTCCTGGCTTTCACCCAGGCGGCCCGGGTTCGATTCCCGGTATGGGAATGTTGTTAGGTTATATAGGTGCTATGTTGTAAGAGTTTTGGTGGCAGTGTAGTAAAGTGGTAAGTTTGATTCCCTGCTGGGGCACTGCTGCTGAACCCTTGGGCATGGTATTTAACCCATAATTGTCTCCGTAAATGTCCAGCTGTGTAAATGGATAACATCGTAGAAAAAGAAAAAAAAAACAATGCAAGTTGCTCTGCATAAGAGTGTCTGCTAAGTGCCGATAATGATAAGGCATAATTCCATTTGTGTTATTTCATAGGTTTGATGTCTACTGTTATTACTACTATTCTAAAATTCTATTATTCAAACTGTTGACTGGTACTGTATATATACAGGTACTGTATATTATTCATTATTACTTACTTATGTTAGCCTTTACTCAGATAGTGACAAATTAACACTAGTTGATACCTTCAGGATGGGACAATGCAAGAAAAGTGGTGGTAATCTCTGCAGTCTCTCATAATCAATTTGCGTCTTGAATAAAACTCCCAGGATGCTTTGTGTGTCTCTCAGGGTGGAGGAGGCGGAGGGTGTGGGGGAGCCCCGGGACACGGATCAGCTGAGTTTGGACCAGACCTGCAGCGACAGCAGCCTCCTCCTAGGATTGTGGGCCAGCGCCGTGCTGCTGGGCCCCTCAGGTTAGTACCTGGTCTGGTTCTGCGGACGCTCTCCTTCTCCTGATATGACTGGGAGATTCCTCCGCCTTCCATGACCACATCACTCCCAGACTCAACAATTCATTCAAACAGTTAATAGCATGAAGCAACACTGCTGTATCAATGATGGAGTTATTCACTCTGTCCAATAGGTACCTGATTGTGGAGAAGCTGGTCAACACTGCTCCCAAAAATGAGCAGAAAAGAGCAACCTTTCAAAAAACAATACCTTATTTTACAACCCAACAAACAGACAGCATGAAGAAAAAGAGGCTTCTGTACTTTCCAGCCACACACTTGTTTTTAATAGGCCTCCGATTAGGCAGGTGTGGCTTTTTAACCAATGGGTTAGTTAACAAACCAAGCAGTTAACAGGTTTTAGATGCAATTGGTAAAATAGGATCTTTTATTGGTAGGTTTGAATTGTGTAGATAACAAAGGGGCCCTTGAGCATTTAACATTAAACAACTGACACAAACTAACGATGAACATGGTTTCTGGGGGAGGGTAGGGCTCTCCTTCACACTGATGATTGGCTGCTGCACTCAGCATGAGTATGGTAAAAGTTCTCATAGTCTGGTTTATATCCCCTTATGAGCTGTTCTGTGCACCTTACCGGGAGTGATCACACATGATTAGTGTAATCCTGTGCCTGTCAGTGGGCTATGTGTGATATGGCCTGTGCAGTAATCTTGTCTCAGCTGATTCTCAATTATTTATGCCCCTCTGTGTTTTGCCATATCCTTCCCTTGTCTAGTCAGGTTAGCAAATTTAACTTGTGGTAGAGCTTGAATAGTGTTACATACACTCTTATTGGTCTGGGAGTGTTGTTAGCCTGGTCTGACACTGCTGCTCATTCAGCTCGAATGGATACACTTATGTTCTAATGTGCCGGAAGTCGCTCTGGATAAGAGCGTCTGCTAAATGAATGTAATGTTATGAAATGTAATCCAGTCTTTACTATAATCTAATCCTCTTCCTTGGTTTTATCTTCCCAACCCCCCTTCTGCTCCCCCTGTCTCCTTAACATCCATCCATCTGCTGTTTATCTCCATCTTTACCCTCCTGTCTCTCTCTGTCTCTCTCCCTTTCACGGTCGTCCCCGCTTTCCCTTGCCGCTCATCTTTGGCCCCTCCCCCTCTGCAGGCCACACCCCGGCCCACCTGAGGTTCGACGAGCGCACGGTCAGCCCCCTGCTCTCCCTCTCGCCCGACCAGCGCACCCTGACCTTCCTGCCCAAGCGCGCCCGCCAGTCGCCGCCCTATGACCCGGCGCGCTTCGACAGCTGGCCCAACGCCCTGTGCTCGCCCGCCCTCTCCTCGGGCACCCACAGCTGGGTGCTGGAGGTGGGCGGGAGTGCCGCCTTCAAGGTGGGCGTGTGCTACGCCGGCGTGGTGCGCAAGGGGGCCGGCAACGACTCGCGGCTAGGCTACAATGCCCAGTCCTGGGTCCTGTCTCACTATGAGGGCGAGTTCTCCTTCTGCCACGCCGGGCGGCACCACCCCCTGCCTCTGCTCCGCAGGCCCGCCCGGCTCGGGGTTCTGCTGGACTTGCCGGGTCAAACCCTGCTGTTCTTTGACCCGGACTCCGGCGCCGTCCTGCACGCCGTGCGCCACCCCTTCACCGAGCCTCTGTTGCCTGCTTGCGCTGTGGCTGACCACAGCATCACGCTGGTCTGACCGCAGCGTTTCCGCCATCCTCTCAGGCCCTTGAGCCGTACGTCACCGCCAGTGCTTACCCATCGGACAGAATCATCCAACTTTTTGTTGATTAACACAGCCGAGAGAATGGAGGGAAGCTTTGCTTTGGTTCGCTTTGGTTGTCTCCGCTCCTGGTTTCCCGGACGTCTACTAGTCCTGGGAGTTTTAAAGGTGCCACTGGAATAGCTGCGGATCGTTGCCAGGAGCAACAAGTTATCAAGTGTCCGGCCAATCAAAGGCCCCGATGATGTGGTCAAGGCCTAAGTTAGAGAGAACGCCAGAGACATTCGGATCACCAGCAGACACCACTGCTTTTGTAGGTGATGTCATGACAGTGCAAAGGAATGTTACTGAAGTATTCAGAATGTTGTTTGATGTTTATGTATCTGTACATTTTGTGATTCATTTTTTAATATTAATTAATTTATTTGGAATGTATTACTGTCATACGTAAAAATTGCTTTTATCGATAGTGACCTCGGACATTTTGCTACAACTTGCAAACACTAGATCAAATTTTCTAGAAGCTAATCCTGTATCTCCAACACACATACCTCGTTTGTTGCTTTTTTATTGAAGATATCTATTTTTAACAAGATTATATGTCATCAATTCTGTTTCACATGTTGAGTATATTGGCTATTTTACATTTAGGCTTGCTGTACCACATCATACCACGTGGGGGCAGAGCATGAACAGTTGATTTATATTCGCTGGCTTTCAAATAAATTTTAATAGATTTACGGAATGAAATATAACGTGCAATTTTTTATGAAACATCTATAACTGTAGAAAGAGAATGTGCATGTATGTATATGTATTTTCTTTAGTGTTTTTGTACAAATTTTTACATGAGAGGTTAGAAAAATGTAGTGAGTATGTGGCCCTAAGGGGGCAGTATGTGTGTGCATACGTGTGTGTATACTTATGTGTCTGTTGCAGCTGCCAGCATGAAGTGGCCACTGAGTTCATCACACACTTCTTTGTGTTCTTCCACAAACTGTCCAAATAAATAATGAAGTATTGGTTCAAGAGTTTGCTTTGTTTGGGAAGAGTGGTTGGTCTGCGTGTGAGGTATTATGCACTTCAGTGGCCACGTGGGGCATCCAAACATTGATTTTACAATTTCTTTATGCTGCCCATTACCTTTGTCGTCTCCACACCTCAGGATGCCCCATGGGTTGATTTAAGTATACCATTACACCCACCAAAGAAGATGAAGGCTAAAATGAAATCACAGCAAGCATTCAATGCTTTCCTTTATTCTCTGTAAATGCACTGCAGTGAAAGTAATCATGTGTTTGTGTAAATGCTGCTGTTAGGGAACTCCGGCATAGTTGTTACAAAACTGCGATCAAAGGTAACGCAATAGGAGTGGTGACCTCCTGCACCACATGTGTGTCATGGTACAAGAGCATGACCTCTTTAAGTTGACAGGGGCGTGCCACGTGTTGTTCTGACAAACACATCAGTTTGAACCCTAAAACCTTCTGGGTCTTTATATTACTACATAAATTCTTAAAATAGATGCTTCCATAATCATGCTTGTGATGTTTCTGTAATGACTATATAATCATTCCTCACTTCAAATCTCATCCAAAATGCTAAGATGTGCACTTAATGATTGTGCTAAGACAAGAGTACATAGCCAAATTTAACAACAAAAACTAAAGCTGATAATTCCACCACACAAACTGTTCTTGGGGCTTCGTACTTACCCTCGGTCGTCTCTGAGGGAGGTTCGAGTATAATCATTTCTCCATAATGAGTTAATTGATATTGATAAAAGCAGGTTTTTGAAGCACTACAATACACCTCCAGAATCATTAAAAAAATGCCCTGCACTCCCCAGTCTCTCCTGGAATCACGGCTCATCTCTATGTACAGCCTTGTATGGCCAACTGGCCATAGCAACAACCTTAGCAGGGATTTCAACCTCAGGATAAAACAGTAAGACTCTGAATTAGACCTGGAACACAATGGAACTGGAACAGCTATTGCAGGCCCCGTAGAGTTTGGAGGTATAGTGGTTTAAACCTCTTCTAAGATCATCGTTATTGGCCCATAAATGTATGTGCCAAACCGAACAAGCAAGATGTCAGGGCTTTATTTGTTGTAAAATACTAATTTCTTAGTAACTGTCAGTTAAGGCACATGGGTACCATTTAAAGTATGTTGTTTACTATGGCAATGACACAATCAACCAATCAACTTATGTTTTCTGTCCGTGTTGTCCATACTCAATCTCTCAGAGTTATGCTTCTTCACGATCTGAACAGCAGAGGGCACTGTTGTACAGTCTGTCATTGGTTCTCATTAATAACACATTAAAAGAAGCCTGCCAAGGGCAAGGGAACTGAGGTGTAATAACTGTTAAGGAGGCTGTCAAGGAGCAGCTCTGTCTCTGTGACAGTAGACAATGACGACAGATACAGACTAATATAGTGGGTTTTTTTTTTTGTATTTGGTGAAAGGTGTTTATTGGGGTCAGATGTCCAGCCATCCCATCTTTGCTAAGTTGACCACCAGCTGGCTCAGTCTGCCTTATGTGACTGTAGCTATGAGAACATACAGTTTAACTGATGATTTGTTTGTGATTTTTTCAGATTTATGTGTATATCATGACTGCTCTCCTCTGATTACCACCTCAAATGGGTCTTTCAGTCGTGTAGCTGCGCTCTGTTCAGTTTCCTGCCTGACAGTCGCACATGTTCACCAATCACTGTCTCAGCACCTTGGACAGCTGTCCTCAGTAACGGGGCTGGATGCGTTTTATTTTACCCCTTCGAATAAAGGAAACCCCGGAAAATTACCTCGCCAAATGGAATGGGAGTCTGCAGCAGACAGGAGCCAAACGTTCACTGCGTGTTGCAGTTACGGGGGAAGGTCGGCCAAGCAGGGCAGAGACGACCCTGAATTCCTGAACCTCCCAATCAGCTGGGGGGGGGGGGGGGGGGCTGAGCAAGAAGCACCTGGCTGCTGCGTGCCAGGACAGCAAAGCTGCAGAGGTAACTGAAAAATGAAAATGAGCACACACTGTGAGTTTAAAAGCACAGAGGACACGCAGGAGTGGACGGTTGCTGGACGTGAGCCTGACATTGATGGATTTTGGTATGCTGTCTCCTCCCAGCCCTTGGAGCAGACACGCGTTGATGT
This sequence comes from Megalops cyprinoides, assembly GCF_013368585.1. Lineage (NCBI taxonomy): Eukaryota > Metazoa > Chordata > Actinopteri > Elopiformes > Megalopidae > Megalops > Megalops cyprinoides. The sequence goes on along the minus strand of NC_050587.1, from coordinate 34,984,504 downwards.
CTCTGTATCATGAGCGGGTCATGCTGGATCACGCTGGAAGGAACAGCATGCTCAGTACCCAACGATGGGGACACAGCTGCACTGTTTGGTCAGATGTGTCTGATATGAGAGCAGCGTAATCGTGCCAAGGCAGTGAGAGATAAGAGAAGCACTAGCCAAAGCTGGTAGATTCACAGCACTGATTCAGACTGATTCAGAGGTCCTCTTCTGCTGAGTAACAGAAAGGCATGGTGCTGGGTGATAAATGAAACATTAACAATAACATTAATGGCAAACATTAGATCACCTCTTCCTACACTCAGGCAACAGCCCAAACCCAGGCTGAAGGGGATTCCCGTGGCATAGAGTTCTAAAGCAAACGCACACAGATGACAGACTCAGATGATGGGAGTCAGATAACATGTTCCAAAGTGAAGGTCATGGAAGAAGTATGCCAGCCAGCTGGGGTGAAACAGAGGTTTCACATGCCTTACCATCTTTGGACTTGAGAGATGGTGCAGAGAGTGAACAGGACCATAAACCGGGGTGAGAAAAGGCAATCCAGGAGAGGGGCGGAACATGGGCTGTGGTGATCCCAGTGACACTGAGGGAGATCTGTTCCGCACTCTACAGGGTCACTAACCTGACTTTCTTCGAATTCATACCAGGAACAGCCATACGATCCTTACAGGTGACCCTCCTGCTAGTCTGCGTGTGAAACAGAAGTGACGAGGCAAGGGATACAGCTCCTTTCCAAGAATTCGGCAGAAGCCACCAGAGCAGAGCAGAGCATTCGGCTCCATTTCAGTTGAACCCCTTATCAGAATGCAGAAACGTCCATCCCTCACTTAGAACTCAAAACTTAAAACAAGGGCTGCTTCCTCATATGTACACTAGAGGGCAGCGCAGTCAGAGATACAATATAGGCTACATACAGTATCAACACAGCATGTGCCCAAAATGCTGAGACAGCAGACAGCAAGAAAGAAGTCAAGGTAAGACAGTGAGGGGATGAAGTATGACAAGTCTCACACTTTGTTTTAAAAAATCTAGGCACAAAACAGATACAGCTCAGTAGCCAGAGTTGTTCCTGGTGTTGAGGATTAACTTCACCAACTGAAAAAATATTCTTTAACTATGGAATGACCAGTATTAAGTAACACCTCTAACTGGTCCGAAGGTTGTGTGAATCCACCCCATGAGACTTCCTGCCAGTGAGTTGTGCACGTTGAGCAATCAATGTTTCAGCACCTTGGACAGCTTTCATCAATATTGGGGCATGAGTTCATTCTTTTATCCCATCTCAAACCAGGAAAGTACCTCACCTTCCCTCCAGTTACTGATACCCACTTCCCACAGTGTACAGTGACTGACTGAAACAACTACCAATTTACAGACACCTGCCGATAATGACGGGGCCATTAGACTGATTAGTGTAACCCATGCCCATGATCAAACAGTCTTTAGTTCATAAAGGATATTAATGCTATTGTTACACTGTGATTCAAAACTGTATCTTTTTTAAAGCATACACAATGTCACATGAACTGAAAAAGGTTTAAAGTCATTGAATAAAATTGGCATACAGTAGCTAATTATAAGACAATAAACTGGGCTTTTAGCATATAATATTATTTCCAGCAAATTACAGACTATGAATATAACATGACTATACTTGGCAACAAGGCTCCAGTCACATGCTTGGAAACATCTGACCCCACCACTAAAATACTGGTCAGTGCAGACTATATTGTTTATAGTTCCTTGTGGGACTTTTTCAAATATCTCTTAGATGAAGCATTTGTTTAAACATAAACCTGCCAAGTCACACCTTCCAGGAAGGAAGGAAGGTCCATAACAGAAAATGACAGCAACTCATCATGACACTCTCATCCTCCTTCCTGTTGTCAAATCATAAGACTGTCTCTACTGTTACTGTGTCTTAACCAAATGTATAGCAGTTATATATTATACATTATGTATATTATTATATCATTGTTATTACAGTGGCAGTACACAATCAAAATGTGTAATCAGGACAGTGGATTTATAGTTTTTCCATAGTTGTTTATCATTCCTACAATGTCTGTGTTTACACACAAATACACAAGGGAGACAAAATACTGTAAACCCCAAACAACAAAGGACTCTTATTTTGAAACAACTTCATTGCAGTTTAAAAGAAGTTCATACAGGTGTATCATATTAATGTCAATACTAATTACCAATGTTTCCACTAATGTTTCTAGAGCAACATGAGAGATCCAACATATTTTGAAAGATGTCAAATATCTGGTGCCTGAACTGCAGGTGCTTCAGCCATAGAAATTTACTGTATTATTTATTGTGTCAAGGAGAACAGTGTCAAAAATCAAGACAGCATATGCCAAACAGGGAAAAACTGTATCAGGAAAAGAGGAAAAGTCGTCCCAAGTGGTTAAACGGACACCTAACAGGACACTTGCGAAAAAGCACAAAACAACAACCTTACTACTTACTCAGTCACAACAAAAACTGTACGTTGTGAGCTTCATAAAGCTGATATTTGTGTCACGGCTGCCATTCGGAAAAAGCTTGTAACCAAGGGCAATGTGACACAACACATCAAAACACCTAGATGCCTGAGCAGTGGAAGAAAATAATATAGCATGATGAATAAGATTTTCCTCTGTTCTGCAGCTAGATGGGATTATGATTGGGGATTTTATGTATAATTGTGTGACAAATCACACACACACAGACTGTATATGTAGTGATGTTTTCATGGTCTGCAGTGCTCTAACTGAGTGACGCACAGTGATGACATCACAGGCTCTTCATGGACTAACAAAGGAACTGCAGGCTCTTGAAAACAACTGGCCAATGGCAGTCCATGTACTGGTCTCAAACACTCATTTATATTACTTACATTATATTACTTGATCACAGGTCAAAAAAGACTAGAAAAATAATTGTAATAAATGTTGAAAATGGCCAAAGATATTACAGAGTGCACCTTTAAGAAAATGAGGGGGGATACACAGTAAATGACTTTACCCTAATTTCATTAAAGCAGCATTTTTTCTGCAAGTCACCACCTGAGAGAACTGAATCATTCAGTCTGGGATCCCCTGCCAGGAAGATTTTGAATCAAATCCTCTAAGCCAACAGACAGACATCACATTAAAGAACCGGAAATTTTCTGTACAGACAGGCAAAAATCAGCCTGATGACCAAGTGGCTGCTATTCTCCATCAGCTGCTTCCAATTAGCAGCAATCTGATTGTCTGAAGCTTCCGGGGGGGTGTGGGAAAGGAAACATTTGGATTGAAATGCTGAGAAATAAGGCTGTGGGAAATCTTTGTGTGAGTGGGGGGGGTTGGGTAAGGAGGAAATGATGCCTGGATTTTCAGAGATAAGTCACAGGGGGGAAAAATCAGGACTTCTCTCACTGTAAACTACAGTGTGTATCTCAGCCTCAGAGAATGTGGCACTGAAGGCTGAATGAGGAAATGACAGAAGTCCCACGTCCCCCAGACGGTCATTTTACTCATCGAGGGCGAAAAACGCCACGGCAACCACTTCAAACAGAGTCAGATCGATTCCCGTGCACCGGGCAGCTGTGTTTTCTTTCGGGCAGCTGGGTTTTAATTAGGCCAATCCCACAGGCCCTGCCACCCGGGTAGCGTGACCGTCGGCCCTGCAGGGGACTCCGCTCCCCCAGGGAAGGAGCGCTGACTCAGCCTCCGCGTCTCATGACTCTGCAGGAGCCGCCGTGCCGGTGGCCCTGAGCGTCAGGGGCGGGGCCTCGATATGCAGCTCCTCCCTCAGCGAATCCAGGCTCTGCTCCCAGCGCCGCTCGTAGAAGACGCTCAGCACACAGCGTGCCTGCCACCCGCTGCGCAGGGCCCAGGGTCCCAGTGACGTCACCAGCTTCTGCATGCGGCTGCGGGGGGGGGGGGGGGGGGGGGGGCACAGGACATGGTCACGCACAGGCGGGCATCAAACCACACACACATCTCACTGAACACAGCACACAAACAGGGCTGGACACAGCAACAGGTCAGCAGTACGGCTGCGGTGTGGCGTAGTGAAAGGGCTCACAGCTGAAAGGTTGCTGGTTCCAATTCCCCACTGGGGCACTGCTGCTCTACCCTTGGGCAAGGTACTTAACCTACAATTGCTGCAGTACATGTCCAGCTGTATAAAATGGGTATAACTGTAACCTATGTAGTTCACACTGGATAACAGTGTCTGCTAAATGACTGTAATTTGATATGTAATGCAACATGCAACAGTGGCACAGGCTAGCACAAGCAAACCAGCACAATGAATCCTCCAGAAACAGCAGCCCAGCCTAACAGAATCCTGGTAAAGTAGACTTAGACACAACAGCAGAGGGTAATGATACAGTCCAAAAACAGGAACCAGGTGCATCGCAGTTAAATAATACATGCAACACCACAATAGATGATTGCAACATGGCCTCACGTAAAGCCACGTAAACACACAGTCAGACATCACGGCACCGCAGTAATCCCACGACACAGCGACAAACTTTAATGCCTTAACACTGAGTCAACCCTGTTATCCGTAGGTCCGCCTGCTCTTTCAAATCAACACTGTTTATCTCATTTCGAAATGCTGTTTTGCATTGAGACTCAATGCTGTTGAGTCGATAATCGTGACCACGTGTTCGGTCTGACGCGCTGGCGCCCTCGCTCACGGGCGATGGTCTTTTTGCGCGCTGTATCGCAGCGCATTGCAGGTCGCGTTGCGCGTTTTTGTGGTGCTGACTGCAGCTGTTTGCGCAGAATGCTGCAGGAGCGGAGAGGACTGCCCCCGCGGCTGCTGTCCATTCAGCACTCTGGGAGCATCAGCGGGAAAGGAAGAGCCACAGCAGGTATGCAGATCATGCCCACCCGACACACAGGGGCCCGGGAAGCAGCAGATCCACATGTGTTTCGTCTTGAAGAGCTTCTCTTTGACGGGTTAAACTGCCCTGCCCTTAATTTGGACCTTCTAACATCTGCTTGGTCTTACTCATCTTCCCCCAACCCCCCAGATCTTACACACCCTGCAGTTTCTGAATGATGAGTTTTGATCTGGTTGCACTCATCTTGGGCCAAGTCATGACCAGTCTTTGTGATGTTCCTTTGTGATAAATGATTTTCAGCTTTAGACAGCAAAACCCAAAGACATGATGGTAGAGTCTGTATTTCTAACTGTATTTTGCATAGGACAGCTGCAGGCTAGAAGGCACGCCGTGGCTATCTTATGATCTTTCTTTGAAAGAATTTTTTTTTTAGATAAAATCTGTTTAAGGAAGCTTACACAGAATTGAAGAATTGGGGAGTTTTACTGTGATTGTACAACGAGAATAAGTCAATATTTGACTTTCAGTTCACTAAATGATACTAAGATCTGAGTAACCAGCTAGACAGATATGACAGTGCAGTATCATGGGAAAATAGCAGTGAGTGATCTGTGACTTTACACTGTCTGATATGAGGCCTCCCCTGTTAATAACACTCTCGCTAATCTGCTGCAATCGTGTGACCAGTGCTGACATTATGAAAGTGTTTCATGTCTCTCCAGCAGGTACAACGTAAGGATGACAGCACTGATCAAAGCGGTTTTACCTGGTTGACAGACGGAGCGGTCCCAAGGCAGCTCCCAGAATGCACATGGGCAGGCCGGTCTGAGCCGCTTCGAACCACTTCACTGCCACCTCACCTAGTTGGAGAGAGCCAGACGTTGATGCTGATGTTTTCGTTCTTTCACACACACACACACACACACCCGGTTTACGCCGCATACACTGTCTGTGCCGCGTGAGAGTGAAATCATGTGGCTGCCGCACCGGGACTCACCCAGCATATTCGTGGGCATGCCCAGCAGGGTGTGCATTAGGTCGTGCACCTCGCGGTAACGCTGCATGACGTACGCCAGCTCCTCGTCATCCACGAACTTCACCTCCGCCCGTGTGTCTGGGGTCACCCGCTGTGAAAGAGAGAGAGGAGAGAGGGAAAGAAAAGGAGAGGAAGAGAGAGAGGGAGGGAGAGATGGAGAGGGAGAGAAGGAAAGAAAAGAAGCGGGGGAGAGAGAGAGAGAGAGAGAAGGAGAGGGAAGGAGAGAGAGGGAGGGAGCGAATGAAAAGGAGACGGAGAGAGAAAGAGAGAAAGTGGATGAAGACGAACTACTGTCAACTCATTCATTCTTCCTATATTTCCTTTACTTTTTAATGTATTAGTTCATAAGCCATTAAAACCTTAACCACATAATATGGACATGATGTAGATTTAACCACATAATGCACACATTATCCCATTTCCCGTCCTGGGTGAGCTGCAATCACCACCCTTTCCTGTCCCAAAGGTGACAGAATGACCCCCAAGGGTCATCAGACTCAAGAAGGTAATCGACTTCAGTGACATAATTTCATTCCGCCTCTCTATGACCTCAGTGCAGAGGATGATGTGGCCAGACACGCTGTCAGGAGAGGCCACAGGAGGAAGAGCAAATCCGCCCTGGAACAGTTTCATACATAAGATCATGGGTGGAGAGGACACTCCTCTGTATTAATAATGTGCAACCAGGAATGTTTTTCTTGCAAATCAGAACTATTAGTTTTACCACAATAAAAGTGCAAACAAATCACAGTTCAACTGTTTCAAAGTAATTATATATATATATTTATAAAAATGCATCTTAATACACATATATTAGACTTATTAGGCTAAAGTTGCTTTGCTGGGCCTGCTTGACGTCCTCCTCATTGAACCTCTCTTTAACTGGTTTCAGGATGCACCATTGCAGTGTCCCACATGGACACATGTGTATCTTTAAACCACCAGCTCTCCTCCATTTTTAGCTAGCCAGCAAGGCTATCAGACACATCAGGTTGGTTCTTAACATTACATACACGTATAGCTGTGGATGTGATTATTATCTGTGCCTTACTTCTCATGCAGCACAAATCAGAAGAAATCAGAAGAGAAGCTGATGCCGCAGTGTCGTTTCTGAACCATACCATAATGTTTGGTAGGGATGGCAGTGGAGCACAGTGTAGCACACTGGTAAGGAGCACTGGGGCACTACTGCTGTACCCTTGGGCAAGGTACTTAACCCATTATCGCCACAGTAAATCCAAATGTTATAAACGGATGAAACTGTAACCTATGCCAAGTCGCTCTGGATAAGAACGTCTGCTAACTGACAAGAACGTAACGTAATGTAATGTTTTGTATTGTCAAATACCCGCACGACCCTAGCCTTTGTCGCACTCACGTTGTCGTCTAGGAAACGGAGGTACTCTCTTCCCAGGGATCCCTCTGGCAAGGCGGACATTCGAGACACGTCCAAAGAGGACAGACGGATGCGTGGCCGTTCCCTGAGAGAGAGGACAGGGTGGGGTTATGCCAAGGAAGAGGGACCCACCTTCTGACGCACGCAGATTCAGACCTGAGACTTACAGATACACACCGCAGCAGTGAGACCATTCAGGATAACCATTCACACAGGTGAGAGGTATACACACACACACACACACACACACACACAGGCAATAACCTCCAGCCCCGCAGAGGGGACAGATAGTTGTGTTCAGCAACACGCACGTGAGAATGCTGCATCCCTCGGGGTCACTCTTCATCCTGTCCCTCAGCTTCATCAAGGCCAGGTGGCCGGTCGTCTCGCCCAGTACAGCAACCATGTCTAAAGCCAAAGCATGAGGGTAGAGAGTAGGGAGAGAAGGTTCATCTGGAGCTACAGTGGCGCTACTCACCATTTTACAATTTCAGCGAGAGCCTTACTCCCTTTTGATACAGTTCTTGGGTATCGGGGTAACAGACTGAAACTATTTTGATCTAAATAACTCAAGCACCTCTATTATCAGCCATCTATCACCAGGAACTGAGAAAAGAGGCAACAGTGCTTAACAGACTGCTTGAGTGCAGGGAGTTGTTCTACTCCCAAGTATGAGTAAGACTATGAGAATGACCATACTACACACAATTCATTTACAATAAACATTTCATTTTTGACTTACACGCACACTACATTTACAATTAATTTTGGAAATATTAATCATTAATAACCATTTATGTAAACCTATTATTATTCAGAAACAATATATCTACATTATTAGTGCTCACACACAAATCTACCCTGCAGCAAACTGATGTACAATCAACATTGGACCTATAAGAATTACCTTGAGTTGCAACCTTATCTAAAATTTGACATATACAACATTACATGTACAGTCAAACTGTAACAGCTGACTAATTAGCCAAATATCAGATTCAGCCTAGTCAGATTCACTTTTGGGACGAACTCTAAACTGTATCTCATAGTCATGTTTTACTCAGAAGTGGGAAAAAAAATGTTAATCAATTTCTGTGTAAGTGAAACTGACACCAGGTGGACAGCAGCTTTGAGAACTGAAAGAGAAACACACTACATCCACGCTCACACCCTCACTCATTTGGGGGAGGGCAAGGAGGGGGGCTCACCGTGCCTGTAGGGGTCCTGCAGGGCGGCCACTCCGGAGCCCACTGCCAGCAAGGCCTTCTGCAGAGGGCTGGTGGGGATGTGGCCCCGGTATAGCCTGTCATACTGACCCTCCGAAGGGGAGCCCAGGCCACCGTGCTGCTGGCGCCCAAACCGCACTGCCGGAGAGGCTACACACAGACAAGAGGCTGAACTCACCAGCTAAACAGTCTGTTAACTAGACATGACATAGACAAACACACACACGCACACGGAAATGAGAAATAAATGATGACCAAGCCGGCTGGTATAGATAAGTCATTATTTGGATATGAGCTGCAATGCTTTCACAAGACTCTGGTTACACGTTGGAAATACCCAAATGAAGATCAAATGGACTGACAGTTACTGACTGGCACCGCCAAATAACACCGATATTACCGAGTGGGTAACTTGGTATCCTGAGTAACCTGTCCCATGACAACTGGTGTGACATGCCACGAAATCAAATTAGGTGGTCGGAAAAGCTGGGTGAATCCCGAAGAGTCACCGAGGACAAGGCGCACTGCTTTTCACATTTCAACCAATTTCCCGTTTCCTGCTGTTGTAAACCTATATTACACACGCTGACATACGCAAATCACTTAAACATTACGACTGTTAACAAGACACCCTGTTATAATGTTATTTAGGCAGGTAGCAATCACGTTCCTGTCAAAAGCCGAACAGATTCCCCGTGTCCAGCTTGTTAGATGACTAGATAAGTGGTTCACAAGCGAAGTTATTCAACGCCTATATTTTAGCATTCATTCTGTACATTCATGTACCTGCTAACCCGAAAACACCCCACAACCGAGCTGTACGCCCTGCTACGATAGGCGATCTTAGCATTTTTTAAGTTAGCACAACGACCGACTGTGGGACATCTAGCGGACATTGTTTATAAGCAGCTATGGGTACCCAAAAGGCTCAAACACGATTTAGACTAATCGCGCTTCGACGGTTCGACAAAATTTTACTGAAGTCTTAGCATAGGGAATATACAAATCATAGGGCTGAATCTTTGTCTAGGTGTAAAACTGTGACATTATACACAAACACTGACATATTACACATTTTTCTTAATCTTCTAAATTTAGGATTAGCTCGATTTAGAATTCACGAAGGAAACGAATGACGAGAATGTTTTAAGAGAGGAGAAATATGTGTACATCACCTATGCAAAAGGAGATTTTTTTTTTTACAACATATTATAATCTTGATAAAAGAAACTCCTCGAATCGAGTTAATGTCTGGTCTGGGCATACAGTCAAAAATAATAAACAGTTACAGATACTGTGGTTTGGTGAGAAACTTTCTTCAAACAAGGACTACTACATCTTCGTTTCATTGCCTTCTTTAATAAAACTGGAAAATATTCGCACACACTACCTACTCATTGCAGCAGAGCCACAAATTTATTTCAGGGTGGTGCGGGGGGGGGCGGAGGAGTTACTTGTTGCCTACTAAAAGGAGCTACATAAGAAGGGGACATCGACGGAAACAACACTTGGGTGAGTAAAAGCACCAGCTTTCTGTAGTGTCGATGACTCATCTTAGCTAACTACGTTGCGAAACCGTACTTCTGTCAGTATTGTGCCGCGTATTCAGGACATGTTGCGAAATAGCTGCCTTGTAGTACAGAGAGTGGCGCTTATTTACCTCGAGACCTAGGCCAGCTTCAAAATGGGCTCCTGGTGAATAGCGTCGACTTCTTTGCACGTATTATAGTTAGCTAGCTTCAGTGCCCCAGCTGTTCAAGTTAGCAGTGTTGTGAAGTTGCAGGTCTGCATACAGGGTTAAAAATAAATTGCAGTTTGCTGGACGTGAATTTTCAGAGTGTAGGTTTTCTTGTCTGCCAAGATCCACGTCACCGGGCGTCGACGGCCTGGAGCTTGAGAATATTTATGGCTTTGAAAATATTTTTAAAAAATGCAATTTGAATTCTCCATTTACGGTGGGGAAACTTTACTGGCCACACGGCTTACACGTCAAGACTTTTACAGACTTTGAATGCTGTGCACACCCTGAAACAAGCCAAAAAAAAAGCTTTGAACCAACCTTCAACTCGTCGGCTTAGTTTGGAACAACACTGGACACAAAGGACTGCTTCAATGCTGCAGAAAAAGCGTATTGGGGAAATAAACGTACCCGCGTATTTCTTATCCTCCAAGTGTTCGGCTCATGTGTTACCCTGAAAAGCTCTTTCAAAAACCACGAGAAAGTTCTTTATTTTACAAAGTAGGGTTGTCGTCTTTGTGTTTTGCGCTACAGCATGTCGGTGTTATGTTACAGCTATTTGGTGCACTGCATTTTATGGGTGGCCATTTCTGCATGTTAATAATTTACTTTTCTTTAAAAAAACAAAATGTGGTTGTAGGTTGTGCTTGTCAGTACACAGGTTTAGCATTTTCCCACTCTTTACGACAGTTTGTCCTGCACATTGCATTCACATTTTAATATTTACATTTATTCATTTAGCAGACGCTTTTATCCAAAGCGACTTACATAGGTTACAGTTCTTTACAATGTTATCCATTTATACAGCTGGATATTTTTACTGAGGCAATTGTGGGTTAAGTACCTTGCCCAAGGGTACAGCAGCAGTGTCCCAGTGGGGATTGAACCAGCAACCTTTCGGTTACGAGTCCTGCTCCTTAACCACTATGCTACACTGCCGCCCGTTGTCACACAATGCGTTCAGTTTAGTCATTTGAGGCAGACACTCCTTGGGGTATTGTGTAATTCCGGTATTAGTTCCTCATTTTTGTTCATATTCATTCATTTTGTAGATGTTTTGTAGCTCTGCGTTGCTGATAATTGGATTCGTGTGTAGTCAGTTTTCAGTCAGCCTTAGGAAGGAGACCAGTCTCTTCCATAGCTGTTTGTATGGAAGTACAAATGTGTGTAAAATGTTGCTGGCAAACATGAATGACTGCATGACTACACCTAAAATTTCAAATTAATGATGTTTGTTTACCACAGAATACAAGTGTGTATGCTATGATAGGGAAAATACTGCTTTGACCAAGGATTCCTGCACATTGTGTGCTAATTCATTCTAACAGCAATAATGATAAATTATATCTTTGATAATTACATTAGGTATCACAAAGTTATTTGGTTGGCACAAGGTCTATCAGGCAACCTCTGACTGAAGGCCCCTGATAATTACATTTACATTTATTCATTTGGCAGACACTTTTATCCAAAGCAACTTACATAGGTTACAATTCTTTACAATGTTATCCATTTATACAGCTGGATATTTACTGAGGCAACTGTGGGTTAAGTACCTTGCCCAAGGGTAGAGCAGCAGTATCCCAGCGGGGATTGAACTGGCAACCTTTTGGTTACGAGTCCTGCTCCTTAACCACTATGCTACACTGCCACCCATTTAAGTTGTCTTTGAATATATATGATATTTTTTTGATATCAATGTAGATTCACTTGTTTGTATAATGTTGAATTACAGGAAACCCTACAGGAATTGTGTTAGTTGGCAGCACTGAGTTGGCTGCTTGGTTTTGCCCCCCTGTTGATCGTAGGGGTGTGGTGATGCTTTTGTTGCAGTAGTTAATAACTCGCATCAATGAGATGTCAAGCTAATTTCATTGCTCTATGGCAAGGGCAGGAAATATGGGTCCTCCTCACGAAGTTTGCCTGACTGGAAATGTGTGAAGCAGTGTTCTGTTGTGCACATGTACACATGCATCGGTGCTGTTGTAAATGAATACCTTCGTCTTTATCACGGCTTTTTTACTTTTGGCAAATAAATATTGGGGAAAAAAAATCCACAGTGTTGCTGGAACTCTACCTCAGTCAGCAGCAAAGCTCTTGCAGCACAGGAAAGGCAGCATCCAGGGAGCCCGTGGTGTTAATGACATGTACAAGGTCGCAGCAGTGCTGCACTGCGTGGAGATTGTTGACTTGGCGACAAGATAGTGGAACACCGTACCCAACAACAGTCTCAGTCTCCATGTGACCTGGCTATAAACAAACTTCACACCAACACGCTTGGGATTTTTTTTAAGGTCTCTGTTGCCAGGATGGTAACATGCTTTGCTTGGTGCTGCCCTTTGTTTGGATTCTGTTTTAGAAGAGGCGTCACTCAGCGGCTGTCTCTCTGTCTCTTCCCTGTTATGTTGCTATGGATTTACCGGCATTGCACTTGCATTGGGATTAGATTGTTTTAAGCAGCAGATAGGAGGATGACTCTTCTGTCCTAGTGCTTTAGTTGATCGTACTGTCTGTGTCCCATCTATAAACACTCAAGGCTGTATGTGTACATACATGGCGTGAACCTACAGGCAGTTTAAAACACTTTGTGGTCGATCATCTGCTGTCTTTAATGATGATGCAATTTGTAAGATTATGACATTGCACCATGTCCCCATCTGGGATTTTGGAGTATTCATGAGGCTGTTGTGACACTAACTAATATTCATTAGTTCTTGTGACTCCCCTGAAGGGAAGGAAGTTGGGATGGTTGGCAGTGCACTCCTGCTGATCATCTGTCAGGATTCTTGTGAGGCAGTGTTGCATGTTATGAGGGTAACATGCAGTACTGCCTATACAATATACAAACAGATTTTAAAAAGACTGGAGGTGACCCTGTGCTGTTCCTCATTCTTGAGGAAAGTGACTCGAGGATGGATCTGGGGAGTGACGCCACCTCGTGGGTGTCTGCCCACATGAGGGAATAGAATTTTATAGAGTTTCTTTGACTGTCGCCACTGATGGATTCTATGGATGCCATACATGTCAATCTGGCCATGGTAAAAGGACCTTTACCTGAGGAGGATCTAACGCAGATCAAAGTGAAACACAAATGCATTTATAGGAGTGAGCCTGCTTTTTCTCACCTTTATGTTTCTTTGCTCAGCACCTCAGCAATGTGGAATGTGCATGTGTCCATCCATCATACACTTCATAAGTGTAGGCCTGACCAATACACCTCATTAAAGCTTGTCATGCCACACACTTTTCTACCACTCAGTTCTGCATTTCCCCATAGATCCTGCTTGAAAGCATTGCAAGTTCCTAATGTGAAAACCGTCTTAAGTTCAAAATCCTCTTATGTGGCACATTAAGTGAAGCACCAGATGGGAATTCCATTTTTTCTTTTCTTTTAACACGTGGCTTCAGTCTTTGGCTCTTTTTTACCCTGCCCGCAGCACCCTGCTAATTGGTTGCATTGGTGGTTGGCATGCTTGGAATTGCTTGTTATCCCTTACTGTGCCCCCACCACACCCCCCCCCCCCACCCCCCAGTGGAAGGCCCAGGTTTCTACCACTTGGACAGGCATTAACAGTTAAGCTTATCTTCTTTTGCTTACCTCTCTCTGAGCCCTGTTAAGAGGCAGTGGTGCATGCATTTTAGTGCCTGTAACCTCAGCACTTGTGCAATCGTTCACAGTGTTGCTCAAGAGGTGAACAGATGTAGTCCATGTAAGCACAGAGATCAATATTTAACTTTAATATTTAGCCTTCAACTCTCATTCACTTAAACATACAACATCAACAAGTGAGTTGGCTCAGTCGACTGTTTACTGTCCTTTATAACAGGATGGAACTGAGCAATGAACATCCTTGTTCTAACTTTGCTACGTTTTATTGCCTTTGCTCCGTTTTATCTCGGTGAACTCTTACACGCATTCATGGTTAGGCACAAGGTCGAGTCTCCTCACAGTCTTAATCCACAAATGAAATCTGGACTGGAATCAGCAGTGGGGGAGAAAACTCATGACAAAGGTATTTAAATGCCTGAATTGGCACAAAAAAGTCCTTGTTCAGGATCTCCTTAAGGGAAAAAAAAAAAAAAGTAATTTGAAGCAATCTTTAGTCTGGTTCTTCTCAGTAAGCAGTGTGGACATTTTTTAAATTCTAGCTAAACCAGCAAACAATTTGAATTTCATGCAAAAAAAAAGACAACACTGTGTGGTTTGTCATATCATGATATGAGCATATCGTGTAGGATGTAAATAAGCTCATGTCAGTTTAGGGAAATAACAGAGAGGGGGAACTATTTGGTTACCAAAATCCCCGTATGTCTCAAATGTTGAAACTAAAGGAGAGGATGTAAAAGTCTGAGATGGTAAATTTGTACCTTTCTGTTCTCTAAAAATTTTGGAGAAGTATAATGGTTACACACTGTACACTCCCATGCTCTGGAGGGTTTTACAGAGTTCCAGCTCAGTAAAAATCTAAGGAGTGATTCATGTACACATACCCATCCTCTTCCACACTAGTCCAATTAGTGCCTCCGGTTAAGTGTTTAAGATGCAAGGGGAAGTAACTCCATTGTTTAACATGGGGACAGAGTCCTCTCATCCCACCTGCACATCACTGCCCCCTAGTGACTCATCAGGCGCCTGTGAGTTTTTCAGCTGATGTCAGTGAGAATTGACTTTTGAGTACATTCTTTGCCAGAAAACCTTTCTCCCAAGCCATTGTCTGTTGTCTTTGTGTGGACGTACGCACAAGGAAACACTACCACAGTTGTTCGCACATCCTTTTAAAAAGATCATTTTATATCCCGCTCCTTTTTCCTTGTTCGTGTTGCTTTATAACAATGGACATAAACGATAGATGAGTGTACTCATACAACAATGTCACTTGCTCCAAACCAATTACACTCTTGAGAAGTCACGTCTACTGTGAATAAGCACTTTCTGTGCTATGTGTGGAGCCCAGAATGAACAGCTAACTCAACATTACATTACAGTATTGGCATTCTTATCCAGATTGACTTACGTGGGTTACCATTTTTACGTTACTCGATTGTACAGCTAGATATTTATTGAGGCAATGCTGGGTTAAGTAGCTTGCCCAAGGGTACAGCAACCTTTCGGTTATGAGCCCTGATCCTTACCACTATGCTACACTCCCGTCATCACTCCTCAGTCGAAGCTATAGTACCTTTCAAATTTGTATCCGCATCAAACGCCACAGAATTTGGACTGGGGAAGGTTGTAGCAATTGCATTTGAATTTTAAGGACACGGTGTGACCAGACCCTGACTAGGATTTGGAAAATAACTCCAGGGTTGGTGTTATGTTGCGCATACCACCTGTCTGCCGTGCCACATGTGTTTTTGCATGTTTGCAAGTCTGTGGTCTTGGTCTGTGTTTTAAATGGCTCAGCTGCCCGTGAGCCTGCAGGTCAGATCAAACACTGTTATTAGAGATAACTTGCATGAGTCAGTTGCCCCAAAGATCTGCCATCCCTTCTTTCACAACTGCCTCATCTGTATATTTGTGTGTGTGTGTGGTTGTGTGTCTGTGTGTGTGAGTGAGAGAGAGAGAGTGAGTGAGTAAATGAAAATTTGTGCATCTGTGTGCGTGTGTATGTGTGTGTGTGTGCGTGTCCACATTCGCATGCATACATTTGTGTACTCGGTGTCCAAGTGTGTGTTCTGTGTGTTGACAGGGTGGACACATGAATCATTGGGGAAAACGGCATGGCTCGCTCCTCTCTAGCCCTCTCTCAGCAACCGTCCCTGCCAGGGATGCCGCAGGCAGTGCTTGCGGTTCGCATGGAGCCCAAGTACCAGTGCCAGCAGTGTCAGGGGGTGCTGAGGAAGCCCTTCCAGGCCCAGTGCGGACATCGCTTCTGTGCGCACTGCCTTACACAGCTCACCAGGTATCCAGTGTCCCCACCCCACCCTGCCCTGCCTCACCTCCTGTCTGTCTTCTTCCTCTGCAACCCTGCCCCACCCCTCTGCCTGAAACCCAACCCTGCCCCACCCCTCTGCCTGAAACCCAACCCTGCCCCACCCCTCTGCCTGAAACCCAACCTGCCCCAGCCCCTCTGCCTGAAACCCAACCCTGCCCCACCCCTCTGCCTGAAACCCATCCCTGCCCCACCCCTCTGCCTGAAACCCATCCCTGCCCCACCCCTCTGCCTGAAACCCAACCCTGCCCCACCCCTCTGCCTGAAACCCATCCCTGCCCCACCCCTCTGCCTGAAACCCAACCTGCCCCACCCCTCTGCCTGAAACCCAACCCTGCCCCACCCCTCTGCCTGAAACCCATCCCTGCCCCACCCCTCTGCCTGAAACCCAACCTGCCCCAGCCCCTCTGCCTGAAACCCAACCCTGCCCCACCCCTCTGCCTGAAACCCAACCCTGCCCCCCTCTGCCTGAAACCCAATCCTGCCCTGCCGCACCTCCTGTCTCTCTTCTGTATATTTTGTCACACCCCCTTCATCTGCTGCCTAAACCTGCCCCAGCCCCTCTGCCTGAACCCCATCCCTGCCCTACCCCTCTGTCTGAACCCCAACCCTGCCCCAACCCTTTCTCTACAACCCACCTCCTCTCAATCCCCCAACACTGCGACCCTGCCCCACCTTGTCTCCTCCTCTTCTGAAACCCTGCCCTCCCCTACTCTCGTTCTTCACCCCCCCCCCCTTTTTCCCACCCCTTTCCCGCCCCTAGACTCGCACTCACTGGGCACGCCCAGCAGTTTATAATCTAAGAAGTTGGTATGGAGGGAGGGAAGGGAGCATATAGGGGGATCTCTCTTAGCCAGAACACATCAGCTGCAGGGGCAGCTGGTTTGCCTCTCAGCTTTTGCACTGCAGTGCTGGATTTGACTTTAAAATCAATCCAATTCAAATGCGACACTGTGCACACTGAATACGTGCCTGTCTCATCGTAGCCTCAGCTCTAGACCTCGGTCTACTCTCTGTGTAGTTTTCCACACTGGGCTGCGTGACAAAGCAAAAATTTCAGGTACATAAACAGGTCCCTAATGCTGAAAACAAATTACATGCAAAGCATGGAAAGGTATTGCATTTCCTTCACTTCTTTTTGCGTCTCGTCCTGTCCTACCTCCAGAGTCATCATTGGCAGTGTAAGGATGTCATAATTAAACTACTGGTGAAATTATCATTGTTTAAACATTCACTTTTAGTATGTTTTTTTTATTTAGCCACCTTTGGGATCATTTAAGGCAATAAACAACATTTTCAGTCATAAAGTGAACCCCAGGGTAGACAGCCACGAGGACAAAATTGTTCCAATGGAATGCAACTATCCCAGCCTGAGATACAGTATATTACAAGCGTGTTTGTACAAAACTTTTTAACAGTTTTATTTTTTAATGGTATCACCATGTATTACAGTAATCCCTCCCCAGTCAATAGTTTTACCACCTGGCCACAGTTTCCCGCTCATATCTGATTGTGTCAAAAACAAGAGTTTCACTTCGTATACCCGCAGTGTAGAGCAGCTGCGGTGTTTGCCACCAGTCTACCTGCTCCACTCTCGCTCTCGTCACCTTGCTCCCTCGTGAGGAGACTGGCATAGTGACGCTGCATGAAGAGCAGCTTCGCCTAGTTCATGCACACTCGCAGTAGATCCAAGGGTGCAGTGTGACTTGTGCTGTAGTTGTTTTGACCAGACTTTGTCCTCCCTGTCGTTCAGAATTCAAGGTTAATAACTTTTTTTTTCTTGTTTCCAGTGCATGTTATTTAAACCTTTACTAATTATTTGTTTGCCTGTTTAGCGAACCAGAAAGGCATTGTAGTTTGTCTTTCGTCAGCAGTTCCCCTGACCTTGTATTTGCCATCGTTCCTTTGACATTAACAGTCACGGTTTGGCCAGCCACTGGGTTTTCAGAAGCCTAACCCCCATTGTTGGTGAGGGATTGCTGTATTTGTGTGATAAACGTCAGAGGTTCACTCAGCCTGATACTGGTTGATGGACTTCTTATCTCCAGTCAACAGGGAGCAACTGAACCACTCAGCTGCGCCCTGACAGGGCTCAGTGAAGGATGACAAGGGGGAAACGCAACCGTCAGTGCTTTTTCATCACATGAAAACACAAGAGCATGAGACCCCGAGGTCACGCCGATTCAGCATCCAGTCATCTTTTCCTTCCGGTCGTTGTTGTTGGACTTCCAAGGTCTCCTGCGGCCATGTGGGCCGTCAGCCGCCTCAAACCAACCCATGTGACATCTCAGGGCCTCGATGTCATGCGTGCTACAAGAGGATGCTGGATTTCCCTTGCTAGTCACATGACCTGCTCAGCAAAACAAGGTGCTACTTGTGCCTCAAGCCAATTAATTTTTTTATCCCTGTTCTCTGAAACATTTTAATTACCTGTATATGTCAACACTTGATAGTGGTTGCTTTTCATAATACACTCCCAGCTGGTTTCCCAAAGGCAGATCAGACTAACACAACCGTTCTTTGTAATGAGGTTTTTCTCTTGGGAAAACAGCTGCAAGTGATTTTCCATGTTGCGTCTCGACGTGAATTTAATGAAATGTTAGTGGGACGCATACTGCTTGGTAAATGTGGGCATATGGCCCACAGTGTGACTCTGACCGTAATTGGCATGACACATCTATGGTTTGCAGATGAGACAGCGGGGAAAAAGGCCTTAGCAGGGTGGAATCCTGGCACAAATTTGCTAGTCCTCCAAACTCTGCATTAGACTAAATGTGTGAAATGTAAAATCGATGTGAGCCCACAGCGACATTTATGGTTAGGAATGCCTGACGTGCAGATTATGGGAAGGCGTGGAACAACTGACATCATCAGCATGCTGAGGGCCTGAAGGTTGCGTGACAAAAACCAGACAGACTGCGGTATTAAGATGTGATCTGATTACATTGAAATGAAGTGTATGTGAGGAAAGGTCACATTTTTGCTAACAAAATGTCATCTGTACAATCCAGTCCAACAATACTTGCTCCATTGTTTCGCGTGAAAGCTAATCGCTAACCACATGTTAAGCATACCTGCATAGAAACGATATCCGATTCATCCGAGGGGGTTGATGCAGGAGGATTTCTGTTGCATGCCAAGAAGAGGAGGATGATCCCTCACGCGGAGCTCATATGAATTCCTTGGAAGCTCTTTCCTTTTAATTCCAAAACTGAAGCGGGAATAAAAAGGCTCATTTTGGACACATTTGATCTCTGGGTTTTGTTGAGATGGAATATGCCCATGAGGTGTTCTGTGTGTCAAGAAAAAGTGCTTTTGTTCAGGTAAAAAGATGTCAAATACAGTTACCAAAGAGTCACCATGTCTTTGTTCTCTGTCCCAAGTTGCCTAGTCTTTACCAGAAAATTTACATTTACCAGAAAACGTGTGACATGTGAATTGTCAAAGGAAAGATATCGGTCTTTTTGCCTTACCTGTTCAAGATCAGATGCACAGAATGCAAAAGCTTTTTCACCCTGCATGCAGAAAGATTCTTATAAATACATCTAGAAATAGGCACACGTTAACTAGATATCTAGCATGTTGGTTAATTAAGGTTTTAAATTCTTTAATAAAGCTTAATAGTAAAATAAGTAATTCCATTAGTACAAAAGCCACTGAATGTTTCTATGTATTAATAACCAACAACGACTCCCTTATGAATTGAACTGGTAAAGTAGCTAGCTACACAGTCAGCCTTGACAACTGGTAACTCTCACTCAGTTGAGAGTTACCAGTTGTACACGGCTTGCGTCTTTGCACGACCCCTAGTGTTTGTGCAGGAGCAACGAGGTGCAGTGCAATCCTCCGATACCCTCTGACACAGCCAGTGGCTGTTCTTCACAACGCCAGCTCCATGCTGCACCCCAGGAGGATGTCTGGAAGGCGTCACTGAATGACGCTGTCAGCGTATCCCACACATGCTCCTGGTGGCACGATGCCAATTCGTTCTGCCGCAGTGGGCTCCCTTTAAAAAAAATAAATAAATAAAAAATATTGACCCAGATTGGCTAGCTGCATAGCTACTGTCGTTAGTCTGTAATTTGAAATGTGTGGTGCATGTCCACTAGGAAGCAGTACCAACTCAACAGCTGGTTCCTTGCCCGGCAGTATGACCGCAACCTCCTGTTATACATTTCTCAGAAAGCAGCCCCCCACCCGTCCCTCTGCGGACGTACATTATAAATAGCGATCAATATGTACGACCCATATAGCAAACAGGATCTGTGTGGCCGCAGCTTTGCAGACAACGATCTTAACACGTACAGGATGCAAAACTGTTCGGCAGAACAGCTCGACCGCAGGTTTATTTGTCGTTTTTGAATGCGGGGCCACAGCGGTTAACCGTTTGGTGTGCCTCCTCAGAAGGCGGTTGATGATGCCTCCATGATAACTCTGTGTCCATCCCATTCCACGAAAAAACAAAAAAACACCTGTCTCGCATCGCCCTCTGCCGGTTAACAGCGCCCCTGTTTCCGAGTTGTGGCTCACTTCAACTAAGCTTTGAAAACTTTGAAGAATTTTTCCAGAGGAAGTGGTCAAGTTCATGATTTTGACTCATACCAGAACATCTTGGTTGGGTGCGGTCTGGTTTGTAGAAATGTGTGAGTATAAACATCGACAGTTTACTCCCTATTAAGAAAATCGAGATGAACGTTGCAGTCTGGCAAAGATATGCACACAGTCACTCTCCGCAGAGAATAATTTGTCTTATATGTCATTGGCCAGATACGGTAATATTTAAGCCCATATGCTTCTGGTTATATGCACAAAGCTCTGTGCAAGTCCAGACGATGAGGTCATGATGCTACAAGTATACACACTCTGCTCTTCCCTTTGGCAGTTTTCATCATCCTCTTTTACTCACGGATACCGCTCTCGGGCAGTTTCGACATCTGTTTCAGACTTGCCCAGTTTCTCCCACAGAATTCCTCTCCCGACTCTGTCGCAATAGTATGCTATCTGTCAAAAGAAACCGGGGTAGCCATGCTCAAGCAAATACCCAGTTATCCCTACTCCAAAGTTGGTTTACAATATTGATACAATACCTATGATGTTGGCATTTTATGTAGTTTGCTAATATGGGATGGGCCCATTTTGCAGAACTGTGGTTACAGGTGTGGCTGGTCTTTTTTTTTGTCTTGCAATGAAGGCTGTTCCACCCACTCTGAAGTTAATACCCCATTATTTGACTGCTGGACCGATTTCAAAGGTTTTGGGTACTTTTTGCCCTTTACTGTACATCTAAGATCACCATGACCTCCTCCCAACCCCAGCTGTCGACACAAGATAATTGAGCTGAAATTTCCTGCATTTCCTTAGTTATCCATTTTCACCTGATGACTTGCAAGCTACATTTGCAAAACTGTCCGGCTCACTAATTCATTCAGAACAGCTGTAGCTAGCGAGCCAGCTAAAATTCAGTTTAAGCGTCTGAAACATAGATATAACAAAAAGGTTTTTTATTTTCTCTCTTTTGAATATTCATATACTAAATTATTGCCCAGAACATAAACTGGGGGAGAAGGGGCATTTCCAATTACTCCAGTTACACCCTATTTTGAATACTTGATAATTTGAACTGGAAAAAGATGTGTGGCTTCATGATAACACTCCTGCACCGTAGGCGTTTTGTCACTGTACCCTGCTATCCTCAGATCCCGGCTTTTTGTCTGTGCCCCAGACCACCTTTTTCCGTTGCTGATATCCCACGTTCTGTTCCGTGTGTTGTGACGGTGCCCTTATCAGATTATCAGAGTACTTTTCATACTATTTCCCTCTCTTCCCTTCTGTTTCCACGCTATCAGTGCGAGGCAACAGATGTTAGCTGGGGAGGAGAGGTCAGAGAGAGGGCTGTGGGGAAATTCCTGATCTCCCTAGGCATGTGGAAGTAAAAGTTATGATCTTATAAAATATATGGTTTCTGTCTGTCTCCCCCCCCCAGCTCTGGACCGAAGCCCTGCAAGGCGTGCCAGCAGGAGGAAATATTTGAAGAGACCCTGTCCATCCTCAACTTCAGTGAGGTAAGTCCCCCCGGCGTCCTGCTGTCTGGCTGCTCGAGGCTGCTCCCTCTCACAGCCCCCCCCCCCCCCCCCCCGCCTTCAGAGCCCAGAGCTTTACTCAACGTGCTCACCCCATTTGAGTAGCACATTTAAGTGCTTTACCGCTCTCTGCACAAGGGAAGGCGCCGGTGAATGAACAGGAAAGTATGCATCCCACCCCACCACACCCCTGCAAGTTAAACAAGTCTCTAACTTCATGCCGTAAAAGCAGCTGCCCTGAACTCCCTGCTTTATGGAACGCAACAGTTGACCTTGCCTTTTGTAGTGGGAATCTCTGTCACTGATGATTCAGCCTGTGTGCAGTGTGGCTTAAAGCTTGACCCTTCCCAGCTGATAACTAAATGGCAGTGAGCCTGCCAGGAGGACAAAAATCTCAATAATTTGAGGTCACGTTTGTTTGTTCCTTCAGTCTCAGGTTTGCGAAGGAATGTAACTGCACCGCATTTTTCGATTGTAGTGATTGGTGCAGGGTCCAACCCCAACCATGTTTTGCCCTCAAGTAAGACTCATGGCGTGCAACAACACAGGAAGTGTCCAGCTGTTTGAATTGATAGCGTGTCGTGTGTAACATGTGCGAATTGCAGATAAATGCCAGTATGTGCACATCGATGATGGAATGTGCTGCCCCTCACCCCCCAGGCTTTTCCTGACAATGCGGCCCGAAGAGAAATCGACAGCCTGCCTGCCACCTGCCCCAATGATGGCTGCTCCTGGAAGGGAAAGATAAAGGAGTATGAGGTAGGGGAGGTGTCCATGTCTGTGTCTGTGTGTGTGTGTGTGTGCGTGAGTTTGCATGAGTGTGCATTAGTGTGAATGTGTGTTCGTGTGTGCACATGTGTGTACATTTCCATGCACGTGCACATTTCTGGTGTTTGAAAGGTGTGGAATATAAACAGTGGTGTGGGCTAGGCCCAGTGCTATGGGGGTGCTTAGGGATGCATTGAAGTGCTGTTTGCCTGTTTGATTTTGCGTGACTCAGCTGTGACTGTTCATGACAGATTAAAGGGAGACTGCCCGCTGAAGTGCATTAAATCCCACCATGGGGAAGTGCGGGTTCTTTCTTCAGTGTTTCCTGTCATGCCTGCTGGGTGCCACTTGTTTGTTTTCAAAGAAGGAGACCTTTGTGCTCTCATTGGTGAACTGCAGATTTGAAATTTTGAACATCTGTTTCCCATTGGCTGATCACGCAGGCCTGGATTTAATCTCATTCGACAAAATCTGCTTTGAGTTTAGGGGGCTTTGTTGGAAGTCGGGTGTGACCCCCTGTGCGAGACAATATTCAAAACTTAAAGATGTCTTCAGGTTGTTTTCTGAAGAAAAAGAATCTGTTTTGATGAGTTGTCTTATTGGTAACTAAAGTAAATTTCCCTGGTGCATGTAGCTTCATGCAGTGTGTGTCATTAGTAAACCAGGCTGTGTAAGGGGTTAAATTTCTGTGTTTATGTTTTCCACATTGTGGAAGTACCACCAGTGTTTGGTAAACAACATGAGACAGACAAAAAAAATACAGGCAAGAATAGAACCTTTTTTTTTTTTTTTTTTTTTTTTTTTTTGTGGGTTGGACAAAACAGGATACGCCTGTTCTGAGGTCTGGAAAGTCCCTTTGCTTGCAGCGTTGTGCCGTGCCAAGTGGAAAGTACCTAAAACACACACACGACATTTCTCACATTGCGAGTTACTGCTCTTAGCGTGTTTCATTTGCTTTTGTAGTTATTTTTGGTAATTGTGGAGGCTTGTTTTTTTTTGTTTTTCCTTTTTTTGCTTAAAAAAGCACCTTAACGTGTGGAACCAAAGCACACACGATAGAGCTGCCAAAGGTCTAAGTAAAATCTTATCTTTCTGTTAATATTAAACCAGGTAATGCATTTGCTCAGCAGAGGTAGTGCAAAGTCTGCGGATAAGAACATCTGCTAAACGACACGATGACTAAATGCAAAAGGAGCAAAGCGTGGTGCTGCAGAGAGGCCTTTGTGTTCGCCTGTTCGCTGTAGCGTCTGTTCCATGAAGCGCCACCTTTCTGTGTAAACTGACTGTCTCTAATATATTATTTAGGAAGGCAACTTGGGTGGTAACTGGTAACTGTAAATTATAAATGGATCCACTGTTCCCAGTCATTTTTTAAGTGGTATTTTACACTGTGGCGGTGTGTACATTTGCTGTGTGCCGCTGTAGGAAGCTTTGATTGTGGCTTGGAAATGTGAATGGATACCTGAACCTAGTGACATTTCAAGCACATTCTCAGTAAAACCAGATAAGGGTAGAAGCCAAATAAAAAGCGCTGTTGAGAACAACCTTCAATGTACCCCTATAAATATAAACAATATACTGGCATGCAAACAGAGCCGTAGTCGCGGGAAACGGAGATGGAAGTTCGCAGTTAACGATTC
Source organism: Megalops cyprinoides (assembly GCF_013368585.1). Lineage (NCBI taxonomy): Eukaryota > Metazoa > Chordata > Actinopteri > Elopiformes > Megalopidae > Megalops > Megalops cyprinoides. Next base: position 34,959,853 of record NC_050587.1, on the reverse strand, counting down.
AGTTGTTAAAATTAAAGGAAACCTGCTGACGCGGGCTAGCATCCGTTCCACCCAAACCCTGTAGTTAAACCGTATCTGGAATTGCGTTCCTTGGGGGAAATTACAAACCGGGTTACAATTAACATCGTAAAATCTCAGTTCCAACACGACGCCTCATGAAAAGGAAACTAGCGTTCTTCAGTCGTCGATGATGCACGCACATGTTCTGTATTCGGTGAAAATTTGCACAGAGGAGGTTGGGATGCTGCTGACTCATTGGGATAAACGAGCGATCCGATCACCAAACCACATGGCACCACGCACACCACACGGAAGACCGGCTGAGCAACCGCCGCCGGGGGGTCGTAAACATTTGGAACGCGTCCTCGGATTATTTTAAAATCCTCTAGGAGAGTTTCGGCAGGAGTGTTTCTGGCTGAAAATGGGAAGTGAAGATGCTGTAATATCTCTGAGGCAATAGGACAAATACGGGTCGATCGTTGCGGTAAATGAGCGAAAGATCGGTGGGAAGAAACATGGAAAAAAAAAATGGAAACCACCACGGGCGTCGCCCCGGTGTCGCCCTAATGGCTGGAAGCGATCGAATCCCATTTGCTGAGCGCTCCCGAGTTTATCTGGGGCCTGATCTTTCCAGCTACTTTGCAACGGCAATCGAAGGAGAAATGTTTCTAGATTAGTAATTGCAGAACAGACCAAAGCTTACTGACCTGCTATGGTTGCTTCCTCCTTCCAATGCTCAGCTTGGTGTGAGAATGGGCCAGTCAGAAGCTGCTCCTCCTTCTCCCAGACTCCCACCTCGCCCCCCCCACCCCCCCCTCTCCCCCTCTCCAGTGCAGAGCTACAGACGCATGCCGGCTCACTCTGGGCAGTCTGAGTCATGCGTGCACATGCTGTGTGCAGGTTCTCCTTCTCACACATGCACACATGTCGTTTGCACAGGATACGGATGAAATCAGTGGCAGTAATGAGAAAAACACATGGCCACACATTAGGACGTTCTGCAGGGTTTTAATAATTGAGGAAAAAAAGAGAGACGAGGGGAACAAAGGGGAAAAGAGACTAGCTGCTCTGGTACACAGTTTCTGTCGATAATTGCAGCAGTGGTTTTTAAAACCTTCTGGCTCAGGATCTCCTTTTGAGTCCCAGCCCATAGTTTAATAACCACAGCGGCTGTTGGCCTGGTTGCACAGTAAAGCTGCTTGCAGATTAGTAGAATTCTCGTGTGCTGCATGTGTGGAGCTGATGAAGAGGGAGCGGATGTTTGCCATGCTGTTGTCAGCGCTGTGTGATTTTTGCAGTGGTGCTCATGCGACGAACGGCAAACTGCAGTTGCAGGAAACCCAGCGCTTTAAACCCCGTGTGGTCCGCCTCAGACGGGGCTGGGCCTGGTTTATCATCTACATGGCGCCAATTGCGGCTTTGGCAGTTAGAGCTGTTTAACACTCGACAGGTTTCTTGGTATTTGGTTTGGTTTTCTGTTTCGTGTTGGTGATAGGGGGTGGGGGAAAGACATCTGTTGCCCCTGGAGCCTATTCACTGAGGCCACCACTGAGATCTTAGAACAATTCATTACAGTTTTGGAAACCCCCCCCTTTTCCCCCCATTGTGAAAACCTGACTCTGTGTTCTTATGTGGTTACATCACAATGGACCTATTCAACTTTGTGCAGCGCAGTGAACCTCATTCTTTGCAGAAGCTCAATATATCTTTTTTTATCTGCTTCATATGCAGTGCAGCTTATTGCCTCATTGTAAGAGCTAGACTGAGGCATACAGTGGAACTACAGTCAGAGCTCTCTCTCCCCTGCCGTGTTGTTGACACATCCAAGTTGCTTCACCCTTTGGACCGCAGGGTCACTGCCTTACAGTGGAAATTCACTTGAAATTCTCGACCAGGAACAAGATAAAACTGTAGTGTGCAAAGAATTTCTGTTAAGCCTTTTGTGGAATTGATACCCATTCCAAAAGAACCAGTACCCCACGCAAGAGGAACAGGAAGAGGACAACAAAGGCATTATGTAACGGCTTCTCGAAAAGGATGATGGAAAAGGGGAAAAAAGGCGGTCAATGTATTGATCAACCTTTCAACTGAAATTAAAACAGTTCCGCAATACCTCCCAGGGGGAAGAAAAACTCAAATATTTCATGGTCGGTTACTAATGTTCAGTGTGTTTGTTTCTCAATCATAACTGGGAAGTTCAGTTACATTTTAACCTGGAATTACCGGTTGTAAACCACGTGCAACTGTCAGGGAAAGATTAAAGTTATCAATTTTGGCCAAACTTTCCATTGTATGTGGTATGGGTTTTGAGACCTTATCTTGCCTCTCAGCATCTGTTTTGAAGCAGTTGTGATCTGAAAACCCATTCTTGGGGAAGAGCCATGTTTGATTTATGGAGATCATTGCTGTTCTGTAATTATTGCTCTGTAATCTATAATATCCTAGCCCTTGATATTTTATCCTTTCTTTAATCAGGGAGGTGTTGTGTTGAAATTAAAATCTATTTTCCCAGGGAGCCTCAAGCCAAGTTACAACCAGACATGCAAGTTACAACAAGTAACAGATTCCGATGGCCAAGTACAGTGATCACTCCATAATAATAACTGAATATATAAAAAGCAGATCACCATAACAGCAAAAAAGAATATATTATGTGCACTGCTGGGTTACAAAGTGATGAATAATGAGTTTGAAATCATGCAAAGTTCAGAGTTGTGACTTTGATTTTAGTTGATTTTGTAACATTTTCCACAACCAGGGAGCAGAGTGGTGAAAAGCAGTTTTGTCAAGTATTGTATAATAGTTTGGAACCTTAAATAATAATATTCTAATAGTAATGATTATTTCAGCATTATAAATTACAGCACAAAAAGGTTGTGTTGTATTGTACCTCACTTGAAAGTCACTTTGGATAAAAGTAAATCTAAATGTAAATTACTGGAGCAAAGTGTATAACTGTTTGATCAGAAAGGGAAGCAATGATTAACGGAGAATTTCCCCAGAACATGATTTTATTTTAAAAGTTTGCCAGTGTGTTAATTTCTGGATGGCTAATGCCTTGGCCTCAAAGCAAATGACTAACGCTTTGAGTGTTCAGCTTTGTGCCACTAATCCAGGTGTGCACATACACTCATGCATTTGAATGAGTTTTCAAACATATCAGCCCTGAAAGCACCACACCTGCTCACTGTCACGAGTACATTCATCAATGAACCTGTCAGGCAAGTGTGAACATAGCATAACAGAAGGTTGAGAAAGAGGCCTGCATTGGTAGAGTGGAGAAACGAGTAAGATGACAAAGCAGCAGGTGCATATATATATATATATAGAACCAGCCACAAAGAAAGGATCGGGTAAAGCAAATATTTCTCCTGTATTCAAAGCTTCAACTTCTAAAGAGCAGCATACATCTTATTTCATTCTTTGTGTGTCCCGTGTGCATCCAGGCACTTCTATTGTGGACAGCTAGTGCTGCATGCGAAGGCCGAAAGGTTACAGCCAATGGAATCTGAGCAATTCAAGTCTTATTTAACCGCAGCACAAGGTCAGGAGAATGGGTAAAAGAGTTCAGAGAAATGTACAGAGTAAAAGTATGGAGTAATGGCTCTTAAGTATTGACTTAACAGAAATTTAGTATGAGTTCCCCCCACTGTTTTCAAAGTACATTTTTGGTGAATATTTAGCAGTAAATATTTGTGTGTTTTCAGAACTTTGAAAATACCACAGAACAATAAGTACAGGATTGCTGTGTGTACATGAGTGCCCACCTATGAGTTGAGCAATTTGACTCAGGTCCAATGAGCGCAAAACCTGACCTTTCAACTATTTTGTCCTCCATGGTTTACCATTTGTGTGAACAGAGGGACCTTTTCAAATGAATCTTGCCTTTTTTATGATCAAGTCTGAATCACTCAATGACGTTAATAAAGCTTACAAGATGTGTTTTCTATGGAGGTGGTGGATATAATCACTGAATACAGTCTAAAGAAGGGATTTCCAAAAGACCTGGATGAGCTAGCACTGAACCTCAGTTGAGAGTTTTAACTTTGTTTCTCGTGAGAACAGTCAGGCAGTGTTATCTATATCGCTGTAGGCAGCGTTATGGCTCTCATATGTCTCTGAAGGACAAACAAGAGAAACAGCATTTCACATGGTACTGGATCTACTCTCGCATGTCTCTCTCAGATCTGTGCTTTTGTTTCTTATTTATTCTCATTTGTTTCTCACATATATTCCAGAGGGCTTTTTTGGGACATGGAGGTGTGGTATCTCCCGGTGACTTTTATTGTTCTGGCTTCTGTGTTGTGAAAGAAGTCGGACGAGAAAATGGCAGAATGGGAGAGGGAATCCTTCACCCTGTGCACGGCACTTAGCCCTCACCAATGCTCCTTTCTCACCAGGAGCAACACGAGGGAAAGTGTGAGTTTGAGCGCGTGAAGTGTGAGGCGTGCCAGGCCCTAATCCTGCTCAGCGAACGGGAGAGACACAACGAGCGAGAGTGTGAGGAGAGGACCCTCAACTGCAAATACTGCAAGGTCACCTTTAGCTTCAAAGAAATCAAGGTGAGGGTTGCCAGCACATTCCCGGTCACACTGCCAAGGGCTGGCCTACTAGCAATAACCAGTAATAAGTAATAACAAGTAATAATTGCCTCATCACAATTGTTAAAGAGGCAGTGTATGATGGTACACGCTGTATACTGAGACCCATCACTTCATTGTAATTTACATCTTGACATAAATTTTGGTGCATTTGTACACTGGCATTCTCTGCAGTCCCTGTCAGTGTGCAGCCATGTCCAATGTGCGTCTTCAGTGTCCTTTGTAATACAGGGTAATACAGGGAGGTAACAGAGTACATTGCTTTAAAAGAAAGTGAAAGGACGTGCGCAGCATGATTTGTGATTGTTGTGCGGAACCTCGGTCAGGCTGACCATGTCCTTTCCCTGTTTGTCCAACCCCCCCCCCCGGCAACCACCACCTCCTCCTCCATGTTTTCCCAGGCCCACGATGATATTTGCCAGAAATTCCCAATGCAGTGCAAAGAATGTGGCAAGAAGAAGATCCCACGAGAAAAGGTCAGTCTCTCCCTCCTCATCCTCTCACGCTCTTCTGGGTTTGGTAAATAGTGTCACGTTGCTATCCAGATTCTCACAGTGGCTCCCTGGAGTCTTCTCTCAAAGGAGATGGCCTGTAATCACCCAGGTTTCCATGGTTTAGATGAACTGCCTCCAAAATCCCTACTTTAAATCGGTTGTTTTCGATCTCTGATGATTCACAAGCCCCTGTCACATGGTCGATGGAAAGGATGTGTAAGGATTCATGATAACATAAAAATCCAACAAAAAGCCCCACTAAAGCCTACTACATGGCTGTGGATAAACAGACATATGTGAAAGGAAATATCTCAACATCATATAATGGAAATCCTCAATATTTTTATTCGAAAAAGTCCCAAACGTTCTGAAATATGTGCAATCATTCAACTGCATCATTTTATGTCCCATCCATTTGTTTCCTGTGTTTAACATTTTTCCCCATGTTAGGAAATAATGCATTTTTACATCCACTGCTTTGGGCAGCTTTGATGGTGACCTTGCAATCATTTGGCCTGACCAAGAGAGGCGTTAAACCGAAAGCATGCGTGCAAGCACCATATAAAATTACAGTGCAAACTGTAAAAGATATGATGAAAATGTATGATAAGGCATGCTGACAAGACAGGGCAGGTCAGAATCCATTCACAAGAGGGGAATTCCATTTCACTGCACTGGAAATGCATGTGCTGATCATAACTTTATCGCGGTAACTGCTGTCGTGCAATGCCCCCCCAGTTTCTAGATGACTGGTTAGTGGCTTTCACTTTTAATTGTGAAGAATGTGGGGGGGAGGGGGCATTCAGGTTTCTTGTAACAGCAGTTTCACATTCTTTTTTTCTCCGAAACACAGTTTGCAGATCACATCAAGTCCTGTGCAAAGTCGAAGACACTGTGTCCTTTCAGTGCTGTTGGCTGCGGGGCAGTGGTGAGTAGGCCCAAGCATCCACTCCCTCAATTATGCCATTGTGCATGTGTTACTTCAGATGCTTGTCACATGAAACCCGGACCCCATCCCGTGAAATTAGGCTAAGGAACCATATAACTCAGTCTGCCTTCCAGTCTCTCTGTGTGTCTTTTTTATGTCTTCTTGGATATGCTTTACGTCAGGGAACATGCCGTTATTAGTAAACCCTATTCATTGATAGTACTAATATTTCTGCCCAAATTCTGCACATTTATGCACAAATATTTATACACAGATTACTTTGTTGAAAGGTTTGTTGACCCATTTTCTTGATTGGTGATTTCATCTGCTATGTGTAAGCTACTTACACAAATGGGACATTGTTAAACTGTTACTCATTATCTGGTCTGGCTTCATGCTTTCCTGGTACCATAGTGAATCATAGTATCTCTTAGTCTCAAAGAATGACCCACTAGATGTCTGGGATTTCCCCCTGTCTGAAGTGGGACTGGTGGTTATATCAATCAGAAGATTCCCCAGTGGGGACTTTAGCAGAGGCCTGTGTCAACCAGAAAGCATGCATTTGTTATAACTGAAACAAGGCTTTCAGTCTTCTAGGTTATTTTCAGCAAAGATCATCTGAGTCACTCTGAAAGGCAGAACTTCCCTAGAGAAACCAACCCTAGTTTGACGGTGTAAATATATGTCTTAATGTTTGTGGTGGGTGAAAAATGTCAACAAGACCTACACCTGAGTTAATAATATCTAATTCTAATGTAGTCCTGCCTGCCAACCCTCAAGGCTCATACCCTCCCCCATTCTTCCTGCCAGAGCTGTGCTCTGGCAAGCGTTACACAAATACATGACCTACATTACGTGACCGAAAATATTTAGACAGAACACTAAACTTTCCATTGCCGGAAGCTGTAGAGACCATTCAGTAACGCCTGCCAGTTTGAGTTTGTACTGGCGATACTTATTTTTGAGCGCAAATATAACCCTGAAACAGTGACACTCGTACTGTGTAAGTGGACAGTGTTCTCTTTGTGCCATAGGAGTGAGACTAGGTCTACCTAGTGGTGAGAGTGTGTAAGTGCTTGCAGTATGAAAACCTTGAAGCAACAGTATAGCGGCATTTGAAAGGGCTCAGAAGTTAAACCTGTCGAAGGTGTCCTGCAGTATGTGTGATGAACCCCTAGTGTCAGGTGTGAGGTTGTGTGTTAAGCCTCACGCTGGCTTCTGTGCCGACTGCTGCAGGTGGACAATGAGAAGCAGGCCGAGCACGAGCAGACCCACATTTCGGAGCACTTGCGCCTCCTGCTGGCCGAGCTGCCCCTGATGCGGCTGCGGGCCGAGGGGGCCGGGGAGTGGCAGGAGGACTCGGGGCTGGGGCTGTACCGGGCGCCGGAGGAAAGAGCGCCCTCCGCGGGCGCCGCGGGACAGACGAGCGGCCTGGGGCAGAAGGTGATGGCGCTGGAGAACATCGTGTGTGTGCTGAACAGAGAGATGGAGAGGAGCTCCCTCACCCTGGAGGCTTTCTCCCGCCAGCACCGGCTCGACCAGGACAAGATCGACAGCCTCACCAACAAGGTAGGGCGCTCATCCACTCATATATGTGCAAACACACACACACACACACACACACACACACACACACACACACCCTCTCTCACACTTTCTTTCACATGCACACACACTCACTCTTATACATGCACACACGCACACACACACTCACACAAGGTTATCCTGAAACCCCAAGGCTGGCTGTATGATTTAGAGGTGGGGCACTGCTGTTGTACCCTTGACTAAAGTCTTTAATCTTCCAGTAAATGTTCAGCTGTATAAATAGATGAAATATGACCTAGCCTACGCAGGTCACTCTAGATAAGGGCGTCTGCTGAGCAAACAATGTACAGTAATGGAAAGATGGAGCAGCTGGCAGTTTGGCGCCATGCTGGCCTTTCCATGCTAAGGGCAGGCGGAAGCAGTGGGAGGCAGAGTGTGTGTGTGTGTGTTCCTGTGGGGGGGGGTGAGGTGTGAGCAGTAGGGGGTAGAGTGTGGGTGCGTTCGTATGGAGGGGTGGGGGTGAGGTATGAGCAGTGGGGGGGGGGTAGGGTGTGTGTGTGGAGGGGGTGAGGTATGAGCAGTGGTGGGGGGGGGGGTGTGGAGTGGGGGTGAGGTATGAGCAGTGGTGGTGGGGGGGGGGGGGGTGGAGTGGGGGTGAGGTATGAGCAGTGGGGGGGGTGTGTGGAGGGGGGGTGAGGTATGAGCAGTGGGGGGGGGTAGGGTGTGTATGTGGAGTGGGGGTGAGGTATGAGCAGTGGTGGGGGGGGGGGGGGGGGGAGTGGGGGTGAGGTATGAGCAGTGGGGGGGGGTGTGTGGAGGGGGGGTGAGGTATGAGCAGTGGTGGGGGGTAGGGTGTGTATGTGGAGTGGGGGTGAGGTATGAGCAGTGGTGGGGGGGGGGGGGGGAGTGGGGGAGAGGTATGAGCAGTGGGGGGGGGGGGGGTGTGTATGTGGAGTGGGGGTGAGGTATGAGCAGTGATGGGGGGTAGGGTGTGGAGTGGGGGAGAGGTATGAGCAGTGGGGGGGGGGGGTGTGGAGGGGGGGTGAGGTATGAGCAGTGATGGGGGGTAGGGTGTGGAGTGGGGGTGAGGTATGAGCAGTGGTGGGGGGGGGGGAGGGTGTGTATGTGGAGTGGGGGTGAGGTATGAGCAGTGGTGGGGGGGGGGGGTAGGGTGTGTATGTGGAGTGGGGGAGAGGTATGAGCAGTGGTGGGGGGGGGGTGTGGAGTGGGGGTGAGGTATGAGCAGTGGTGGGGGGGGGGGAGGGTGTGTATGTGGAGTGGGGGTGAGGTATGAGCAGTGGTGGGGGGGGGGTAGGGTGTGTATGTGGAGTGGGGGTGAGGTATGAGCAGTGGTGGGGGGTAGGGTGTGTGTGTGTGTCTGTGTGGCAGTCAGACCGTGCAGCTGACGGCCCCTCCTCTCGGGCTGCGCAGGTGCGGCAGCTGGAACGCACTCTGAACATGCGGGACCTGCAGCTGGCCGAGACGGAGCAGATGCTGCGGGAGCTGGAGTACTGCACCTACGACGGCGTCTTCGTCTGGAAGATCGTCGACTTCTCCCGCCGCCGCCAGGAGGCACTGGCCGGACGCGCCCCCGCCATGTTCTCCCCAGGTGAGACACTCACTCACACACGCGCACACTCACTCACACACACATACACACACACACACACACGCATACACGCACACACACGCGCACACGCACACTCACCTGTCCCCGTCTTTAGCCCATAGCAGTGAGCCTCCAGCTCACTATAACCAGAAATATAGTCAAATGGAGTAATGTGCAGGCAAGAGCTATGAATCATGGGTTGCTAACTTTGGTCATCTTACTGTAAATGGCCCACAATCCAAGTCGTCATTCCCAGTCATCATGGTGCAATACTCAGGGAATAGCTGTCAGATGTCAGTTTTAACCTTGACCAGTGTACTATAAACATATCATGAGACAGTGAAATACTCAGGCAATAACTATGAATACTAGGGTAGACCTGCCCTTGGAGTTCAGTACTCTGTCAGAGCTATGACTTCCAAGTCCCAGACGAGTGGGAGTTGCAGAGTGCACAAGTTAACCTGTGGTAGGGCTCCAATTGTGTTACGCTCACACTCACTGGTCTGGGACTGTTGTCGGCCTGGTGTGACACTTTTGCTCGTTTAAATTGAATGGATACCATCATGGACGTTTGTGATGGAAGCCGCTCTGGAGAAGAGTGTCTGCTAAATGCGTGTAATGTAACGTAATGTAATGAAAGCTCGTCTCTTCACCCCCACTGCCGCAGCCTTCTACTCCAGCAAGTACGGCTACAAGATGTGTCTGAGGCTGTACCTGAACGGCGACGGGACGGGCCGGGGAACGCACCTCTCGCTCTTTTTCGTGGTGATGAGGGGCAAGTACGACGCCCTGCTGAAGTGGCCCTTCAGCCAGAAGGTAGGGCACTCGCTCCCGCCCTGTCTCCTTTGGCACCGCGTGGGTGGTTTGGCATGTTTTCCCTCTGCCACGCTCTGTATGACGGAGTGTCTGCCAGCTTTCCGCACCTCCTTTTAGCCTCCCTTTCCTGTCACCCCTCCTCTGCATCCGCCTTTTTTAATTAGTAAGGGCAACAGGAAAGGTTGGGATTTGGTGTCAGTCGCCACAGTGTCTGTCATTTGACTGTCTCCATCCCTCTCTCTTTGTTTCTCTCCCCCCCCATCTCCTCTCTTCCTTCTACTCCCTCCCTCTCTACCTAACCCCCCCCCCCCCACACCATCACCACCCTCCCAGGTGACACTGATGCTCCTAGACCAGAACAACCGGGAGCACATCATCGACGCCTTCCGGCCGGACGTCACCTCCACCTCCTTCCAGCGGCCCATCAGCGAGATGAACATCGCAAGTGGCTGCCCGCTCTTCTGCCCGCTGGCCAAGCTGGCCGGCAAGAGCTCGTACCTGAGGGACGACACCGTCTTCATCAAGGCCATCGTGGACCTCACCGGCCTCTAGCCCCACGGGAACTGCGAGACCCTTTTGGGGGGCAGATGATGCCGAGGAAACCCAGGCTGAGTGAAGCGGGCCCGAGCACAAGGCTGCCGCTTCGAGCCCTGGTCAGGGCTACTCCACCCAGCCCTGACCATGGTTCGAACAGGCGCTATGTGGCTTCACTGCTCTGTAGGAGCAGGAGACTGTAGGAGTCTCCTATATGTCAACCATATATATATATATATGGTTTTTAATTATTTCTATATCTATAAATATATAGAAAGCTCCCTTTACCATGGTAGGAGTCCTACAGTGGATATAAAAAGTCTACACACCCTTATGAAATTGCAAGTTTTTGAAATAACAGAAATAAGAAAGACAGAAATAACAACAATGTAAATGTCAGACTTTTTCCATCTGTAATGTGATCTTCCAATAAACAAAAATCCAGAGAAAAAACAAGTAGGTCATTATTACAAAAATTTTAAATTAAAAAAAAATTCTGACATTTACATTGTTATTTCTTCCTTTACATTTCGAAAACCTGCAATTTCATAAGGGTGTATAGACTTTTTATATCCACTGTATGTAACGCATGAAAAACAGTTTACTGTCAGCTCTAGAATAGTTTTAATTCACTCTCATACCGTACCGTAACCGTACCCCTACTAACCTTTAGTAAAGCTGATTACTGGTTGTTGACCAGTGAGAGCAGTAGGGTGTAAATGGAGTGAAAATCTGATGACACGCTGTTTATTTTAGTAAAAGACTGTGTCGGCTAGGGTCAGTGAGCTGCCGGTTACCGTGGCTGTGGGTATCTCTCACACTACTAGCAGGTAAGGGAGCGGTTTGTATCAAAGGCAACAGCAGACCTCATGCAAGCGAATTCAGTGGATGAAGACGCTTCATGTGTCTGTTGGCTCCCTCCATGGAATAGCCTATCCTTCCCTCCCCGTGAAAGCCCCCCCCCCCCCCCCCCCAACGATCCCCCGTGGATCGTTACCTTAACATGGCGGGATGGGGCTTGCCTCTTAGAGCTATGTCATTGGGAGCTTAACAGCTCCTGGAAGGGTCTCCCTTGGTGAACAGGTCTGGGACAATGCGCCAGATGAAAACGGCTGTCGACCCCAAGCCTCCACCCCCGCCCCCCTCGCCTGGAACACGAACACCCCCTAGAGCTGAGGCCTGGAACAGGTGCTATGCCAGCAAACACTCCACCAGCCTCAGCCAAAAAATGGCTGCGTGGAGCACCATGTGGGCTCAACATCTACAGGGCGAGGGGGTCAGGGGTCAGGGGTCAGGGGTGATACCAGGATGGTAAGGAGGGAAAAAACCTGTCAAAATACATAAATAATTAGATCAAACGATGTCCTGTCAAAATGCTGAAATACTGAAATGGTGAATTGAATAAGAATTTACATGATAAATGATTTTAAATAATCAAATATTTAAGTTTAAATGAACACAGATGTTTAAATAACTTTCAGTCTATTATTTTTTGTTAAGACCGACCTTTTTCTCTTGAATTTCCAACATGGTGCACTGTGCTATTTTAGTTGCAAATTCTGTGCGACACCATGCTTCTTTCTTAAATACCAATCCACATAATGGTACTCAAATTATCAAAATCAAAGCTTGTAGGTGGGATCAAACAAACGATTGTGGCAGTCGACCAAAAAAAAAAAACAGTGGGCCAAACAAGGTCATATCAAAGTATCATGGCAGCCGCTAGGCTAGGGATATTCCCTCAAATTGGGCCAGATTGGCCAGGTTAGCCAGCTAGCCAGCTTGCTCACTTCTCAGAGCATGTTTTTCTCAGCTATCCTATGAAGGTTTCTTGGCTTTTTGTTAAACATTACATGTAGTACATTTCTGGTAACTGTGACTTCAACTTAAATCATGAATTTCCCTGGCTCTATGAACAGGAAATCTGTTTCCATTGATCTAGCAAGATTATCCTTTTCTCAGTATCTCAATATTTGAGAATATGTGTGTTGAGCTTCCTTGTTCTGTTTCAGTAATCAATAATGAAGAAATACGAGGTTACTCTTTGAGCTTCTACATGAAACATTTACCTGCTATGGGGAAAAGTTAGGAAACTGAGGTGTAATTCTTGGCTAGATAGCTAATCGGTAAGACATTGAAGTGCCCTTTGTAGCTAGCTTGGAGAGCTAGCTAGATGTGTTGTTTGAATCTGACATTTTTGTAGTCAAGCTGCCTTGAGGGGATTAGTGTCCTTGTGGGCCTTAGGTCGATTTCTGGTATTCTTTTAACATGAAATATGAAAATGGAATACTTTTGTACAAAGAGGCAGTCTTGGCTAGCAGTAGCAGATGCTGTATTGCCAGGAGTAGGCAGATAGCCAGGAGCGAGCTAAAAAGCTGGTTGTGAGCTGAAGTGTTTCTGCTGTATACAGAGGATGGTAGTTGCCTAGCTAAATGGTTGGTTACTTACCTAGCTGAATGGATGTTGTTAGGTATTCAGTTTAATGGCAAGATAAATATTGCTGTCTGTTGCACCTTCCATTTGTGGCGTGTTTTTGGATGCAGCTCAGCTGCACGCCGTCGCTGCTGCATTCGGTGAAACGCGATGCCCTCACTGCCCGCTTCTGCAGTACAAATGATACCGTCCAGTTGCTGTCTTGACCCCGCCTTCTAGCTTTGATTGACAGAGTCCTGTTACGCAGTATGACATGCAAAAAAAAAAAATGACTGCAGCGTCACGCAAAAAATGCAACTGAAGCAACGCTCGTGCCATATTGGAAATTCAGATGGACGAGGCCTGGTACTGAGGATTTATTTTGGGAAAGAGATTTTGATTTATTTTTTTTTTTATTATTTGAACATGTGTGCATTTCTTTATTATCACATATACTTGTAGCTATTCATTTTGCTGTTTCAGTATTTTGACCTTTAGCCGCAGATGTTTAATCATTTATTCATTGATTTAGCTCTTGACAGGTTTTGTCCTTTCACAGTATGGCAGTGGAATGGATGGAGGACTGGACCATGGAGGACTAGGCCTGTATTATAATATAAAGTGGAAATATATATAATATATTGATGGTATCCATAATGTATGAAACATTATAATAATTATAAATATTAATTATTATATGCACTCACAGTGCTACTATATGCACATGCATACATATATAGTATATTTTTTCAGATATAGCTCAAAGAAATACAGTGCACTCTGCTTGTAGGAAGCACTGATATAAGAATCAGTTAATTTACTTTACTTAAAAAATATCAAGAACACTTCAAATTTCATTTTGTTTCTGGTTTGAACAACTTTGCAGGAATTAATTAAGAGGAAAATCTTGCACAAAATCTAAAACACTTGGAACTCTGCTTTAAGCAGTCAACCACCTATGAGAATCAAATCTTTCAGAACTAATGCAATTCTTACAAGATGAGTGTACTGTGCTAGAGGTATTATTAAATATATCAATACATATAATAAACACTCTTATTATAAGAGAGTATTTTTAATGTAATGTAAAGCTGTAATGCCACCAGCTGTTGGTGGCAAAGGTGTCTTGTACAGTTATGTGCAAGTGTGAGAAAGTGTGGTTCCAGAGACACCGAGCAGCAATACCCAGTTTACAGAGCTTGAGTCTGCGTTGTAGGGCTGCCACCCATCCAAAAATGAATGGAATAAAAAAAAATCATTTCTATAAATCTTTAAATAAGTGAAAATGACTGTGAATTTGTGCAGGTGAGATGTCTTGTAATAAAACTGATCAAAGGATTTATGTACACCCTCAGAACTGTACAGATTTTTACAGATTGAACATGAGAGCAAAGATGTAACAGGCAAGATGGCAGGTGTGTGTTTTGAGACTGTTAAACCATTTTGCACTGTGAGATGCATATGTGCTTGGGTATGCTTGCCTACAGACTGTAAGTTGTAGGAGTTCCCACCATCATCTCAGTATATTATTATAATAGACAGGATAGCACGTAGCAGGTCGCTACACATAGTCTCACTTTCTTGCAATTTCTTTCTTATTGGCTCTTTCTTGCTTTCTAATTATATGTATAAGTATTTAGAATATTTAGCAGCATCTCAGTATAGTGACAGGGTGCAGGGCTAACCAAAGGCTGCAGGTTCAGTTTTCAGGTGGGGTACTGTTTTACCCAGGGGTCAGACTGCATCTGCATACATCAGCAAAATAGATTAAAAAAGATTTTAAAAAGTATAAGCTAGGTAGGTCATTCTAGATAAGAGTGTCCTAGGAAATATAATGTGAAGGTTATTTATGCATTTTATGTTTGAATAACGTCTTTGAGACATAGACAAGGAGTGTAACTGTATTGTAAGACCGGTAAAGGCTTTACCTGCATTTTTGAAAAGAAACTAGAAACCTATGACTAAATGCATTATCTTGACCAGGGAGCCATGCCCTGTCAAAGAAAAGTGCCCTGTAAAATTTACTGCATTCATGAAAAAACATTTTACAGGTACTTTTTAATAGTGGAATAACAATGCGAAGCGAAGCTGCGAAGGTGGATGAAATGTCAGTTTTTGGGAATGGTGAATTTTCTGTTATCACAACTAACGCCTAACCTTTGTAAGATTTTTAAATTACCGTAATAATGAAAATGTATGAAATAACGTATGAATGTATGACAAACTATTTATAGCATTTATAGCACTCAGTGATAGCATGCATTTTTTGTTCCTGTTTAGCAAGTGGAGAGCATGGCATGTAAGTTGCTCTCATTCAGAGCACATTTGTGCAAATGTGTGTGTGTAGGCAATGTTTTATATATTAATATAATAAGAGAACAAGGAAGTGTAGAAATGGATGCAGTTAGAAATTAGTATTGCATATCTTTAACCCACACCAGATTTCCTAATGGAACAATGAAAAAAAAAAAAAAAAAATCTGGGCTTATCAAGTATATGTATACATTTATTATGCGTATGAGAAGTTATGTTAGCCGCTTAATTGTGCTTCACTTTTTATGTAGTGGAATTTTCCTCACATATTTGTAGCCTATGGAACTAGGAGTTAATTCACTTACCAGGTAATGCACTGAATAACAGTCTCGAGGGTCCTACTATGGGTGGAATTGCATTGCCTGTTATGATTGCGCATTCACAATCCATGTAATGTGGCGTTTGTATCAATGAAAAAAAAGGCACTAAATTTTCAGCAGTTTTTTAATTGTTTTTATTTACATACAGAATTTATTAATGCTTGTACTGCATGCTAGATTCCAGCTTCTGTACGTGTAAATGAAAAACGTGTTGTATGACGGGTATTTAGTATGTACAGTGTGCATTCAATAAAAACGTAATTCACCACAGCTCTGTTGTCCTGTGAGTATTGTGCTCTCTGCAGTGGAGGTAAAGAGCAATCAAGCTTTTCTCCTCGCTTCCAAATGTATTTTATTCTTAAATAAACCGAAGGCCCGGTTGGCGCCATCCCACAGGACGGCCAGCCTCACACTACAAGCAACGAGAGAGGAAAACGCAAACCTAACGATGTCGTTTCACTACCTACAAGCCGCCACACGTTACGCTGACGACGCCAGGGGAAAAGAGAGAGGCTACGATTATAGTAGTAATGACAATGAGTGAGTGAGACAAGCCCCCACTGGAGACGTGCGCATTGCGCTCAGCTCCACGACCGAGGGGCGGTCAAAGCGAGGCGAAAGAACACTTGCCGAGATACCGATGGAAGCGACGTCTCTGGCTGCGCGCGGACCTGCTAAAAGGCACCCAGGGTGGCTCTGCGTGAAAACAAAATCCAGGGAAAGCATTTTGTTGGACATTCCAAGCCAACCGTAGACTTGAAAGAAAACTTAAAATGGGTTTTAATCTCATTTAATTCATTACGTTTGTAAAACGATCATTTAAACAAAGGTATATGACTGATAAAAAACAAAAAAAAAAGTTCTAGGTGCCGTTTAAAATGATTATACTTCATATCTGTTTGGTTAATTTCCTAAACTGATAGGACTACTACTCTTTCCATTGCAACTGGAATTGCAAACTCACTCCTGAAAAACATCTAGTTTGACTGCAGAGACGTCCGAGGATCTTCATTTTAGCAATTTCAGATTTCACCTAAAAGGAGCTGATTTGACCCCAGGGTTGCTGTGCATGTAACCCAGCGCAAGCATGGCCTTATGTTCAGCCTTCCACTCTAACGACACTGCTGTGGCCCGAACCTTTGCCCTTTGCTGCAGACTCTCACCTCTGGTCACACTGTATTACAGTTCTAATCGCTGGCCACTGGCACTGTGTGAGGAGTTTACCGCCACGTGCTGGCAGTTTGAATACGCCTCTCTGCAAATGACAGGGGCAGCATTCATTTTCACCCCCCATAGTGAAGAGCATACTGCTGGAATCTCCAGCAACCTTCACACCCAGCTGCTCTGTACAGCACACTCACTGCTAATCAGAGCATGACCAAGAATCTGAGTGCTGGCTGACCCCTGCCCCCCCCCCCATGAAGGGGGGAAAAAAAAACAGAAACAAAGGGAGAGGAAGAAGATTCATGTCCCTGGCACTGCATTCTTCAGCTGGGAGGTTTAGGGGAAATGTGTGTCATGCAATGGTCATCTCGGAAGGAAGTAAAGCTGCTGTCTCTCTAACTACAATATTTATCTTGAATCAGGACCTTTGTCACAAAGTTTTGAAAGTCCCTCTCTTCAGATGAACAACCTGCTGCGTGGAATTCACTCAGGACTGCAGGAAGTAAGCAGTCAGCAGGAAGAACGGCTCCTAAAAGCCGGGGAAAAAAAACAGCTCCCATTCCTAAAAGGACCCTAAATGGCATGAGCAAGCCTGTGCGTGAGAGCACTGTGTGCCTGTTTCTGAGGATACTGAATGGGCAGAATGCCAGGCACTTCTTATCCGTCCTCTCACCATCCTCTGATGACATTTCTCCAGCATTCCTGTGGGTTCCTGTTCTTTCAACTGATGTGTGATTTCCTTCCGAGTTTTTCCATACTTTTGTGAATGGGCTGTTGTAGATATGTATGTGTATGTGTATGTGTGTGTGTGTGTGTGTGTGTGTGTGTGTGTGTGTGTGCGTGTGAGAGTGTGTGAGAGTGTGTGAGAGTGTGTGAGAGTGTGTGAGAGTGTGTGAGAGTGTGGGAGAGTGTGTGCGTGTGCGTGAATATATGCAAACACCTTTCAGGTCAGAAATGTTCTCTCAATGACATTTTAACAATGGGACAGTGATAACATAAACACAGCCGAAATGCGGATGACACAGAAACATCTGCGGGAGGCATTGAAGTTGTGATGTTTCGACACCATTCGCCACTGCCCACCCCCACCCCTCCTATAGGGCGTCTTCCCTGTCATCTCTCTCCATCTGTGTTGATTCATAACTTCTCCTCTCCTCTTCTGCTTTTCTACAGGACACTCCACAAAAAGCAACATTAAATCATTCAAAGATGACATCACCGCCGCCAATCTCCTCGCCTACAGTTCCGCTTTCAGGTGGTCGCCGTTGCCGCTGGCATGCAGGCTCTGCTGCGATGCCCACATCTCCACCCGCGGGAGCTTCCTCATGAGCCAATCACATCAGGCCACATGTTGCCCACCTGAGCAAAGGAGGGGAGTTACAGGGGAGGCAGCGGAAAGCTGCACATGTTGCAGTGGCGCCACCTTGTGGCCAGCATGCTGTCTACACGTTCCCAGAGCCTGGCGAATCACTGGTGAAAAGAGAGAAAACATAAAAGGGGTCTGCCAGACAGTGTATGTGCTCCTGGAGCATGTGGGGGAGTCAGTGGAGGGGGTGAAGGATCCTCAGAAAGAGACAGGATGCTCCCCACCTCCACGACCCTACCTCTCCCTCCCCCTGACCCCAAACGTGTCACGGTTTGCCGTTGAGGTTGGCGGAGTTGGCGCTCCTCCTCCCCAGCAGGGAGTACAGCAGGCTGCGGGAGCGGGGGGGCCGCGGGGGGGCCCGCGCCAGCCGCACCATCCGCGGGGAGCGCCACACCTTGATGGTGGAGTCGTCGCTGGCCGACAGCAGCAGCTCCTGGTCGGCGGGGCTGAAGGCCACCGAATTGACCACGTCGTCGTGCTGCAGCCGGGCCAGGCAGATGTTGTAGTGCCGGTCCCAGATGTAGCCGTGCTTGTCCTCCGCGCCACTAGGGGGAGACAGAGAGCACACCAAAGTGATTCTCTTCCTGCACTGGTTTGCAACACGTTTAACAGAAAACACCATCCTACGGCAGTTGTTGAGAATTTCAGATGTGAGTTGCAGCCAGAGTAAACCTGTTAAACATACGTTTATGTGTCCTAATAAGCAGCACGTATTTTCAGGTTGTACTGCACGGAGAGGCAGCTGCTTGTTATGTGTTAAATACGTTAATTACTAGGAAGGTGTAGCAATGCAATGCAGGATTACAGGAATGGGTGTGTGTCAGAGTGAGGCTTTGGACACACCACATTTTTTCGCAATGTGCTGAACATTATTTTCCTGTCAACCATCTTGTCAAGGTCAGCAACCATAAGATGATTTCGGCTGACATAAGCATTTGACATTTAGAGATGTTGATGTAATGCCCTTTTCAGACGTTCCATGTGTCATGGTAAAACACGTCCATAAAAAACTGCATCAAAAACCTTTTCTTCCGTATCTGTGTGCAAAATTCATCTTAGACCTTGGATCTTAGATCCAAGGTGCCCTATATTGTGTGCATTTTTTCACGCATTAACATATATGGTTGGACATTTACTGAGGAAACTCAAGTCAAAGACCTTGCGCATGGGTACAATGGAAATGCTCTGCCTGGGTTTCAAACAGGCATCCTTCTGATAAACAGGCCAAGATCTGTGACCACTAAACTGCATTTGACAGCATCACGCTGTGGAGTGAATGTGGTCACCTGAATGTTCAGGGCAGGGGCTTCTGTGTATTCAGTGAGTAATGACAGTTGTCAACATTATACCCCTCATATATTTTATACTCCTCATATTTTATATATTCACGCATTTTGTATATATTCTTGTTGTTTTTAAATTCTTGTTATATGTTGTCATGGCACTGACGAGGGGTAGCAACTGTAATTTCGTT
This sequence comes from Megalops cyprinoides, assembly GCF_013368585.1. NCBI lineage: Eukaryota > Metazoa > Chordata > Actinopteri > Elopiformes > Megalopidae > Megalops > Megalops cyprinoides. The sequence continues at coordinate 34,940,277 of NC_050587.1, read as the reverse complement.
GTCCCGAACAACGAGAATAAAGCACTCTTATCTCTTATTATTAGCAAACAGTAGCCGGAGCTGTGAGTTTCCGGCACGGCCTCTTGATGCGTGTTCATTCCGGTCGTTTACTGAAATCCAGCAGAGCAGGAACGGCTCGCCTGCGTTTGTTTGTTGTTCCAGGTCCTCTGCGCGTAATGCGTTAGCAAACGTGACAGGAGCGCGGCGTTACCTGGCCACGAAGTCGCGGCTGACGTCCAGGAAGATGAAGAAGCACTCGTCGTTGGGCGTGAAGGCGCGGTGGGCCCGCAGGCTCCGCCTCTCCTCCCGCAGGCTCTTCAGGTCGATGACGTGCAGGTCGATCTCCTCGGCGATGGGCGGGGGTGACATGGGGTCTGAAATCACGCAGCCCGCCGGCCACGCCCGGCTGTTCACGTACAGGTATCTGGCCGGGGGGGGGGGGGCGAGGACGCTTCATTAACACACATGCGACCATAGCAAAGTACTTGTAGCATGTGTGGTATACCTGGCTTCCCTTGTTTAGACAGGTTGCACAATTTAATTTGTGATAGGGCTAGAATGGTGTTGTGCTCACACTCACTGGTTTGGGAGTGTTGTTAGCCTGGTCTGACACTTGAATGAGCCTGAACGAGCTCCTGCATTGTCCCACCCAGGACTGAAACCCACAACCTCTCTCCGGCAGTCCTGCTCCCTGAGCCACCGGCGACTCACCTGTGGTCGGGGGACAGGCCCATGCCGATGATGTGGCCGTGAATGTCAATCACGTGGTCCAGCGAGTCAAAGAACTCCTCCGAGCTGCGCTCCTTGCCCAGGACCGGCCCGCACGTGGTCATCTGGTCCGGCATGATCCGCTTGATTCCTGGCGCCGCGGGAGAAACGGGGATCCGATTGGTTACAAGGCTCTGTCAGCCCGCGTCACCCATGCAGGACGTGCCATCAGCCAAAGGCGCCTGCTCAACCTGCTCATTCGCTTCAGAGCTATTATACCAGTGCACTCAGCGCCATCTGCTGGCAGCCAGTGGGAAAAAATCTGTTAAGTGATGAATCATGGGGGAATATAACAGATGTGCACTCTTTATAAAGACTATGGAGAGTGCGTTGCAAAGTCACAAGGAAAAGAATGAAATCGTAGCCTACATAATTAGGGAGATTATACATAATTCCAAACAGCCATTAAAAACACATAATTTCTCAAGATGGGTCAATTACACACACGTTCACCATTTATGCAGTTACCAAAGAATGTATTATCAACTGTACAATGTGACATATATAAAACTGCCAAGAGCCAGTGTTTTTTCTCAGTGTATATACTGTACGTATGCATGCGCTCTGTGCTCTGTACCTATTTGGTGAGGGGAGTAGGTAAGGCTGCCGGTGGTAAACAGCAGGTAGGTCTTGTCCTCTCCCTCTCCAGAGGCAGAGGTGGGGTCTGGGGGCCGGGTTCGAGTCTTCCCCATGATCTGGGCCACCCTGGCTTCAATCTCCCTGTCCCCTGCTGCCATACTGCGCCGACCCTAAAACAAAGGGAGCGGGACGGACGAAAATGCATATGAAAACCTAAATATAATCTTACGCGATGAAAATAAGTACGCTGTAGCCAGCCCCGGTCTCCCGCTGCACAGTGCAGTGGCATTGCTACACTGCTAAAAGGGTTTCGAGACAGAAGTGTCCCGCTTCGAAGCGCCTAATAGCGATGTGATCGGAGGAGAGGTCTATCTCTCGCTGATGATCTTAACAACTGGAGAGCCCCTAGCACTTCACTAGAGGGCGCTGATGAGTACTGTGACATTAATCCCTGACCAAAGCCCACCCTTCCCTGGCAGAACAAAGTCAATTATGTACCACCATGAGTCCTGTCCATACTCAAAGATGAGGCTGTTGCATTGTGGGACTGGGGTTGGACATGAGTGGAATGTCTTTCAGAGAAATACAATATAATAAATATGAAAAAAATACGACACACTTTGCACAAAATCATCTAAAAAAGACCCTCTGATGGCCTTTACCTGTATCATGTGGCCAAGCCTCTCGCTCAGGCCCGGGGCCTGCAGATAGGGGCGGTGGGAGGGGTGGGGGCGTTCCCCTTCTTCCTCACACTCCTCCTCCTCCTCGTCCTCCTCCTCGCTGTCGCTGCCGCCCAGGTCGAAGAAGAGGGGCTGGCGGCGCTGACCGCTGCGCTCCTCCTGCTCCCGGGCCTGCGACTGTGCCTCGTAGTCCAGCAGCAGGTCCGGAGAGTCGTGCCGCCGGCAGTGGGCCACCATCACCGTGCGGATGGTGCTGGCGTTGATGTTCTGAATCTTGAAGAGCCGCTTGACCACGTTCACGTTCTCCGACTCCACGTCCTGAGGGGGGAGTGGGGAGGGGAGTGGGGGGGGGGGTGGGGGATTTCGGTTATTAATCTGGGAGAGTAGCATTACTGCAGGGGTACTGTGGGATAAGAGCCCTCTTAAGGACTTGCAGAAATCTTGTTCAGGGTACAAAGCTGGCCTGATTACTTTCATGGTTACTAGCATTACATAGCTATGGTAGGTGTTTAACAGCTGTATGTACCAAGGGCCAGACCCCAAGAAGGGGACAGACCGCAGAATAAAGACAGACCCCAGGATGACGACAGACCCCAGGATAGACACAGACCTGGAAGGCCTTGTTGAGCCAGAGGACGGAGCAGGAGGTCATGTCTCCGATCCAGTGCAGATTCCCAGAGATGAGGTGCGTCTCGTTCAGCCAGCAGCCAAAAACATCGTAGGGCTTGTTTCTCACACGGGACAGCAGAGTGTAGTTCTCTGGGGGGGGGGGGGGGGGGGGGGGCAGAGGAGGGGTGTCAACCAAGGCGAAGCGTTTTGGCACAGCACTGCATAGCCCTCGGTGCTGGCCATTTCAGTTTATTCTCAGAATGAAATTAACACAGTATCATGAACCACAAAAATCATACAACAGAGTACACTGTGACATACCGGGATAAATATTGAGGTCTCAACTCCAGAACTCTTCATATACAAATAATATCTGTCTGCCTGCCTGTCTTTCAATCTTTTCAATCTTTTCAATCCACAAACAAAATGATGCTACAACAGATTTATAGCCAGCATACACACACATTAAGCCAACCCTGGAAGGAGATACAGAAAGATTAGTATTTCTCAAAGAACCTCCACAATCACCCACACTGACGTGATAATGGGGAAATACCACACAGTGGTAAATCTCACCCTTAAAATGCACTTACCTGAAAACAAAACAAACACCCAGTTCTATCGTCTCGGCAACGACTAAAGGGGTGCTCAGCTATATAATTTAAAAGCATATAATTATGTGTAAATGTAGCTCAGTCTGATGACAAGCCAGCTCAACCTGTTGGTACGAGTAGAAACACGCCATGTATTCAGCGCCATAAAATCAAAAATCACAGCTTTGCCTTAATTTTGCACCATCCCTTATCCCCAACTTGACCCCAACAGAGTCAGGTCACCCTGAAACTGGCCTCACAGCAGCGGGCCTGCCCCTCGGCGTCTGATTGCCGGGAACTCTTGAAACATGAAAGAGCAGGATCTGCAAAGCATGTAGGGCAGCTCTGCTTTGCATTAAGTCGTTTGCTTAATTTGATTAACTTCGTGGCGTATCACACGACTTTAATTCCCGGAGGGGCGAGAGAGAGCGGGAAGCTCTTATCGCGCACGGCGGTGTTTCCCGGTGTTCCTGAGGGAAGGGGGCAAACAGCACTTCACACTGTGCGCATGACATGGCTGATAAGGCCTCTCTTCTCCCTTTCAGAGGGTTAGCCCAGCAGCCGCTGGAATGCTCAGCAAACACAGATACGGCAACGGCGGGGTTCAACAACTGCAGCTCAGAGCACAGCAGTGAAGAGTGGGGGGACCCAGAGGCATCATGGGTAGGAGCACAGAGAGGTTAACGCTTTGATGTTGAATGCTTGTGCTTGAATACTTTGATGTTGAATGCTTACCCAGGCTGATGACGGCGATCTCCCCGGAGGAGGAGTGGTGCGGCCCCAGGTAGACCCCCGACACCAGCAGCAGGCTGTCGTCGGCGTTGAACTGGGAGAACTGGGTGTAGCCCCAGTTGAACTGGCGCATGCTGGAGCTGTGCACCAGGGCGATGGAGCCATCCGGCCGCTCAGTGTCCCAGAGCTGGCCGTCAGAGGTGGGGCGTCGAGAGGAAGGACGGGGGAAGGGCCGGGGCAGAGAGGAGAGAGGGAAAGAGGCCAATATAAGCACTAAAGACTGGAAATGGGGCAGGCACCCAATGAAATGCACCCTCACACTAATTACATTAAATTACATTATTGTATGTAAATGAATTTTATGTACATTATTATTTAGAGGATGCTGTTATCCAGAGCGACTTACAATTTTATCCATTTATACAGCTAGTTATTTACTGAGGCAACTGGGGCTTAAGTACCTTGCTCAAGGGTACAACAGCAGTGCCCCACTGGGGAATTTAAGCAGCCGCTGCTGGCAGTAAGGGTGAGCACACACAGCTGTGGGAGCGAAGAGACACGCGGGGGCACACACCTTGACGGTGCAGTCCTTGGAGCAGGACGAGAAGCGGTGTCCGCGGTGGGAGAAGGCCAGGTGCAGGACCTGGTCATGGTGCTCCTTCAGGGTCTGGACCTCCACACACGGGATGCAGTCGAACAGGCGCTTAAACTCCCTGTACCATGACACCGCCGCTGCGCGGGGCAAGGGGGAGAGGGGGAGAGGGCAGGTCAGGGCATGGCTGCTTACAGCAAGCTTCCCCTTTAACACTCCCTAGATGAGCTAGGAAAGCACCCAGAGCTACAGACCAAGATAAGCAAGACAACAGCTGCACTTCTAAAAACATTATGTAGGAAGTCACTATTGCGTCAGTAAGGTTTACGCCCCCTTTGCGAGGGAGTGTGTGACAGTCATGTGCTCTTATCACCAGCTGCGTACATATTACAGCCTCACACTCAGACCTTCCTACACATCAAATCACATTACTGTCATTTAGCAGACGCTCTTTTCCAGAATGACTTATATAGGTTACGATTTCATGCATTTATACAGCTGGATATTTACTGAGGCGACTGCGATTTAAGTAACTTGCACAAGGATGCAACAGTAATGGCCCCGTGGGGAATCGAACCCGTGACCTTTCAGCTGCAACCTCTGCTCCTTACAACTACGCCACACTTCTACACCTTTTTTTCTTTGATCACAAACAGTGCTGGATTCCCCTGAGGGATGATCTAGGAGCCTTGACTGAGTGTTGGCGCTGGAGAGGGAAAGATCTGGTGACAATGTGGCAGGAGGGCAGGATCGCTCCGAGGGTGCCGGGCGGTCACCGGGCGGTCGCCGGGGTACCTGGGTGCCGGGGCACGGAACGGGGGATGCGGTAGTAGTTGTAGAAGAGCTCCCTCCACAGGAACTCATCCCGGGACACGGCCAGCCACTGGCGGCAGGCGAGACCCGCCTTCAGCACCGCCTCATGGGGCAGATGCAGGAAGATCTCCAGCACCAGGCTGTCTGGCAGAGCTGGGCCACTTGCCATCCTGACATTATGTCTAGGAGAGAGCGAGAGGGAAATGGAGGGAGAGAGAGGGGGGAAGAGGGAGGGAGAGAAGGAGGGTGAGAGGGAGGGACACGGGATGTGCAGGGTGGGTGAAAGACGACCAGAGGTGTAGGACAGGTTGAACAGAGACAGAGAGAGAATGAACAACGATTAATCTTTGACGTTCATCTTCATTTAAAGCCAAAGGAAATTGTGGAATTTGACAGACATGGTATAAAGGTCAAGGTTCTGTTCTTGAGGGAATTCAATGATGCTGCTAATACAGTGAACACATATGAACAAAGGGAGTTATTTCAGATATTAAAAATGGAACAGGACTGGCTTGCAGGAATCAAGTAGTCTTAACTTGCAACTGACTGGTAACTAAATCCAGACACAAATCAGGTTTCATCAAAAATCAAATGTAAACCCTAACACATACCCTCATTCAGCCTGCAGAGAATGCAGCTACTTTAAAGTTTAGCGCAATGACCTCTGTCATCCCTAAACACGAGACCATTTAGAATGAGCTCCAGATTTAATCATCTGATTCCATTTGCTTCAAACTGAGAGATGCGTACGAAGGAGACGGCAGAGCTCCACTTACATAAACTCTCAAGTCATGTGAATCAAATATTACAATGGGGGGGAACACCCTCTATGCATGCTAATGCACAGCCAGATGGGCCAGCAAAGTGACAACTCTGCTATGAGAGAAAGAGAGAGAGAGAGAGAGAGATAGAGAGAGAGAGAGAGAGAGAGAGAGACCTCCATTTTCATAGGCCCAATGGGTCTCATTACATGTGCAAGAGGTCAACCTTTCCAGCTCTCACAGCACTTAAATTTCGAGAGTAATTGTGACTTTGCTTTTTGTTCCTATGCAACGATCCGCACGTTCTCTAGGGAACGCAGGTACCTACAGCTTAACATTGCAGCGTTACCTCATTTTAACCACATTATTGCCCCTTTATCCTCGGCTGTAAAGTGCAACGGTTGAAGGTTTAAAAACCTGACCCTCCCATCCTCTCCCATTTCTATATTAAGCCACAACAGCTGGGGCTCTGGGAGTTTTGAACTTGTTTGACAGACGCTGCATAGCTATATTAGGCTGTGTTTTCTTAGTATGACCACTTTGAGACCGGGTCCGGAGGGGGTTTGACCAATTCAGGTGAGCGAGACCATAACGCCACAACATATAAACGCTGGTGAAAATGAAAATATGACCTCAGCACTGACAAAATCTGAAGAAGAAAAACAAGACCCACTCAATCACTAATGTGTAAAATATTCTGTTTAAATCACAATGTCACATAAAGTTGTCAACTTCAAAAACCATCATTCAGGTTTTGAAATCCAACTCCACAATATCAGTGATTTTAGCTCATTCTGGGCAAAGCTCATTTCAGCAGGACTAAAACTGCCATCTACACAATGGCCAAAAGAATGTGGACACCCCTCCTAATTATTGAGTTCAGGGGTTTCAGCCACACTGATTGTTAACAGGTGCATAAAATCAAGCACATAGCCATGCAATCTCCATAGACAAACCTTGGAAGTAGAATGGGTCGTACTGGAGAGCTCAGTGACTTTACACGTGGCACTGTCATAGGATGCCATCTTTGCCACAAGTCAGTTCGCGAAATTTCTGCCCTGCTATTTTCTGCCCTGTCAACTGTAAGTGCTATTATTGTGAAGTGGAAGCATCTAGGAAGAACAACAGCTTAGCCACGAAGCGGTACACCACTCGGGGCCGCCGAGTGCTGAAGCGTGTAGCACATAAAAACCGCCTATCCTCTGCTGAATCAATCACTACAGAGTTCCAAACTGTCTCTGGCTGCAACATCAGCACAAGAACTGTGCATCAAGAGCTTCATGAAATGGTGGACTCTGGAGTGGTGGAAACGCATTCTCTGGAGTGATGAATCACGCTTCACTATCTGGCAGTCTGATGGACGAAGCTGGGTTTGGTGGATGCCAGGAGAGCGCTACCTACCGGAATGCACAGTGCCCACTGTAAAGTTTGGTGGAGGATGGATAATGATCTGGGGCTGTTTTTCAGGGTTTGGGCTAGGCCCCTTAGTTCTAGTGAAGGGTAACATTAATGCTACAGCATACAAAGACACTTTAGACAATTGTACGCTTCCAACTTTGTGGCAACAGTTTGGGGAAGGTCCTTTCCTGTTCCAGCATGACTGTGCCACTATGCACAAAGCAACATCCATAAAGACATGGTTTGACGAGTTTGGTGTGGAGGAACTCCAGTGGCCTGCCCGGAGCCCTGACCTCAACCCCATTGAACACCTTTGGGATGAATCAGAACGCCGATTGTGAGCCAGGCCTTCTCATCCAACGTCAGTGCCTGACCTCACAAATGCTCTTTCAGCTGAATGGGCACAAATTCCCACAGACACACTTCAAAATCTTGTGGAAAGCCTTCCCAGAAGGGTGGAGGCTGTTACAGCTGCAAAGGGGGGGGCAACTCCATATTAATGCCCATGGTTTTGGAATGGGATTTCCAATAAGCTCATATAGATGTGATGGTCAGGTGTCCACATACTTTTGGCGATATAGTCTACATTTCAAATTATTGTTAAACCAATGAAAACTGAGATGCTGGTATCTTAAGCAATCTTTGAGACTAATGAAAAGCATCATCTTTTGCCAATTCTGAGCTCCTTTGTTGGGTTGTAATTAATTCAATGTCTACACAATCTATGAGTCGAATTAAAAACGCTCGCTGAATAATATGAATGTTGACATTTGAAAAACACTTTTTGCACTTAGTCCTTCTTTGGTAAAGCTTAAAAAAAAACCCTTTTGAATGAGCACTGCAGTTTTCACAATGGGGCACTGCACAGTGCTGGCCATACGTGGCAATTGCTAATGCCCAACAAAACACTGATAAAAACTATTTTGGTACAACCAAAAATACCATTTTGAAAAACACTGTGCATTTTAGAGTGGTCTCCGGTCTCCTGGCAAAATTTCTGTCTGGTTCCAGGAATCTGGCCATCTAATCACCTCCCACTTAAACTGGCTAAATCAAATTCCTCCCTCTCCACCTCAGCTGATGCATGATTAATGTCTTGGCACAAAATGGGTGCCCTGCATCACCCAGTTGGGAACAAGACTTCAGTGGTGGTTGAGATAAGTCCCTCCTCCTTTACTCTGAATTGCTTTGAGTCCAAGAAAGCTGCTGTATAGCCCGAATGTAAAGTCATCACCATCACCAGAGCAGAATCTAACAGCTCCACAGACATAACTGGCTATATGAGGGGTGGCAAAACAATATACAAATGTTATTGCCAATGCACTTCATAATCTGATTTTTGTATCCAATCTCAATAAAGTCTAATACATTTTGGATCTCCACCAGTTGCAGATGGTATGTGTGTGTACACAGCTTTATTCACACATGACCAGTCTGGCCGGTGTAGCTAGGGTATGGACTTTTTACCCTCCCCAGTAGGCCCATTCACATTGACCACTTAGGAAAGATTCCTGACATTACAGCCCACTTTTTGCCATGAGCAACTGTCTCTCAGCAGGTATAGGAAAACTCCCAGTGGTTCTACTTCCCCCTATTCTGGACCTAGCATGCATTCTGGATCCCTTTGCTGAGTCTGTGTCAATATTACACACAGAAAAATTTCAATCTCCATATGCAAACATCATCTTAAATGTTAAGGAAAGTAAAGGAACTAAATCTGTTTGTTCTTTTCACATAAACAGTGCACAATCACAACTAATCTGAACACACTGTAATTTTATCTGCTGTATAAAGTGATTTATATTAATCAGTGTAACGGTGTATTAGCTTGGGACCTCAAAATCTGCAGGTTTTAACAGTGTCAGCCACGGCGTCTAGGTGGATCACTGCTGGGGGTCCTGTGATGGAAGTCAAACGCTGAGAGCCCAAGACACTGCCAGAGGAACACCCACATGGGTAAAAAGATAATCCGGCTGTGGAAGATTGCCCATGTTGTGGCAGCAGGTCAAATAGCCTGGACACAGCAGGAAACCTAGCCTAGTGTGAACAGAGCTTCCTTTAAAACTCCACCCGCAATCTCAGAAATGCAGCCAATTCATAAATGTCACTGATTCTCGATACGACTGCTATTACAAAAATACATGCCAAAACTGTCTGATAATTATGGCCATCTTCTCAGACAGCAAAGACATAACCATAGCAGAATATATGTAGCAGCTAATAACCTACAGTAAGTGGTAACACAAGTGGTGTATTTACATAGCTACCCACTGTTTGCTAGTTTTGAGCACTAGTTTTTGTTTCTTTGACTACACTGTTAACAATATACTCGTCTGAATTAAGGGCCTTCACTCGCACCTGCAAATTCATCAGAGACAAAAGCATATTGCGGACATTTAGAGAATAAAGAGTTTAAAGGTCGTTAAATGTTATTCGTCGAAATTTATAAATTATCATGAAATAGAGTTACTATATCTGCTCCCCAAATCTAGACCCGCTGTCTTAACTACTTCGTTATTACATGAGTAAATCTGTGATCTGTAGGTTAACAGTTAATTAAATGAACACGCAGCCTATTTAATAATTACACCAGGTATTATTTACTAATAATTTGTTTAAAGGACGCAAAATAATAAAATAATAAATACAAGATGTGAAATAAGCAGATCTGTCTTTAAGTAGAGAAAATTACATCTCCAACCACACACTGCCTCCACAAAGTACGCAACAATAGCTAACACAGTACATTTGAAGTGAAGCCAGACCAATGTTCAGTTAAAAGATGAATCAAAGTGATTAGTTAGCTAATTGGTCCAAACGATAACCAAGACCAGGGAACATTTAAGATTGCTAAGTCCTTGGACCAGCGCAGAATACAATGTTTTTGGCCTACAGAACAAGCTAGCTAACCGATCGGGGAACAGGGTTTACTCTACGGCTGATGCCAAAAAAAATGTGTAGCCGGAGTTGACAGTCTGGCTTCATTTCCGACAGTGCAGCGTCGTAGTAGGTGGACAGATTGCTTGCTAGCTAGGCCACGGAGTTGCATTCAGTAACGTATAGTTTCCAGCGCAGTTATCTATTTGGTTAAAAATATACGTAATTACACGCAATGAGCACTTGAAAGTAGTAACGCTAACTGTCTCCATCAACAATAATGTATTTTGCAGTAGCGAGTGCCAAAGAGTAGTTAGCTTGCGCACTTAGCATGCAAAGTAACGTTAACTAAGTGGCTGCCCAATTACCTATCTCCCCATTGTGATTTTATCTGGTTGGAAACTAGTGAGTGTTCGCTACTTAAATTAGCTACATAGCTAGGGACTGTGGCTAACTAGCGTTTACGACAACAAATAGTCGGTTAAGTACATGAATAGCTAGCTAGTAAGCTAACTTAGGTAGAGCTGGTTATGTCATTAATTTTGGTGATCGGGGTGTGAAGTTATCTTCCTTGTTAGTTTTGAGAGCTACACCCTACAATTAAGCTGCCTAACTAGCTTAACGTAAACTTTCGGCTAGCGAACTAACGTTGTCTAATGCAGACAGCAATCTCGACAGGTAGCTAACTGTTAGCTAACCATCATACCTAATGAAAGCATATGTCACATTTTATTTTCACGTCTCGCCATAGATCGTCCAAATTTAAAGTAACTTACCTGGCATTGGACGATTTGGGACGTTTTTATCTTTTTGATTTGACCAGTGCTTTATGAACAAAACAAACAGCTAGTGACAACAACAATCTGTTAACCGGTAAGGTGTCTGTCGTCCCTCCGTTGTTGACGTCAGACACAACCAGCTGATTACAAAGACAGGAAAATGGCATCCAAGGTTTACTAATCGATGTCAGAGCAAAGCCGACACGCGAGTGTAAGAAACAGTAAAATATTACTGTGTGTGAATTGCCCTCCCGTCTTGATTGGTTGATGGAGTACAGTAGTTACTGCAGTAAGTAGGAGAATATGTGGGTCTATAATTTAAATTCTCTGATTAACAGCACTCAGAATGTTACAGCTACTTATCTGGTGTTCTTAGTTGATACATAGCTACACATTTATATAAAAAATGGCTCATTAATTAGCCCTGTAGCTTCTTTCACCTCTGACCAATCGGGATCTACGAACTCTCTTATTGGCTGTGCCAATCGCAAGAGACCAGTCACCTACGCCCAAAATGACTTGTTTATATGTATCATAGTTACACTCACGTCAGAACCATCACGTACTGAAGAGGCAGGGAGACAGCGGCGTTTCTGGAGATGTGCTGAATGATTTTCAGAGGTAAGAATACATCATACTTTTTTTAACTGGAGGTAAAATAAAAGGAACACTTTGTGTATCGAGCTGTCAAAGATTAAAAAATATCACCTTTGACAGAAATAGCTAACATTTATTTTGTTTGAAGGCTACTCTTTCTGAATGTCTGCGAAAAGATATGAATTAGTTTATTTAGTTTATGTATCTGTGCTATGTTTGAAATAGGTAGCTTAGATTGATTTGAATATAAAGGGATTTTCATTAAATAAATATACGTCTGATGTATTCAGTTTAATGAAGGTGTGTCTCTTTCAATGATCCTGGAAAAGGTAATTTGATAGAGGTGATATCACCTAATTCAAGACATAATAGACAGGTTGCATGAAGAGAGAGATAGGAACAGCATGGCTGTAATATAATATTATAATATGATCACTTTATTGCTGGGAGACGGTGTAAAAAGGATGGAGAAAGAAGGTGTGAAGGAAACAGGTAGAGTGTGAATGGGATGAGAGGTAACCACATGGGTCGAAGGAGATGACTCAGAAGAGAGGAGACGGACTGGGAGGAGGAAATTTGAGAGGTGGAGAAACAGTAGATAGACTCCACGGGCAGCTCATGTTCTAATGGGCCAAACGGTCTAACTGGAAGACCTGGAGAGGGAGCCCAGTCATAAAGAAAGAGAGCATTGGTCATTGGCTGCAGTTTAACCTCACAGGATTCCCAGTAATTATTCTCAAAGATGAGAAGGAGCAGGAAAGAAGGCTAAACATTTTTCTTTTCCAAATACAGCCGCTGCTGTTATCATTTTAGCTCTCCTGCTGTTGGTGACACTGAAAGGATAGCTTGCATATACAAATTAATTACCAAAAACTACAGATTAGTGTAGGAGGTCACCAACAGCTCTGGAACGCTACGCAGTATGAACTAATAAACAATTAATTATTAATCATATTATGTATCATATTCACACATTTAGCGCAGCAGGAAATGCAGCTGTGGAAGGTGTGGATGAAAATGATATTGCCTTTATTTCTGTTGCATGTTCCATGGTGAATTATGATGTTGTATGTGAAAACCTGCAGTTATAATGAACCCCTGTCTCTGTTTTTTTCAGCGCTGTCCTATGTGGCTGATAGGATAGTAGCCTGCTGCAGTCCTGGGAGGAGGTCCAGAGGATGAGGCCGGCCGCACTCTAGTGAGTACACACATGAATAGGGCCATCTTTCATTACATTACATTATTGGCATTTTAGCAGACGCTCTTATCCAGAGTGACTTGCACCAGTTACAGATTTTTTTGTTATCCGTTTGTACAGCTGGATATTTTACTGAGGCAATTGTGGGTTAGGTACCTTGCCCAAGGGTACAGCAGCAGTGCTCCAGCAGGGAATTGAGCCAGCAATCTTTTGGTTATAAGTCCTGCTCCTTAACCACTACGCTACACTGCTGTGTGTATAATATATGACATTTTGACATTTTTTCCTCCTCCTTCGCAGGGTGGGAGGTGGAGACAGTTGCTCGCAGGATTCCAGCCATTAAGCCTGCTCCAGCTCGTGCCACGGGATGTGGCGTCTAAGGGGAAGAGTGCGGCAGTCCCAGGACTTCCCTGTCACATCGGGGATGGGGGAATCTGTGGTGCAATTCTAGAATGTGGTCAGTAGAGGGCACTGTATCTCTGTGCTGTATTAATGATGGCTGTTCTGTAAACTCCCAATGAGGGAGCCGGGCATGACTGACTATAACTACACAGCACAGAGAAACAAGCTGGGGTTAAATGGGGTGGGTGGCCATGGTGAAAATGGAGAATTATTGTTTTACATTGTATGAGGCCTATAGACCACATTACAAAGACGCTCCATCTGTAAACCGTTGATTCTTCTTATCGCAAACCCTCCAGAGTAATGCTTACAGCTCAGAATCTAGATATCTCCACCTGCAAGTATAAATCATGCCTACTAACTGTGTGTAGCAAGTAATGGTTATACTGGAGTATTTTCAGTTGCCATTAGGTGTTAGGATAATTACAATAAGATGAAGTCAGTGAGGGTGGTTTAGTTAGATCTGTTCCAGCAACACCTATAAAACTTTATCGAACCTAGTTATATTGTATTTATTTTCCTATATTATTTAATAAAGGAAACATTTACACTCAGTTGTGGCTTCATTTCCATATTTTTGATCCATAATTTTATTAGCATAAAAAAACAACTTATCAACAGCTACAAATGTCAGTGAGTGTCAACAGTGGCAATCAAAGGATTATGAGGAAGAAAAACTAGACCTTTGAAACAATGTCAGTTTAAGCAGAAATGCCCCCAAAACATAGACAATCAGCAATAATCTTTGGTGACCACAGTCAAGAACAATCTTTTTTCCCTATCAAACCCTTTCCTCAAGCCTTGTCACTGATAGATGTGGAAAGTGGAAAGGTACTGATTGTGACTGGATTCAGTTACATTCACAGAATGACATGGTGAACAGTAGTTGCTTTCCCAGACTGAAGGGATCTTATTGGTTAGAATCTGATTTAAAACCTCAACATGGCCAATAGGAGTGAAGAGTGCTAAACGTTATCCTTAATTGTTTAGAGTTACATTACATTGAATTCATTTAGCAAACGCTCTTATTCAGAGCAACTTTCAGGACAAAAGGAAAGTTGAATACGCAACAGTGTCAGACCAGCAAGTGTGAGCATAACCCCATTCAGGCCCTACCACAAACTAACTTGTGCTATCCAGACTAGACAGCCAGGAAACTAAGGGAAGCCAGGTGCATACACTACCATACACCACAGTCACTAGATCACAGAACCCGAAACAGTTATTTGATTGTCCATCTGTACTGATCATCAGTTTAATATCTGAAGTTCCCCATGGTCAGTGTAGGTCAGCCTTGAGTGACTGCGACAGACCGTCTGTCTGTCATGCTATCACTCCATCCAGCTGTCTGTAAGCTACTCCTTGAGCCAGCTGAGCAGCTGAGGTGTGTAGTAAGTAATGATGATGTCAGCGCCTGGAGCAAAGAGATGAACATGCAGCCATTTAACAGGAGGTATTTGACCATGCAGCATGCTCCGCAGTCAGGAATAATTAGCACAATTAGTACAATCGGTTTTAATATAAAAATAGCACCTGCTGTCTCTTCACACTGAAGCTTTTAACATACATACAGTACATTGCATTCCAATACTGAGGTTAAACATTAAATACAGATATAGTATATCTTATAAAATTAACCATGTTAAGGAACCGATTCAATGAACATAATATCAAAAAACACTACTCAGCCGACCCCACCCCACCCCCTGACTGCAGATCCCACACCCCCACTGCGTATGCCACGCCCCAACCCTCACCAGCACGGCGGAAAGCAGTCATGGCCTCCAGAACAGCAGCTCGCAGGTCAAAGGCTCCGGCCTGGGCCCCGTGCCACAGCATGGCGAACTCTCCCGACACGTTGTACACAGCCAGCGGGTGGGTAGGGTGCTGGGGGGGCAGCCAGGGGAAGGGGGGGGGCAGGGGTGAGGGAAACATGGAGCTGGAAAGAGCTACCACTCTGCACTTGCTCATCATCGTGGTAATAATATTTCCACTATTTACAAGAAAATGCCAAGTTGTACAAACATCTCAACGACACAAGTCTACATTCAAATATTCTGCTCTAGATGTTCACTAGCTCAAAAAAAAAAAAAAAAAAAAAAACATTCATCCAAGAGAAAATGCACATATGTAGACAACATGAACACCACAGAGAATTACATTTGTTCTTTCTGCTTCGGTTCTTCAGCAGAGTATTTTACATGGGCAAAATATGTGTTCGTTTATTATACAGACAGAGATTGTTATGAGCAGAGTGAATGACAATGAATGCTGTTATACGAATGTGTAATTAAACATGTATAATCCTGTCAATGGAGGGTACATCATTTCAGAGTAGGTTTGGTACTGACCTTGTTCTTGACCTCCCTCACCATGTCCAGGTAGGGCAGTCCTGGTTTTACCATCAGCATATCCGCCCCCTCTCTCACATCACGATCCTGAAACGCACAGCCGAGCGTAATGACATGCACCCTTACACAATCACACACGCTTACAGCTTTTAACTGTAAAACAAGCACACATATACATGTACAAACACACTTACTGCCCATCACTGAGATATGTACTTGTACATACGCACACTTACTGCCTATAGCTGTGACAGAAACGCACGCACACACACACACACACACATACATATGTGTGTACTCACACACACCCATGCAAACACACTTACTGCCTATAACTGAGAAACACATGTCCATACCTGTACACACACACGCACATACGCTTACTGATTATCGCTGAGACATGCACGGAGAAATGTATACACACACACATGCACACAGACTCACCACCGCACGCAAAGCCAGGCCTCTTGCCCCAGGGGGAAGCTGGTAGCATCGACGGTCCCCAAATGCTGGCTTGGACTGAGCTGCATCCCTACAAACACACACACACACGGGCGCGCACACACACACACACACAACAGTGAGAGGGGCACCTGACAGGCCGCTTGCATAACCCACAAACTGACAGCAGATCACAAGAACAGGAGAACAATCAACCAGTGAGCTGCTGTCAGATCTGATCTGAACTGATCTCAGATCTGGAACAGAGACTCCTGAAATGGTGATCAGACACTGAGGTTTAGCTGTCCTTGTTAAGCATGTAATGTTTATTTAATGCATTGTCTGTAACACAGTGATCCTGCTTAAATCAGATTTACATTCTCCGTGATTTTTGAATCCTATGGTTATGCTGCAACAAGAACACTGACAAAAAATCGGGATGCTAGATTCATCAAGTTCAGTGAATTAGCCCTATTACAATTTCAACCCCAGTTAATAAGAGATTCTTCTAGAGACTTGATAGGTTTGATAACAGAATGCTGGAGACAGTGATCGTGCATTACGCCGAGCACCCCGCCGTGGTTACCTGAAGGGACCATAGTAACAGGAGGCAAACTTGGCACTGTAGCTTAGCACTGACACCTGAGAGAGAGACAGATGCGTTAATTAATTTATGCAAACTTTCTTACAGTCGCAACAAATCCCTTTTCATTCAACTGTTAGATCAACATAAATTCTCCCAAAAACAGCAGTTTATGCTGTGGGGATTTTTGCCCACAAAAAACATTCATATCTGTAACAGCTTGATTGAATAAAAAAGCAAGGTCTGCTGGCTACAATAGTCAATGGACACTTGCTAAGACATTTTACATAATTCTTTCCTTGCAGCTGGTTTGGTTTCCCAACAGTTCCTGGAATAAGGTCTCACCAGTTCCCTCACTAGGGAGATTTTGTATACTTGGATATGAAATTAATTCTGAAGTATGACATATGCTACACAGGGGTGGCATTGTAGCATAGTGGTAAAGAGCAGGGCTCATAACCAAAAGGTTGCTGGTTTGGTCCCCCACTGGGGCACTGCTGCTGTACCCTTGGGTGAGGTACTTAACCCACAACTGCTTCAGTAAATATGCAGCTGTATAAATGGATAGCTTGTAAAAATCGCAACTTATGAAAGTCGCTCTGTATGAGAGTGTATGCTAAATGAAAATAACTGATACTTCCACTTTGCCGACACC
The DNA here is from genome assembly GCF_013368585.1 of Megalops cyprinoides. Classification (NCBI taxonomy): domain Eukaryota; kingdom Metazoa; phylum Chordata; class Actinopteri; order Elopiformes; family Megalopidae; genus Megalops; species Megalops cyprinoides. The sequence continues at coordinate 34,922,869 of NC_050587.1, read as the reverse complement.
TGTCCAGCCCTTACCTTGTTACCCAGTCCGTTGGACATCAGCGCCTGCTTGATGGCTCCCACTCGCCCATCCATCATGTCCGATGGGGCGATAATGTGACAACCTGCAAAGACAGGGTGGGGCGTGAGCTGACATTCCCAATGACACCGCCCTGTAAAATCACAGCCACACCTCCAATGTCATGTGGGACCTCTCCACAGTGACTAATCCAATCAATGAATCTGAGTCAAACTGGTTGCTTTCTTGCAGACCACAATTACACAACTCCCCCACCCCACCCAGCTTACTCCTCTGCTTGGCAAATGTAATTGCAGTTGGGGGAAAAGGCAAACTCACCCGCCTGGGCGTAGGCCAGCGCCACCTCCGCCAGACGCAGGCAGCTAGCCTCATTGTCCAGAGTGCCATCGTCGGTCAGGATTCCTGAAAACAGAGACAGCCCACCGTTCTCACATGTCAGGTCTGACATGTAAAAACTCATAGCTTAACACAGCCTCTTTGTGCGATGACTTGGATATGGATTGTGAGACAACTTGCTAGAAGACACCCTTGTCCCTCTGACCTTCAAACCATTTAAAAAGGCCATAGTGGATTATATGTCCACTATGTGATTTAATGCAGTGTGGTCATATTTAAAGCTATTCTGCTTCTCTGGGGTAACACTGGGGTAACAATTCAAAACATGCTCCAAGCTGGTCTTCAGAAAAGCTCTGCCAAGCTTTCTGCTACCGGGGGGCACTACTGCCAACCGAAACATAATGATGTCACAGCTCTCCCCCAGGCAGGTTCCACAAGCTGCAGTACATATGGGAGACCTTATCCCTGGAATGCTCCACATGTCAATGTTTGAGGCATTTCAGATCTTACAGCTTTTACATACAGAGTAAATATATCTCAAGCACAAAAATATATCCTAGCATAACACATGCGTAATCGGACTCTGCGTGTTACAGTTCTGCCTGTCCTCTGCAGTAAGCAGCTTTACCCATTTCAAATGGCCCCTGTGGAACATTCTAGATCATGTCTACCCTTGACACAAACTGAACACAGCACACTGAGGGAACCACACACACTGAGGAAGTCCGAGTGGTTTCACTTTGTGTGCTTCTTTCACACCCCCCATGCAACCACCCAGTTGTGGGTGACAGTGACGGATGTGGAGTACAACACCAAATCCGATGCTTATGGAAGCAGGACCCACAGACACGGGCAGACGGAGCAGCTGATTCCACGCTTTGCTGTAAGCGTAGGGGCGTGGGGTGTCAGGGGCTCACCGCAGTGTCCGTGCGAGGTGTAGGGGCACAGGCAGACGTCACAGGCCACCAGCAGGTCAGGGAAGGTGGACCTCAGTTTCTTCACAGCCAGAACAGCAGGGGTATCATCCGTGTCCGCGCCCGAGCCACGATCATCCTGCAGAGGGAAAGGACAGTCACCGTGGGTGGAGGATGAGAGGCCTAGTCTGCAACAGGACACAACAAGGGTGTCCGCCTTTGTACAAGGTTAAAAGTGTTGTTGGTGCAACCAACCTTGGCAACTTTAGCAGGGACACCAAAGATAAGCACGCACTTTAAGCCTTTTTCCACAAGGGGGCGTAGCATGTCTTCCAGCTTATTGAGCCCATATCTGTGCATTGAAAAGGAGAGATAAAGGTATGAGATAAATGAGCTTGAGAATGTAAATTGCGTTGAAAAACCTATAGCACATCAGTATGTTATGCCTCCAGTTGTAATAATATAGAAGCATGCCTCACATTTAATCTGTTTTTTTTCCTTTCTTTTCTGATGTATCAGAATGTATCGGTTAGAGAGAACCTTCACTGTTTTGGATTTGGTGGATCTGCTACAGGGAAGACAATTCCCAAGATGTGGCTGAAATGAGCCAAATGATTAATGGAATGGGGGGAAAAATATCAGAAATCAACACAGGAATCTGAAGGCAGACTTCAGCTGAATGTGTCCAAAAATCATAGGAATAATGTTGTTTCATATTAAATCATTGAAATTTTACATGCTCTTTCTTAATCGTGAGGATTTGTCTTACTAACAACTACCATGCCAAGAGACTCAATACAAACATGACTAAAACATTAACATGAAATTAAATGCAATTGTTCTGGATGCACACATCTGGGAGAAAGAAAAAAAAAAAAACCTTGGACAGAGTTGGCAATGGCAGAATTCACAGAAATACACCCTCCAGCTGTTTACCATCAGTACACTTTACTTGTGGAGTGAAGTACACACTGTAACTGTGCATCTCCCAATTCCAACTGTGATGTCGAGCTGATCACCTGAACCACGTCCAGGCTAACGAAGGGCTAACGGATTTTCTCCTTATCTCTGCCCAGGGCTTGCTCCGGTTCCACCCAGTCAGATTACATTTATCTATAGGCCGCAGGCCAGCCCATAGACCACCCTGTCTAACACTACAGCACTGCCTCTCTGAATCGCAGCTGCTGTGTGCTGCAGCTGTCTGCTTGGCTACAGCCTGGAGAAATGCCCTCTTGTTTTTCCACTTGCTTGGTTTAACACCTTTACAACACTGACTGACACTGTGGTTAAGGAGTGGTGAGTGAGAGGGGTCTCTGGTACCTGGCCTGTCCTGGCATACTGCCGATAGGCTCCACCGCATCGGGGCTGTCACTGGGAAGGAGAGAGGGGGGAGGTCAGGGCATTACTGCTGAATCACTCGGCACTGACACAATGCACGCTCATACTCTGACACGCTCACATCTACAGTATGCACGCTGACAACAAAAAATTACAATAACCGGATTGTTCTTCTTCTGGTTCATAAAGAGCTTGTGATGGACCGGGAAGTCACGACTCAGCTCTGGCGTATTAGACTCAGTGTCTGTTACAAGGAAGAGTGCAACAATGACTCATTCACACGGACACCAACACACACACTTCCTCTACCCAGTTACAAGGCAGCACACATACACGCACACTCACAGTGCAATGCAGTCCCAGGCAACAGACAGCACACTCCCAATGCATGCACACCCAGGCCAACAACCATCACAGACACAATGCATGAACTGCCATGCACACACCCCTCACACTCCCAATGCATGAACTGCCATGCACACAGCCATCATAGGCGTAGTGCGTGCACCCCCTGCACACAGGTCACACAGACGGTAGCAGGAGGGCATTACGTGATGAAGATGGGGTAGATGAGGTTCTCTGGACGCAGGTCTGCCGCACAGGTCTGCCAGTATCTGAGAGTGGGGTGGAAGTAGCCACTGTGCAGGAGAGACTCCACAGACTGCATCTCTGCGCTGGGGGGGCAGAGACAGGGAGAAGGGGAGAGGGGCAATAATGTCACATGCTGCATGCAGACATAACAACCTGGCTTGCCATGTGCAAATGTAGCAGAAATCAAAACTAACAAAATTACGGGGAATATATGGATCATCTTTCCAACATGTCAAAATGACATATTACAAATACATATGTTATATTCTCATGTACAGTATGTGAGTGATTTCCTGTATATTTTAATGTAACGATGTTGTTCTTTTCATAATATCAGCAAATTCCTTACATTCTGTTTCACATAAATATGCATCAAGTAAGGGCTACCATAAGGGCTACCTATGTCATAGTGCTTCCCACCCGCTAGCTAATTCACAGACATTTGTGGGCAGTGACTGGGCAGAGAGGACCCTCAAACCACAGAAATAGGCTGCTACAAACTAATGTAGCCCCTATATTATCAAAACGATTCTTCATCAACACAGGACGGTCGCAATTTTCAATTTGTGCCGTTTCATTGGCTTTCAGATATGTGGCTCAGTCAGATATTTTAAAGCCAGAAATCAACCAAGCTCACTACTACAAGCCCAGACAGTTCTGAGCTGTGTGACCAAAACTGTTTTTCTTAGACCATTCTTGCTCATTCATGTGTACAGACATTTGCAGCAAAGAGAATATTTTTTTGTCGTGTTCATGTTGAGTCTGCTCTTGTCCTTGAGCACATGCTATTATCATTTAACCCAAAACAAGGTCAAGCAAAAGGAGATGTGGCCTACATGCAGGCCAGTTTTATTTCTCAACAGAATAATAAACAGTTTGAATTCAGTACAATCAGTGGAAACTTGAGTTGAGCATACAGATGCCTCCCTCTCAAAAAATACCAAATGCGGAAAACTGGTCTGTGATGTAACGCCTTTTCTCCCCAGGTTCTTCCTTGAACATCTCTGAATGGAACCCTTGGGAGCCGTTTGTGACCTTAGGGGAATGTCACACCCTCACTAGATAAAGGATGGTTTTGACAGCTCATTATATATTGTCATATATATCATTATATATAAACAGTATTTAACTGAAAAACCAAATGACTGACAAAATGGACAGTATTGTCTACTCCTGAATGGCTGAAAATAATTATAAATAATTTGTATTTTACAAGGTGATGCATTATTGTTTGTGTATTTAATATGTTTAGAGCAAGTACACAACTTTATTTCCCAGTTTACTTTTTCAATCTCTGACACGTCATGAAACTACACTAATTTTTTTATTGGGTCACAGACACAGTACCATTGGGCTAAAGAAAAAAAGACTTCTACACTACTACATGGTGTGCATTAGTGACATTTGGATTTTGAAGTTTTTGGATCAGCAAGAATATCATCCTTGGAATCATTTATAGCGAATTTCAAGAACGCCCTATACGAATGAGTTTTAATGTCAGGCAAGGTACTTAACTTGGGCAAATTGCCTCAGTAACTACCCAGCTGTATATATGGATCAAACTGCAACCTATGTAAGTCGCTCTGAATAAGAACGTCGGCTAAATGGCAGTAATGTGATGCAGTTTGTTGACATCGTTATATTTCATTCATTCATTCAGACCCAACGTGCCTCGATCGGTATCAACCGACTTGCATAACTTGAGGCGAGAGCTGCAGTGCAGTATGCGCGCCTCCTGAAAACATCCGCAAAGCCCGTCTCAAAGCATTTCTTTTAGTTTCGTTCAGATCTTATGCCATTCCCCCCAAAAAAATGAAAGCAGCACTGAATCGAGCATCCCCAATTTGGCCAATTCTGTCGTCAAATATTAGATGGCAAGCAATTCCTACTCCGGACAGCCCAATGAATGAAACCGCCGCTGAGACGAAACACTCATAAATCGGTTCCGCTCGAACAAGCTTGTCGGCTCCTTCGTTGGCTATCTTTTTAGCTTGTTTCCTAACATTTTTTTGCATCGCAGACGACGCTAGCTAGCTAAATAGTTATTATTTAGTTAGCGATACTTTACTACGGCTACAAACACATATTTCAAACCTGGGCTACAAGCTGGTTATTAGCCACTAGACACCTAGATGCGTATTAGCAGACAAACTAGGAGAACATTCAGATAACGATGCAAATATGCAATGCAAATGTGGTCAAACATAAAAAATGAACAGGCAAACAAAAACATGCACAAATTCCTTTCCACACAACTTTTCCAAGTGTCACCTCTCTGTCCCTTGTGGCACAGCCGCTAACGTCTTTAGACAGCTGGTGTAGATAATCAGCAAAAGTGATCTGTCGCTGTGGTGTTGTTGCTTCAAATGGTCGTTGAACTACACCTAACTGTATCAAAATCGCACACAAATGAACTCGACCCAAAATAATAGTGGGGCATTAGCTTGGCGTCTTACCTTCGGACTCGTACGCCTGCTTGTAAAAGATGATCTGAACTCACACACGTTACTACTCGGCCACCGTACAAATGGTGCCGCTGTGACACAGATCGTATATATACTCTCCAGATAGTACGGTCACGCGGATGACATAGGAGAGAGACAAAGCGACGGGCCGCCGTCATTTTCAATGTGAGTTCGCGATTTACAGCGACAAGAGACAAGTGGCCGTTGCAAAGCCAACTACGTGGGTCTATTTATACGGCGACTACCAGTGGGAGTGAAGGCAGCGTGACACACGTTGCTGAAACAAATGATCCATAAATGTCTAGCCTACCTGTTTAGTTCTGTAACCTTGTAACCACAAGCCAGGAACGCCCATAAGCGACAAGCGACAAGGGTTTGTCTCCCTCCTGTGTCGTCCGTGTGACCGTGGAGCAATGAAAGGATCTGTCGCGAGGGGCGTGGTACATTCCCTTTCACACCAGCAAATTTCATGTGGATAAGTAGACGTTATGATGATTATGTATGGGGCCTGCAGCCAGGGCGAGGTATGAGAGGAGAATCTGTACGTGGAGTGTGCGGAGGCTTGCCTGTTCCTTTAATCCCGTGATTGAGCTGTCAGTTCATAGCGAGTTATACCTTGCTTGCTGCCAGGCAACATGTCAGAGCAGGAACAAATGAGCACAGGCGCAAATGAGAAAGTATGTAGACATTTAGAGACATGTAGACATGTAGACAGTCCGAGAGTTTAAGAAACACTAAAGTTGAATATCTGTGCGTAGAACGTCTGTGGCTCTATTTTCTCGTGTAATTTTACCTCAAACTCTCGCGATAAGTGCCATACGTTTAGGCGGAAGGTGGGCAGCTCGCTAGCTAGATAGCTGGCTAATGCAGTGAAGAATTGGGTGGCAGCTATCTGTCCGTCCATCTCTGTCTGTGTGTCTTGGGCTGCACACCTGCGAATTCTGTTATTTTACAGGATGGACTGATCGACAGTGCAGATTTAAGGTAAAGGGCTAGATGGCCATCTGATGTAGTTAGCTATCTACACCTTACGTCGAATGATAAATAGGTGAACTTAAACAGGCAGTTAGCTCGCTAGCTAGATAGATGGATAGCCAGTTAGCTAGCTACTCTAGGTAACAAGATTGAAGAAGGGAAGGTCGTGAGCCTAGACTGGTGCACTATAAATAAAGTTAATGTGGTGAGCAACATAACTAAGAGAGAGATTAAATAAAAATGGCGTTATCACAGCGTATGGTATTTATGTGTTTCAGATGTAAGTTTGGTTAGCTAAACTGGCTGGCTAGCCACTGCATTCCTCTACGCTTCTTTTTATTATTATTTCTTGCCATAATTGAATGCCTCTGCCTCTGCCGGCGTCTAGCTGCGCTTACAGATCTGCCCTCATCATGGATTCAGAGGTGTGCAAAATGTAACTCACTGCTTCGTATTAGATGTGACGGATGTGACGGATACATGTTAGCTGAATGAGTGAAGGGACTGTTGCTTCCCGTTCTGCATTATGTATTTGCACGCCTGGCCTGTGACAGGTATCACGCTGTGCAGATCAATGGCGTTGTGTTTCTTTGTGCTGCATATGAAAGCCTCTCGTTTTTCCTCTCTTTTGTCCCTGCAGGGCTTTCGCCTCTTCCTGCCTCGATCCTGTCCAGGCCCACCAGACTGCACACCAGCGACCCGCATCTCTGTGCACATGGACAGTGACTGATACCTTCCTTAGCACCCTCCTGCTGTCCCTCATGGCAGTGGAGTCTGTGGGGAGCCAGTGAGAGAGCTGTGGTCTGGCCTGCATTGCCAACCCCCCTCCTCTTAACCCCCAGTACTCCATAGTGCCCCCCCCCCCCCCCCCCCCCCCGGCACTGTTCCTCCGTTCCTCCTCTCCGCTGACTTTTCAACACCAGGCCTCGCACCCCACCTGCACGCGCGGGCAACCCTTCGGCCATGCTTTTCTCCCTGAGGGAGCTGGTGCAATGGCTCGGCTTTGCCACCTTCGAGCTCTTCCTCCACCTGGGAGCGCTGCTGGTCTTCAGCGTGCTGGTGGCCCTGCGCGCCGACTGGCTCTACGGCGGCATGAACTGGTGGCTGGTCTTCGTGCCGCTCTTCGCCGCCGACGGCCTCAGCACCTACTTCACGGCCATCGTGTCCATCCGGCTGTACCAGGAGGGCGAGCGGCGCCTGGCGGTGCTGCGGCTGCTCTGGGTGCTGACGGTGCTCAGCCTGAAGCTGGTGTGCGAGGTGCTGCTGTGCCAGAAACTGGCCGAGCAGGAGCAGGCCCGAGACCTGTGGTTCGGCCTCATCGTCTCCCCACTCTTCATCCTACTGCAGCTGCTCATGATCCGCGCCTGCCGCGTCAACTGAGGGGGGGGGGCCGCCACAGACGCTCCACACACTGCACGCTTCGGGGGTGGGGGGAGTTGTAATTAGCACTCGGGTGTAAGTTACGAACTGATCCCAGGACGCCCAGCTCGACGGATCTGCCGGCTTCTTCGACCGCAGCGCCCATGCCGACACGTTACTGCGGGTTATTGGTTAAATCCCGCGCCAACCGTGATGGATGGATTAGACAAACTGACCGCTGGACACTCCGGCCCCAACAGGCACTCCTTCCTGCAGCCTCTGCTCCTGCAGCTAATGTCCGTCACGCTCGCTGCAAGCAGGCCATGCAAAGCTCTCTCTCCCTCCAGGGCTGTGGCGTCCCTGTCAATCAATATGAGTACGGTCCCTCCCACTGTCTCATCTTGCAGGCATTAGCCAGCGTCCTCTGCACTCGCGTTCGGCCGAACCGCCACATTTTGTACCATCACTCTCTGTGTAATCAAGGACGGACACAGGAAAATGCATTCCCTTCACAAGTACTGTAAGCTGTAAAAAAATAACCGGCCTGTCTTTGGCAACTGTACTTTTCTATGTGAACCTCGGCTGATGTTATTTGTGAAGCGTCGTGCACTGTGTTTTCTATATCAGAGGTGTTCTAAACACGTTGAAGGTGTGTGTGAGGTGTTTCTCCCCCAGGTTTTTATCCGCCTGATAAAGCTTGTGTGTAAGGTTTTATTGTATCCTTAGTAATGATGTTGCTGATGCTAATGGTTAAGAGAAAAGAGAGAGAGAGAGAGTTTTCATTTGCACTGTCCCATTTTAAATGGCCCTGGCTGTGTAGGGTGGTGCGTGAGGGGGACAGTCCACACTTTGCCCTTGTTGCCTCTCAGCCTGCACATGTCTTTTTGTTGCCTTTTTCTTGTTATATGTATGCATTGTAAATAAACCATCAGTATGTTAAGCATCAGAGCCTCTGCAGTATTTAAAGTATCCCAGGTGCTATGACATTGATTAATCAGACGGATATCTGTGTCGTTGTTATTAAAGGTAACTTGAATTTCTGTCACCCCGCCTAACGGAAAAGTATTTGTCAGCGTGTGAATGGACAGACTGTGTTGCAGTACTGTAATGTACAACAGCTTAGCATGAATTCATTGCAGCTCATTCCAGTTCAAATTAGACATTGACTACCCTGTTGGATGTAGCATGTGTGAGAATTGACTGGGGAACGGAGGGCATTCACTTCACAGCATTCTGCTGCAGGTGTCCTGTCATGCAGGCAGAATGGTGAACCTTAACGATCCCTGTTAAGACACAACAATTGTTGATTAAGAGACTTTGAGCATAACCAGCCCACCTCCCCCAATGCAAATACTATTGCAGTGTCAGACACAATTTTTGACACATTCGGACACAGACGCAACAATTTTCAGTGCCTTTAGAATTGTCTGTTAAACAACGGCTTTAATATGTATATTTTAAAGTAACCATTCTATTAAGGAAATTACAGAACTTCGTCTTAAATAGGTATCTCGTATATGCTAGTTTTGAAAAAACAGTTAAATTATGAGTAATAATCAATGTTTACATGTCACATTGAATCTTACGTGAAAATATCAGTCCTGCTTTGACATTCAGAGTAAGTTATTTATATTTTACTATCTGTGATATTTAAAATTTTGATTTAGTTTTGCTTATTTGATTTCTGTCTCGAGTCATTGTTAAGTAAGTTACGCCTCTTGTTTTCATATTATGAAGCTACATATGTTTAGAATCTTTTCGTTACGTGGTGAAAATCGCATATTACATATCCTGTCGCAGTGCTTCAGCTTGGCCCACCGTGGCCGTGTCTTCGGCGGCGAATGATTTCACCAGAGCGATGAATGGTTGCAACTGCTGGTGGCTGCAAACTTTCTGACTTCAGGCCACAGGGCGTCGCTGTTGCCTTATGTGGATGAGAGGAGGACCCTTGCTCTTGTTTCCGTGGCGACCAAGGAATGGGTGGTGATGGTAATAATAAATAGCGGACTGCACGAGGGAGTTGGGCGAGAGGAACGCGATGATAAGCAGAGTCCAGAATAAGCCTTTTGTTTCTTATGAATCAGACCCGTGCCAAGCTCCTGAGTCGTAGAGGTGGTGACGTAGGTGATATTATTAAAAATAGGCTCTATAGCCATTCATACAGTTTTCGGCTTGTCAGATCGTTTCTTTTCAATACATCTTACAAATATTTTAAGAAAGGGCTAATGACTTAATATAAAACCACGTCTCTTTTGAAGAAACCCATATATAACCTACATTTAAATCACTTAACTGCTTAAAAATTAACTGCGTCCAACTTTGCTGAATTAATAGCGTAATAAGCATAAGAGCAACAATATTTGTGACTGCAGGAAATAGACCTCGGCCTAACCTTTTTTTGATTCGCAGTCGCCACTAGAGTTATTTAATATTAAGTTAACATAATAGGCTACGACTAGCCCTATTTCACCACCAACAACACGCACCAGAAGGCTTTGCGCGTTAGTTCAATAGACTGACATGGATTACAAAACAGTCTTATTCGATGAAAGTAGCAGCGAATTTTGGCAAGTGAAAAAAAATTTCTCCATAAGGATGCATCACAGACAGCACACATATCCTGAAGTCTTGTAATTTCATCTCAATATCGTGGCTGTCAAACCAAACACCTTTACTGTTTCTGACAAAGCCATACATAGTCTATATTGTAATTGGTAGTATTTGGTAGTGTTTAAGTATGGGCTACCATAGACACCAGAATTGTCCCAGTGGTAGTTCCCTTCACGTACTATTATTCTTTTTAAACGTTAGGCCACTGACGAAAATTTAAAAAGTAAAATGAAAATTGAATCGTATATTGCGCTGAGCGAGATGATTGGAGTTGTGACAATGAGGACTACATTTTATTGGATTTGAACTTCGCTCGCGCGAAGAGCAGGTGCAGATTCAGCCTCCGAAAAAAACCACCATGGGGCACGATCACCGAGACTCGTCTTATTTTGAACCCAGTTCTTCCTAGGAATTCAAACGCACGCTTGGTTTGCTGTCTTGTTTCGTATTGTAGCTACGGCATCGCTTAGTTACGGTTTCCTCGCGAAATCCTCAAATGGCAGCTGTTACAGCCTCACGCCTATTCAGACCGTACGTGCATATAAGGGAAAAGACAGAGACGTGTTCGTGGAGAGTAGGAGGGATGTGATTCATCTCGTCTCGAGTCGTTTTTTTTTTTTTAATGAGCACAGTTCCGTGTGTGTAATAGGCATATTGGCTACGAAAGACAAAGCGGAGAGTCGGATCGAGGATACCTCATGCATAACGAGTAGCCTGCGAATTTGTCTAAATGAGGCTGGGTTCGCTCGCCACATCACAGAACAAAGCCAGCTGCGTGTACTGAAACACCTCTGCGGCTGGGTGACTGCATGGCGAAGTCCAGCTCATTAGAATTCACAGCCCGTAGTGACAGTGCGATGATAAATGTTTGATGAAGAACAGCGGTAATCTCACTCTGAGCTGCGAGCCGAAATACGCTAACACAATGGGCGGTAAAAGAAATTATTTGTTTATTCATTTTCGTCTGTTTTTTTTCGAACATTGTTGTAATAATTGCTGGTGATATTTCTTAAACTGTAATTCCTATTTCTGAAAGTTGTGCCGTGTAAATAATTTAGTTCTTCGGATCCTTGCTCTTTTTTTGCCTTGCTACACGATGCGCGTTTAGGGTGCAACATAAGCACAAGGACCAACAGTCATCACACCTAACGCGGTTACCAGAGGGGCGACAGTACACACTCAGCCCCCACCCCAGACCAAAGATCTTCGTTCTCTTTCCATTCTTTCGTCCCGTTAATCATATATAAGTATTTTCATGTAAATGCTTCAATGCAAACGCCGAGGCGTCACCATATGTAAGAAAGGTACTTTAAGCGGCATATTTGAGTTGCATTTTTTTATGTCTAACACAGAAAGAGACTCTAATTAAACCACACACAGGGTTAAAACAGAATGACGGGGCTGGGCAGAGAGGTTTTGATCGACAGGCTGTCTTTGCTAGCTCAACAATAGAAGGAGGAGGGTTTTCTTTAGTAGATGGTGTACAACGTAAATAAGGGGTGTGTTCAAAATCGATCTGGCCAAATGACGTGTCTTGAGAGGATGCTGGTTGTTTAGATTGAAGGGTGACGTTTCAGGCTTACAGGTGCAGAGGGCGTGGTCGAGGCGGCACTGAGGCAGACAGAGGGAGAGCGCAAGAAAGACAGAAGGAGACGGAGGGGGGATGTGCGCGTATGCGTAGTACACGGCGCTGCAGGTACAGCGATAAGACAGCGGATTGTGCGTTCCCGTTCCAGCCCTGGAACACCATCTCCCTAATTCCGGAGATCCCCCCCTTCTCACCGCAATGTCGAGCGGTGAAGTGCGTGTTCTCCGCCGAGAGGCCGGACAGGAGAGCCCGAGGATGCCGGCCTGGAAGAGAGAGATCCTGGAGCGGAGGAAAGCGAAGGGCGGCGTGGCTGGAGCAGGTGGGAGCGAGCCGTGCTCGAGCGCAGGCACAGCCCGGGTAAATGGAGAGGTAACAGGAGATAGCAGCGGCTCTAAAAACAAAGAGGCTGTGTCGAGTACCAGTTCAGCCAGGAGCTATACCATCACACCGGCGAGCCAGCACTTTGCAGGCAAGCATGGCAGCGCCACCGCCTCCCCGGAGCTCTCACCAATGAAATCAAACAAAGACCCCTGGGCGACCAACGATACCCACGACTCGGAGAAAACTGGAAGGCAACGCGGGGAGGAAGAGAGCCTGGTGCTGCAGGACAGTCTGGGACCGCTACAGGAGAACCCCTTCATTAAACTGGAGAAGGAGCGTAAAAAGCGACAGGACCGAGACGGTGCCACTCGGCCCGTTCAACACATACTGGAGCTGTACGGGAGCGTCCCTGGCATCCGGACTATCCGAGCCGAAAACATAATCATTATAGAATCAGATCCGGATTATTTCCCGGACGCTAGCGGTATTAAAGCCGGTGGAAAGCTGCAGCAGAACGGCACCGTTAGCAGCTACAGTTCCCTCAACGACCTGTTAGACAGGAGAGGCAGTGCTGTAACTGAGATACGCGCGAAGGAGGTGGTCATTTACGATTCGGCGCTGAGCAAAAGCGAGGAGAACTTGAGCACGCTGGGCCGCCCCGGTTCCGACGGGGTGCTGGACCCGGAAAGCCAGGGGCGGGTGAGTCGCATGCTGCAGAAATTCGACCGCAACTACGGCAAGCTGCAGCCCAAATCCCGCAGCACGGAGAACCTGTTGGAGCTGGATAGCAGCCCGGCGAGGCCAAGGCTCCGACCCAAACCACAGCCAGATCAGGTGCCAAAGTCTAGGACGCCCCCTCTCTCCCGCTCACCGGCCCAGAGCCCGGATCGCTCGTCACCCGCTCCAGTCTTCCACAGCTCCCCGTCTTCCAAGCCCCAGGCCGAGACACCCCTCGAGCGGGAGAGCAGCGCCCCCTCCGCCGAAAGCCCCCAGTCCGTGTCTTCCTTCCGGCGTCGCTTTGAGACGGGCGGGACAGGCAGGCCGGGTGGGGGGCGCACCATACTGGTGAACCCCCGCGAGGCGGCGGAGAGGTTCCAGGCCAAACCCCTGCGAGAGAGGGACTGGGAGGGTGCGGACGGCCCCTCGAAACCCAGGGTGCCATGCTCTCCGGAGCGACACCCCCGCCCGTGTGCCGAGTCCCCCTCCCCGCCCCCATCGCCCCCCTCCCCGGGGTTCGAGATCCGGCCCTCACCCCGGCCCGACCTGTCGGCACTGCCCGCGGGCGACATCCAGGCGCGGGCCCTTGCCAACCTGCGTCTGCAGTCGCGCAACTCCTTTACTGTCATCCCCAAGCGGCCCGCTGCGGTATCCGGCCCGGGAAGCGTGGCCCCGCCCTCCCCCGCCCGGCCCCCTTCCCCGAGGGCGTCGGACACCGCCGCCCCAGCAGTGCCAAGCCCCACCACTCGCCCGCCCACGCCGCCCTCCTCCAAGAAGAGGGACAGGGAGGCGGCGGCCAGGCAAGCCAAAACCGAACCCCCCAAACCCGCCGCCCCCTTGGTGCCCTCATCCCCCGTGGCGTCTCCGGAGCCCGCCGAAGATGCCCCAGCCCCGGTCGCACCACCCGAGGCCCCCAGGGCGGCCGATCACCTGCCTGTTACCAACATCGACGACATCGAGGTGGCGACGCCCCCCCAGCCCGCCCCGAGCCCCGTGGTGCAGCGGCGCACGGGGAACACCTTCACGGTGGTGCCCAAACGGAAGCCCGGGTCCCCCGAGCCCCAGGACACTGCTGCCAGCCCCCAGACACCCTCCACGCCCTCCACGCCTCCTCAGGCCCCCTATGCCCAGCTGGGCTCTCTGCTGAAGAAGCGCTACCCCGCCGTGGACGAGATCGAGGTCATCGGCGGGTACCTCTCCCTCGGCCGCTCGTGCCTCTCCAAAACGGGCTCCACCGGGAAGAAGGTAAGACCGGACTGTGGTCCTCCATGCTACTGTTACAGGCTTGGCTGGCGGCTGGTTCTGAGACAGTCTGTGCCAGCCCAGCATGGGGCGTGACACTGTGCCACTGCTAAATTACACTGTGTTCTGCAGTTGACCAATTAATTTAATTTGCTCAAGATACAGCTATTCAGGATGGCATTAGTTATGATGGCACTGTGTGATACATTGATACCATATATATGTATATACGTATGTTCAGATGGGGTCTGTTATCCGCTGTGTGTTACCAGATGCGCTTTGCTACACTTGTTTTGCAAATCACTCTTGAGTCAGAGCATCTGCCAAGTGACTCAGTGTAAACAGGGCCTCCTATGTAATTTGGGTTAGGCTGTGCATCCCCCCCCTGAAACGCATCAATGAATGAGAATAGTAGATGCGCCCCTGTGGCCACCCCCTCGCTCTTGTGTTTGCTCAGATGGTGGGTGCTTGGGGAGGGACTGTAACCGCGCTGGAAGCCGGTGCTGCCCCGGCTTCTCGTGCTCTGTCAGTGGGCATTTTGTGCTGTAGATTTGCACCATTACAAAGGTATGTAGTGTTGAGCGGTGCTCCGTGGCACTGAGGCGTTTTACTGTGTGCTGCTGCTTCTGGGGGTTAGGCCGTGCTGGACGCTTACTGACCTGGCAATCCCAATCTCATCAAGCTGTTACATGATCCAGGCTTTGGCTTAAAAAAAAAAACTTGGCTCCTGCAGTTTGTTCCAGACTCCCACCTCAAAGTGGTTGGATGTTTGGTTACTGTGCATTCTACTCAATGCCTACTCTCTATCGTAATGCAGTCTGATCCACTGTAGGATTTTTGCAGTCAAGTACATTTTTAACTGATTGCAGGAAAAAAAATCTCTTCAGGCTTAAATTCTATAACGTATTTGTCCGTATATACATTAATCTTAATTTTGTTGTGAGGACTTTTTTTTAATGAATCCCAAGATTAGCCTAGTTTGCGCTGGCATGCACTAAGCGGATGCCTAGAAGTCACACTCCAGACAGGACTACTGTGTGCGTTTCTGCTACTTTGACGCAAAGAGTTATCTGGGTTAATGTACAGAACACATTTGGTCTTTTTCCAGGGAAGGCATTACAGACTGTGCACACCACCTCGGCATGTGTTAGCGTTGGTTCTGTACCTTGTTCTGCTTCACCCTGTGGTCAGATCTATTCTCAGAAATCTATATATGCTTTATTTTCACTCCTATGCCCATGCAGAAGTGAAACGTTGTTCACGTGTATAACCAGACAGCTTCCCTGAAGAACTGACAGTTCTGTGGAAAACCAGAGTCATGGAAAACCAGAGAATTCTTTTGAATTGGGGAAAATGAAAAGATTTCAAAACGAGAGTTTCTTAAAGTAGGGTAAACACTGAATAAACACTGGTAATTAGCAATTGTAATTCAAAAAGTTTGGTTCATTAAGTAGGATAAGCACAGAGTAAACACTCGTAATGAGCAATTAACAGTACCTGATGAGGATGCGATTGAATGTTTGTTTACCTAAGTATTAGACCATGAGATCAGTAATGAAATACTTTGATCATTATTGAAGTGCTTGTTAGTTCACAAAAAAGGAAAATAAGTCCAGACTTGTGTTCCTTCTTATGAATATTCATGAAGGAGAGCCTAGGAACCAAACATTTATTGATGTTATTCATTTTCATGCCTGGAAATGTGACTTACTACTTTTAGTACAGTTTCAAACAGTATATGGGGGGGAAGCATATTTGGTTATTGGAATATTTGAAATCAGATTAAACAAAATGCACACCCCTAACACTTGGCCCATTGTCAACAGCTCTGTTGACAGATTGCTAAATATGGTGCGTTCAGTGGACAGGGCCTTTTGATCAAACTTTACGGAACAGAAACCCGAGTCTGTCACAGGCTTAGTCTTTTGCACAGTGGGTGGCGGAATAGGTAAATTAGGCTTATCGCTCAAACCAAAATAGGAGTTTCACTGTAAATCTTTTCTCTGCTGCTCGGCCTTTATCAGAGAAACTTTTGTGAGTTGTTATGTCTCTCTGTGGTGATATCGAAACGTGGTTATTCGTCCGGTCCCACAGTTGACGAGGCCGAGGAGCCGCGTTCGATTGCAGGAAGTGCGACTGGGCTCCGCGGCTGAGTCTGCAGTCAGCGTGCGCGCGAATCCTCCGCCTGGTCTCTGAGGCTGGAGGCCTGTCTGCCTCGCTCCCGTCCACCTCCCTCACCTGGGGCCCTTCCTGCCCAGAAGCAGGTCGGGCTCACCCTGTGCCAGGAGACGGAGGAGGATGTAATCGGTGCTAATGAGGACACCCCCGTTTAGGATCTGATTGTCGCTGTTTTACCCCCCCCCCCCCGCCTGCTTGGCCCGCTGGCCTCACCGCCGTCTGGGGCTCTGTTTCGCAGGCTTCCCTCCTGCTTGAGCTCTCTGCACCTTGTGGTCGTGGTTTCCGTGTCAGTAAAGACTACCACATCCTCTGGTTCTGAGCTGGGGCCGGGCCCTGGTGATTATGGAGCTATGCGAGCTATCTGGGCGTTGTGTCAGGGCTATATATGTGACACCCTCTTTGGTTTTGTATACTGGCAGAGGCTGCATCTGAGAGACCAGGCTCTGTGTCCAGTCTTTTGGAACCCGTCTTTGTCCATCATTGCGTTGCATCTCTCTTCAAAGCCTGTGGGGTCCTGGCTGCTGTTTGTCAGTCAGCGTGTTAGCACAGTGACACGAATTTTCTACGCCTACATTTTCCTTGTAACTTGGATTGGTTTTTCCTCATCATTTCCACATGATAGTTTACTAAAATTCATCACTCTGTCATGACTTGTCATTTGTTATGCTCACAAATGATTTTTTTTTTTTTAGGAAAACAGAAGTGGGTTCTACTCCTCAAACATATAAGCTTGCAGCGTTTTCACCCAAGTGCACAATTTTTCCTAACTGGGTTTTATAGAATTCTTGCGCATTTATCAGTACACTCGCATGCTTGGCTAACGTTTTTCCCACTTGTGCTTAACTTGCTGTACATTGCAGAGTGTTAGCCCAACGACCCCATAATTGAAACCGAGGTCTCTAGGATTGGCAAGACTCAAATGCTACGTGCTGCTCCTCTGTGCAGTGGTTTCAGTTTACGGCATGGCTGGTACATGAAGGCCTCTCTTCAGTTTGCCTGCTGTGTGATTTGCCATTGAATCGTACAAACAGTTCTTCAAGCACTTACCCCTTTCACACAGCATTGACTTAGGCTGTCACTAAAATTCCTGAAAAATGCTGTTTGGATAAAAAAGTACTACTTCCTTAAATTTGTCACTATGGCCACGGTCTGTCATGGTCACACTGAATAGAGGATGTAGTTTTACTTATGGCCCTGCTATATCAACGTGTTTAGTTAATCAAAATTGGTCTTTGCACCTTAGCATTCGCCTCTGCTTATCATTTGAGATGTATACAGTTGAGAAGCAGTGAGTGTCTATATAGGTCACTTGTGCCACTAGACCTCTATGAGGTGAAATGTAAAAAAAAAAAAAAAAGAGCCCTTGTTCAATCTCTAAATTGCCCACGTTGCCCACAGAGGAGCTTTAGTTCAGTTGGTGCAAGTGTTGGAATAGTTATCTAGATTTTATAAGCGTGCCTTTTTTTTCCACTAAGCCTCTTGCAAGTCATTTGAAATGAATGAGTTTGTTTGAAATCGAATCAAAGGTTTGCAGATGCAGCAGACGCCAGGCTGGCTTCTTAAGGAGCACTGCAGCTGGAGAGAGGAGAGCGAGAGGGAGGAGCTGTTTGTTTTTGAGGTCGGTACTCTCTGCGAGTTGTTATTATGGGTGAGAGAGGGCCTGCGCTGTCCTGAACGAAAGAGCAGACGAAAGCCCGTTATTGCTGCCCCATTTTATTTATTTCTTCTCACCCCCACATGTACATTTAGCGTTTCCGCAGTTTCAGATGTGGCGTTTTGTTGTCTGATGCGTGCATTAGGTGGCTTAACCTAAGTCCGCTATCTCCGTGTCATGCTGAAGATTTACAGTTTGCAGTTCACCAGAAACAGTCCAAGAATGGTGCCGTTTCGTACAGAAACCAGTCAGGCGGCCAGCCGTTCTTACACCACAGACTAAACACTCATCTGTTCGAATGACATCGTGGTTCAGCTAAGATGTGGTTCAACTAACACTGCACTCTGAGTATTTATACTTTAGCCTCAGATATATAAATAAAAGCACTACATCCTCAAACTCCATCTTGCACCTACTATGATTCTTAACGGAACACTGCATGTTATGTAATGACCCCTAATATTGGATTCAGCACTGATGATTTGGTATCATCTCTGCTCCTGGCCTAACATTTTTGTATGCACTTTCGCAAGTTTCTCTGGATAACAGCATCTATGACATTCTACTTGCAAATGTAAATGTGAAGTGGATTTATTGATGCTGCACCTAACAGAGTGTCTTGGCATTATCTTGTCAGTGCAAAAGCTGCTTTTGAAGGGAGAGATTGGTTATGTGTTCAACAATGCATATAACGTTGCTCGTTCCTATGTGGTTTCAGCACAATAACCTCAAGATCTGTGTTTTTGAATCTTGTATGTCTCATTCCTTTCTCTTTGGAGGTGGCAGCGTGGGACCACTATGGTGTTTTGACTTTGGTGGAGTACCAATCTGAAACCTATGCTCCATTTTTCATCTATATGCAGTCTACTCCACTTGTGACCTCTGAACTCTTGATGATAAGAATTGGGGGAAAAAAATGTGACTTTGGCTTTAAATGTCCTTCTCAAAATTAAAGACAGACCACAGTCCCAGTTAGATTGAATGACTCCCTTAGACTTAAATCCAGCATGTACTTTAATGCACTTGCAATACCTTATGTAGCTTACGCCTTGAGATCCTGCATTCCTCGTGGATCGTATAGACTGGAAAACAAATGTAAGTACAAGTAATAGGCTTTTAACCTGTTTTTCGAGCAGAAGCATGCATTGGTAGCAGCCTAATCTGGTAATGCCCAGTTTAACCTGAATAGCCACTGTGATACTCTCCTCAGCCTTCACACTGGCATCCGGCTGCATATCTTCATCCTAAATTAATGTAATGCAATAACCACATGTCTTTCAGAGGCGTGATCAGAATTTTGAAATTCAGGTATCACTGTTTCATAGGTGTTTATTTTAATACCATTCTCATAGTGTGTGCCTGGGATTTGACTTGATTTGCATATTTGAACCCTCGTTTTCATGAAATTGCCTGCAGTGAACACGTCTTTTGGGTTTGACCCCTTTCAACAAAGGGCAGCATTCCATTTTCGGCTCTCGTCTGGCTTCCTGTTACTAAGAGCATTCTTATACCTGTGCAGCCGTGACACGGAAGTGGTCATGTCTTCGTTTCTCACTACAGGGTTGTCCACCTGTCAAAAGTTCTTTTTTTCCTATACCCGCCAGTGAAGTCAGGTGTGTACTGCCTGCAGCATTCCCATCATTTGACTCTCCCTGTCTGCTTGATTCTACCCCACCTATTTCTCTGTCTGTTGTTCATTATTTATTGGTTCTTTTCAATCTTGCGCCAAAAAGTGTGCTGCGGAGCTTGAGATGTAAGAGTGGGTGGCTGGATCTGGATTCAAGCCCCAGGCTCAATGCCATTGAGCAAAGGGAAGGGCTAAATTTATTGGGAGCCGGAATATGCAATCGAGATTCGCTTACAATGTAAGCATCATAATGTAAGCGAAACATGCAACGTCGTGGGTGTTTCGTGTTGTTTCCTCGACACAGGTCATAAATATTACAAGCAGTGTTTACTTCCTGATTCTGTAACCTGCCAGAATGATACACAAAGGTTGTACTGTTTTGCAACGTGTCACCCGAGCACGTCAGTAAAGGGTTAACTTCTGACGGCAACACTGTTGCCGTACATTAGCGGCACTTAACAGGAGCAGGAGGATATTACATCCTATTTCCTCCTCTTTGGTAAAAGCCCACGATCGGGTTACCTGTGTTATTTTAGTTTTGATTGTGCCAGGTAACTGGAGCCCATTCACGCAAGGTTCACACACATCCAGTTTTGTCCACATTGTAAGAAAGTAGAAGGCACATGCTCTCCTGCCATTGTGAGCACACTGGCTACAGGTGCGACAGTGTGTGCGAAAGCCGTTGTGTTTAATGATTCACTCTGCGGTTGCGGCCTCTGGAAGTGCTTTCCGGCCTCAGTGGCCGTGCCCTTTCTCTCTGCTCTCTGTTTTTCTTCCTCCTCCTCCTCCTCCTCTTCCTCCCCTTTCCCCTGTAATCCCTGTATCAGGCCCTTCTTCACCGACAGGCTCTTGTTCAGCTGAAAGCGTGGGGTCTCTACCGCCGCGGTGATGGTGGAGTCGATTTAGCCACCTCCTACAGACTGGAGACGCGCTAGTGACTTTCAGCACCGTGACCCACCCTGTGTGTGTATGTGTGTGTGTGCATGTATGTGAGTGTATGATTATGTATGTGTGTTCAGATGGATGGGGAGGGGGGTTGGGAGGTGGGGTACAAAGTGTTCTTCTTTGGTGCGCGTTGTCTGTACTGAGATGCTGCTGTTTCCGAATGCCATAAAAAAGGCCTGGCTGCGTGCAGCTGCTGTGGGACCGGGTGTCCCTGTCAGGATCCGAAACGCCTCGCCCCGGTCCTGGCCGGAAGAGCCTGCGTGTGTGTCACTGAGGAGTTCGCCAGCTTCTGCCGCGTCCTGTGCCTGCTGCCCGTGGCTTATCGCAGGAGCGTCCGTCTGCCCAAACCAGAAATAGCAGCGTGTCGGCGTCACGTCCCCTCAGCCTGCCTGTCCGTCCTTCTGTCTGTCTGTCTGTCTGTCTGTCTGTCTGTCTCCACATATCTGCATCTATCTGTGTGTGAATGTGTGATATATGCACATGTGAGTGTGTATGTATGTAGGTGTGAATGCGTGTGCGTGAGAATCTGTGTCTGTTTGTGTGTGTGTGTGTGTGTGTGTGTGTGTGTGTGTGTGTGTCTGTTTGTGTGCGTGTGTGTGTGTGTGCGTGCGTGTGTGCGTGCATGCCAGGTGCCGGGTTGTAAATGTGGCCTCTGGACTTCACCATTGACACGGCTACTTAATTCCAGTCCATTTGCGCCTGTGTCGGGCCTGACATTTCCTCACACTGATGAGTGCCGGACGCCTGCAGGGTCGTCTTCTCAGACGAAGAATCAGATCAGTGTTTTAGCTTTTCTTTTTTTTTGCTTCAGTGCGGACGTCTTGATTGCTTTCATGGAATCACAATCACTTTTACAACTGAGCCAGCCAGATTAGAATTCAGACTGCAAAATGCTGGTGTCACTGTCATGTTTAATTTAGACTCATCCAGGGGTTGGTGGGTGTATGTGTGTACACACACAGAGGTGTGTGTGTGTGTGTGTGTGCATGCGTGGATGCAAAAGAGACTAACGCTGTTTTTAGTGTTAATGATATGCTGGCTGTTACCAGCAGATACAATTCAGAGATGGAGAGAGTGGGAGAGAGTGAAAGGAATATTTTTAGAGCGAATGTGTGTGTGTGAAGGGAAGGTTAATATCTGTTTATATCAGAGTCTTTGTAGGTGTTCTTGTTTGTGATGCTGAGAGTAGGAGTTATTTTTAGAGTATCTGCATGACAGTCCTCGTCTATAAATGTGCAATGCTAATTCTATTCAAATGCGCCTGACTGAAACCATCACACCAACCTGACGTAGAGAGGGAACATTTGGTCAATGTGTAGCTGTGGTTTTAACATTATGAGCCTGTCAGTGTAAACGGTGAGTGCCGGAGTGAGGGTTTGGCCTTCTGCGTGTGTGTTTATGTGTGTTTGTGTCCGTATCTGAGATGAGTGAGATATGAATCATGCCAGTTTTGCTTTGCTCTGCTGGCTGTGTCTTCCTGTGGATAGTGCTGGTGACAGTGCTGTGTCTGTTCCTCAACTGCCACTTCCACACATATGTCTCTCTCTCTCTCTCTCTCTCTCTCTCGGCCCCCGCTCTCCCGTTTCTCTCTCCCTTTCGGCTATATCCATGGCGTCTGTCGCCGGGCAACGCCAGCCGTGGCCATTCTATCCTGTCATTAGAATTCCGGTAAAAAGAAGAGCCTGACACAGTTCCACTCTCTCACGGTCACCCGCGTATACACAGACGTGCAGACACTCACACACAAAGGTTTTTTTTTTTATAAGGACATGTGCATCGCAAGGGATACAAGACACTTCTCGTTTGACCTTCCTCAGCTTAATCCTCAAATGGCTAACATGCTGACAGGGGCTGACTTCCTCTCTTTTTTCTCAGTGGAAAAGTTCGATGAAATATCAAAACATATGTTTCTTTCTTTTTTTTTTTTGATTAGTCATAGCTGATGGGTATTACCAGAAGCAACTGTTTTCAGAAAATCCACAACTGCCAGTTTGAAGTGGCTGGAAGGGGGAGGAGTGTTGCAAGTGTCATCACAGCGGGATCTCTGGGTGTCAGCCGGGCTTTGTGATGTGACAGAAACCACATGCCTCAGTTGGGCTGTCCAAGCGACAGTAAATCCCGGACTTTTCAGGTTGGGCCGGTTCACAGTCCCAGGTGTGAAATTGATGGCTTATTGTGCCAAAGGTATCTGCCCTGCTGACGGACTGCCCCTCAACGTGGTTTGGGTGTGAGTGTTCTGGCCTCACATGTTGGAAGGGATGATGCTACTTGGCTTTTGCAACTGCACAGTCTTGCTTACCAGCCATGGGTTGTGCATGACAGGGCATCCATTGACAGCCATTCTCTAAGCTGAGATAATGTATGTGCAAAGGCTGATCAATCAAAGTGAGCTAGGTGAATCACCTACCCAGTCGGCATGCATTTAGGCCTCTCTCTTTACATTGCAGACGAGTGTGTAACAAGCAGTACTCCCCCTACAGTTTGAGGATGGGACGCTGATGGCAAGTGAAGTGCTGCTCCCCATGGCAGGGAGTGATTAGGGGTTTTGGCTTCCAGGCTTAGCGGTAAGGAGGCGGCTCATCACCCAGAGGTTGCTGCTTTGATTGGCAGGTGTACCTTTGACAGGCAATCCAATCTGGATTGTTTCACTTAATATCCAGATGTATGAATAAAATGTATAAATTATAAGCTCTGTAAGTCACTCTTGATAAGAGCACATGCTAGGCAAATGTAATGATAGCTACAAAGGGGGTGTTTCAGACGTACTGTACATACCTGCAATATCTTGCAGTGACTCTTTTAGCTGGCAGTTTTGACTTCTACACTAGCTAATTTAGTATGGCAGTAAATGAGCTGCTAGATATCTAAAAGCAACCTAGCCAAACAGTCAAAACCAAACATTACCTGTAATTACTTGGAGTTTTTATTGTGTTATACAAACTAATAGTCTGATTCTTTTCGGGTGACAGCCAAGCTTTGGGCACAATTGAGGATAAATTGAAAATAAAATGATATGCAGATGTTTTCAAACCCACAGTTGTTTCCAGCGAGCTTACATATATGCCTGAAGAGTTGTGTGAAAATACACTAATGAAGTAAAATATTGAAAAACTCACCAAGGCCTCTGAGGTAAAATACCCTGGAACACTGACATTACAGTGCTTATACTGTGTCACTCACTTCACAGGGCAGTTCATGCACGGATGGTGAAAGTCTGCATAGTCTCTCCCCTCTCTTAGCCTGACATAAGAAAGTCCAAATACTGGGTTTTCTATGGTGAAAATCTTCCCTGCTTTTAAACAGGCAAATTCAAAAACGCTGAGTTGGAAAAAAGGGTCCATCCTATCTTGCAAGCAGAGTAATAATGTTGGGGGGGAAGCCACAGGTTGCTGTTTGTGGCCTCAGTGTGTTTATATCGTTCACTCCTTCTGTCTGCTGGAGCCAGGTCCTTTCTGTGCAATTTCAAGGTGTGAGCAACCATACCAGACTGATCCGGTTCTTGTGAGAATAGACCTTATTGCCCCTGTTTTCATGCACAAATAATTTTTTTTTACCTGTTACTAGAAAATCAGTGCTGAAGGCCATCATAATTATTTTTGTATTAGCTCTTACTGAAATGATCTTGATTTGGTGTAAAAAAAAAAAAAAATACAGACAGTCATGCGGAGTGTGGTGCGCACACACATATAGACACACACACACACACACACACAGACACACATTTATTGTTATTGCTCTTTTGTTCATTCACTCACCTGGCAACTGAGAGAAACACACACACACAGAGTAGCTAAACAAACACTACAGACGGTATTCTCTCTCTCAGCCACACCCCTGGCAGGCCACATCGCTCTCTGTCCAAAAGTGCATTCGGAGAACTAAGATGGAGACGCCCCATTCCCTACACACCCACAAACTACACAGCCCCCCCAGAGTCACGGAGAGGGCACAGTGAACGCGGAATGACTCATAAGCCTCCTGTCACTCACTAGTATGCACGGTAAATAATGCTCACTGTAACTATGACCTCACTCCCTCACCCGCCGCCATTCTAAGCTCGGAGGAAAGATTAATTGCGGAGCGTTTATGCAGGGGTAAGCAGTGCTGGTCAGTGAGGGAGTCCCGGGTTATGATTTTTATTGGTGCTGTAAGCAGCTCTGGATTTGATCGCTTTTCCAAACCGAATCCGTGTTGAAAGGAAAACGGAACAGCAGTCTGTCACAGCAGACAGCTTGCGTCCTGTGACGCTTGTGGCTTTGCGTTCGCTGACTTTCGGCTCGTCGCTGTGAGTGTGCTCACGTCCATCGCACTGCAGTCACACAGGCAAGCCGGGCCGTACTTCGACTATGTGTGTGTTTCTGTGTGTCTGTGTTTGCGTGTGTGTGTTTGTGTATGTGTGCGAGTGTGTGAATGCATGCCTGCGTTTGTGTATGTGTGTCTGTGTTTGTGTGTGTAAGTGTGTGCTTGCGTGTGTGAGACAGCGTGTGTGCATGCATGTGTGTGTGTGTTTCTGTACGAGTGTGTGTGCATGCATGTGTGTGTGTGTTTCTGTGCGAGTGTGTGTGTAAGTGTGTGTGTGTGTGTTTCTGTGTGTGTGTGTGTTAGTATGTGTTCCTGTGTTTGTATTAGTGTGTGTTTCTGTGTGTGTGTGTGTGTGTGTGTGTGTGTGTTTCTGTGTGAGTGTGTGTGTGTGTGTGTGTTTCTGTGTGTGTGTGTTTCTGTGTGTGTGCGCGGCCTACTCCCGTCCTCGCCGCTGCAGGATGCTAATATTAAACTCTGAGGCTGCAGATTAGCTTTAATCAGGCGTCTGGTCAGCCTGACCCACACCTTAACGCCAGGCCTTAAGGTGGCCGCCCCCGCTTGCCACCTGTTGCCTGCCTGCGCGGTGACACAGGCTCTCGCCACCGCCTGACCTCAGGCCGTTATCTGGAGGAAGCAATGGAGAGAGTCAGGAGCCCTCACTTGCCCTCTCCCTCGCCATGTGTGTCGTATCCCTGGAGATCCACCACCCTCCTCCCTCCACCCCAAGCTTTTTGCAACCTTGCCAATCTGGGACAGAGCTTATAGGAGGTCTGGAATGTTTGGTTTGTGGCGCAAGCTTGTTGTCTCAGTCTCTCTCTCTCTGTCTGTCCCTCTCAGTCTCTCTCTCTCTCTCTCTCTCTCTCTCTCTGTCTCTCTCTCTCTCTCTCTCTCTCTCTCTCTCTCTCTCTCTCTGTCTCTGTCTCTAAGAACACTGTTCACTCCCTCCAAAACTGGCATCCCCAAAGGCCGGGTTTGTCTATAGTTTGCCGTGTTCCCATCCGGGAATATAACAACAATCATGTTTTATTAACACGTCCCTGTGACGGTGTAGAGTGATGACAGGGAAGTGCCTCCGGCCAACATCGTCCCCGCTATGACTTCTCCTAAACTGGAGCCGATCACTTCTGCTTCGCTTGTACTGGGGGGAGTTGGGTGGGGGAGGAATCGAAATACCCAGCGACACTCCCAAAACGTCATGGCCCACATTTTCTACTGAGGGAGGGGCAGCGGCCTCGTAGGACATGTCTGTGAGCTCACTCATTTGGTTTAGACCAAAATTTTGCCACTTTCTCAGTCTCTGCTTTCACATTGAGGGTCAGCACTCTGTTGCACAGCATTTGTACTTGTTGATTCATAGTGTGTGTGTATATTTGATTCTGTTTGATGTCTGAGCATTCTAACAATCTTCTGGCAAGGTAGTCATTTAAAGTGATTACTGGTTCTCTGGTTATGTAGAGCTTAAATATATGAGTAATGAACCACCTTGTGTTGATAAGTTAGATTTACTTTGGAGGAAAAGAAAAACTCATAGGCCTGATATCCAACAGATGCTTACATTTTTACAGGAAAAGTAGTACTTGGATTTGAAACTCTAGAATGGGGTTTGGTTTTGTGTATGGAGTACAAACTAATCACCCCTTTAGTGTAGAGAAGTGCTTTAATTTCATATTTTGGCCAAGTTCTTCCACCTGTGTCGAGGGTAAGATTTGGGGCTTGCATTGCAATTGAAAGAGGTCAAATCATTATGTTTTAATGATTTTTGATCCCTTGATCCTAGTCCTTCAACTTTCCTGTGCATTTTCCAGATTTTAGCGGCTACCTATCTGTATGATTGGGTCGCAAGTTTCTTGTAAAGATACTGTACCTTTTCATTAAGTGAGACAAATTCTTAAAAATTAACCGAACAGCTGGAGGTGATGACAGTAATGTCCAAAAATAACTTTGGTGTTACGGTAAACATTTGTGGTGATCTATGGTGACGTGTCTCCAACAAAACAGAGAACTTATAGAGAGCTTTCTTTGTGTACCCAGTGGGCACAGTTTTGTGACTCAGATTTGAGCATATTTGTGTGAGTGCAGAAAATAACCCAGGGAAAGGACCTTTCCTAAGCCCCCTTATACAAGCCCCTCCACACACCCTAAACGGGCCCAGTGTGGGGCTAGGGCCTTGTGATGGAGATTACAGCAGATTTAGAAAGGGACCCTCAGAGAGGATGAAGACAAGGACAGAGAGGTGCAGTGGGGACCAATCTGTGTGGACTCTGAGCTCTGATCTGGGGACTTCCCTGAGATGCAGCAGAACCAATCAGGGATGCTGTATGCATCTTGTTCATCAAGAAGTGCCATTCCGCAGTCACTCAATACCTAGAACTCTCCAAACGCTCTGCGTGCATTTGTGTGTGTGTGTGTGTGTGTGTGTGAGGTGTCCCTTCCCTTTTCAGTACTGCTTTCTGTGAAAATGTCAAATGAACTGGAAAGAAGGGTACCCATGTTTTTATGTCACAGTCACTTGCTTCCATGCTACATTAACCTCACGAACATGCAGCGACAGTGTAACCTAATTAATGTCCCCAGCCTAATTCAGTGACCTTAACCGATTTGAAATGTTGAGTAAGATGATATTAACTGGGTTCATTTGTATGTCATAGGAACAGTTAGATAGAACCAGTATGTAACATTACATTATTGCCATTTTAGCAGATGCTCTTATCCAGAGTGACTTACATGGGTTAGAGTTTCACATATTATCCATTTATATAGCTGGATATTTACTGAGGCAATTGTGGGGTAAGCACCTTGCCCAAGGGTACAGAAGTCGCACTTCAGTTGGGAATCAAACTGACAACCTTTTGGTTACGAGTCGTACTCCTTTACCACTCTGCTATACTGATATCTCTTGAATGTTCCACATCATGTTTGCATCATGGTGGTAGAACGAGGTTACCGAGCAAAGACCCAGGGGGTGATCTTTCTTCTTCTTTCTCGTACTCATGTTCAGACAATGGATTGATGTCGCCTTCTGTGGACATGCCTTAAGAGGTCGTAACAACTAGATCTACAACAAATAGTCGTAAAGTGAATGTTGTTGCTTTCCCTGAAATGTGCTTGTACCACCCGTTTGAGTGCTCCTAAGTGGTACAGTGGTTCTGCTGTAATGCTTTCAGACCTGTTTTTGCAGTGCCAGGTCCCACAGGGTCAATACAGTGAGTTACTTCAAAGGTCATGAAGCCAAGCCTGTGGCATCACAGAGCACAACATGTGGGTAGCACTGTAACGGGCCCCACCCAAACAGCTAATAGGAATGGAGGCGAGAGAGAAAGAGAGAGACGGAGAGAGACATGGAACATTTGAGAGAGAGACCGAGAGAGGGCGTGTGTCTCTTTTCACCCCGAAAGTCTCACAGTATTGAATCATCATGGGTGGGCCTAGTTATTGCAGTTAGGAAACGGCGCTCACATAATGATGTGTGCAATAAGGAAACGACCATCAGAGCTGAGTTAATGTTTCATTTTGAAATCAGATCTGCAGCTCAAGCCCTCATTAAATGCAGGCAGTCATGGAATGAAGCGCCTTAACTAAGCTCAGAAGAAATGTGTGCACATTTCCTGAGGTTAGCACTCTTGGTCTGGTACAGGAGACGGTCGTTCAGATGCCCAAGGTTGTTCAGTTGAAAGTCACTGCTGCCATTCATCCTCTAGACTCGCATATACTGTATATGTCGGGGGATTATTTTGTCTTTCCTAGAATAAAGTGCTCTGCCCTTTGCAGCTGTATTTTGGACTCTCTTTATTGAGTAACAGCCCTGAATATTACCCTTTAAGAAACGATAGCCTAAGTACTGATAGTGGAGGATAGTGCTGGCAGTGGTGCTATATTGTAATCAGGGACATAGAGGATTGAGGGTTACAGGGTCAATTCCGATGCGTGACACTGTTTGGTGTACTCCTTCAGCAGGACACTTAAGCTGAGCTGCTTCCGTAAATATCAATCTGTGCAAATGGAGGATATGTACAGTAAATGGAAAAGCAATCTGTCCTGCATAACGGAGTTCGCTAAGTATATGAACAATTACATTATTAATGCCTGGGGGGATCGTAGTCCAGGACTGGGTGGGTACTGGGTCCAGATTGTGTCATTGCCCGGCCAAAAGAACCAGAGGCAGAGCGGGAACAAGGCAGAAATGGGGCTGATCCGATCCGGCGCCGGGAGGTTTGGACCGGGGGCCCTTTTGAATCAGGTCCAATCTTCCAGCAGGCGCGACACATGGACTCCTGGACAAGCCGGAAAGCGGCCCGACAGATCTGTCCACAAAAGGCTGGGAAGCTTTGGGGCTCACACCCCCCCCCCCCGTTTGTCTGAGCCTCAGCACACTGAGTACTATGGGAGGGGGTTTGTGAAATGGATAATTTTGATTATTAGTTAGACCTTCAGCCTTGAGTAAATCCTGATGAAAAATTCTGCTGTACGTGTCTTACGGTTGTCTGGTTATCCTGGCAAGGGTATACTGCGTGCCTTTGATATATTGTGGAAAACTTCTGAACTTCCAGCCTGGCTTGTCCTGAATCACTGATTTATTGCACTAATCGTTATTCATACTAGCTAGCTCAGAAAATGTCAGCCTCGGATTTTTAAAGAAATATATTTCAAGCGTTTGGATCACGGTTTGAATGGCTGTCCTCTGCGTTCCCCTCCATTGGCTCTCTTCGGCAGCTGTTTCCTGTAAATGTGGCCTAAAAGAGCTGGTTGGTTGTCTTGCAGCTCGTTTGTTATCCCGTCTCTGAAACGGGTCTTCTTTAACATGCTCCTGTACTGAAATGCACACTAAAAAATTGAAGCAGTGGAGGGGGGGGAGTTTCTTGGCCTGAAAGTCTTGGGGGAAACGCCTGACCTCTGACTAACTTCGCCCGTCCTTGCCTCCGGCAGCTGAAGATCTCCTTCAACGAGTCGAGCCTGCAGAGCACCTTCGAGTACCCCTCGGAGAGCAGCCTGTGGGACAGCGGGGAGGAAGAGGAGGAGAGGGAGGAAGAGGAGCAAGAGCAGCCCGGAGAGGCGGAGGCGGAGGGCATCCACATCCCCCGGCCCAGCTACACCAGCTCCCCCACAAACAGTACCAACAGCAGCGGTGAGAGCCGTGAGAGCCACAAGAGCAGGGAGGGAGGGAGAGGAGGAAAGGGAGAGAATGAGAGGAAGAGGGAAAGGAAGAGCATAATGGTGCAAGAGGGACCGGGGTGGTTTTTTTTTTTTTTTGGGGGGGGGGGGGGGAGTGGCATGAGATGAGAATGGAACTACACTGAAAGAAAGGCGTGCAGTTTTATCAAACAAAGCAACAGTTACACGCCCAGTGAAATGATCCGAATTCTCGAGAGGCAGGGGAAAGAACTGTGCCCTGCAGTGCTTTGTATGTTTTGGATACAGATACAATGTGTGTGCTGCAGGATGCTGTTATTTTGCGTGAGTTCAGGAAAGGGGGGAAAAGAAGATGAAGATAAAGAGGAAAAAGATAAGGATGAGACGGCAGGAAAATGTTTCAGGAGGACAGACGGTGCAGGGGTTTCCTTGCCACTGCCTGTGGGACAGTGGAATGGCACTTCTTGTTTTGATCCTATCTGAGTGTAAGAGGGTACATGGAAGCAGACAGGAAGACGAGGGCTGAAAAAACAATGAAGCTGTCTGGAAATAGCAGCAAGGTGACCAAACACATTTACTGTGAGCTGGAATCTGTTTGGCAGCAGGGGAGACACCTGCAGGCAATCCTCAGTAATGCAGCTAGTGTCAGGAATCTGCAGCAGGATTAGCATTGCTAGCACGTATCAGATGGGAGTTTAGCGTTTAAAGTCTTCTCTGTGTAATTAATAAGGTGTGTTTGCACAGTACCTGCCTGTGTGGAATGTTTGTCATGTGTTGTCTCCTTTCCCTTCCCTCCGATCTCAGATCTGTCCAGTTACACTCCCAAGAACTCTGTGGATTTCAGTGCCTGGCAGGAACACAAACTCGATGACCCTGCGCTCCAGGGGGACTCCAATTCTCGACGCACGGAGCTATCTCCAGAGGAAGTGATGGTGAGACTTGTGACAGTGAGCATGTAACGCAGCGCAGTACTGCTGTGAAGTCTTCGGAGGACTTGTTTACAAAACTGATTGAAGGGACCAGTCTCCCGGTATATACTGTGAGAGTGTAAATGGACTTCTCCCTTAGAGGTGTTACTTGTTTCTACTTAAGACAGTATCTGCAAAATCAGTCTGTACCATGTGGCATGAATGGTTGGTATGGAAAAATGCAAGAGCTATACAGGTATTGTAACCTTTATTTCTTCTGCCCCTCCTCTCCTCCTCCTCCTCCACCTCCTCTTTTTTTCCTCCCTATCATCTCCTACCATCTCTCACTCCCTCAGCTCACTCCAGCAGACAGCTCCTCCCTCTCGGACTTCGGCAGCGAACCAGCTCTCTACTTCTGACCTGCGTGAACCTCACAGGATCACAGAACCACTGCCTGCCAGCAACTGCTCAAACACACACACAAGCACACACACACACACACACACACACACACACACACCACGCCATGGGACCAAAGCACCCAGCAGTATGAGAAAGAGTGACCCGACCCGGCCAGAACTGGACCGACCACTCCGCTCCACACACCTCAGTCACACTCCACTGAACTTCAGGACGAGAACCCCCTCACAGCACCAAGACACCGCCTACCCCAAAGTCAAAACAGCTGGACTGTTCGAACCCAACCCGCACAGTTGATCTGTCCTCCCATGTATGGGGAGTCGGAGTCCCACTGGCAGTGGGGTCTCTGCAAGGTTTCCATTCTCTGTCACACTGCCTGAACCTTGTTCAAAATATGCATCACGCATGGGGGGGGGTGGGGGATCACTAGATGAGAATGTTTTCCAATGCAAGCCTGGCCCAGGCTCCTCAGCTTGCAGGTCTCTCTTTCGCTACATTGACAGTACAGATCAGGAGGAGGAGGAGGAGGAGAACTTAATGCAAACGCGAGACAGTAAGTGACCAAATCCCTTAAGCACAGCCAGCCGCCTGTGCCCCGTCTTTACCGAGAGGAAGAGGCTCTGTGGTACGCAGCGGAATCCGAGAATGTAACCAAAAGGTTCCACACTGAGGGGGGGAGGTGGGGGGGGGTGATGGAAAACAAGGAAAAAATAAAAAGAAACAAAAAAACATACGCAGAAGGAGAAAAGCGATGACTTTATCAGTGAAAGGGTGCCACAATCCTAGCTCTTGGTGTTGTTTTTCGTATCTGCATGTTCTGATCTTTTTTTTTTTTTTTAAATTGAATACCTGTCCCTAAGCTGTACACTTCTGTCCGGTTTGTTGTTTTTCTTCTCTCTATGCTGTATACCAGAAGCTGGTCTGCCAAGGAGAGCTCAGATCCAAGCGGGCCTTTAAATATCTGCCCCAGATCTCAAGTTTAAAGACTTTGATCCGATTGGCAGCGCTTGAAGCCTTTTGAGAAAAGTTTTGCCTTTTGGCTGGCAAGGTGTGCGAATTAAGCTGTAAACGGCATTACAGCAATCTAGAAGAATTGGATTTGATTGGCCGAAAGGGTACCACAGATTATTCCTGAGAGCGGGCAAAATAAACGTACCCGAATCATGACCTTTTAACAGATACGGTGTGCATCCACTTTGTCTCTGACAGAAATCTGTGCTAAAGCCTTTTCAATAAGTCAGTATCTATTTACATCCAAAACTGAGCACATCCAACTGGTCACAATCCATACAGAGCTGCCTAGGACTAGCTGGAGTTTAATCCGTAGTAGTATTGTGTAGAGCAGGGCATGTTTGCAGATGAGTGATGTAAAAGTACCACAAATTCAATCTTTTTATAGAAATGAGTAATGTGAACGTTCAGTGAAATAAATGACCATTGCTTTCATTACCAGTTCAAACCTACAGATCTTAAAACATTTAACCATACAAATGGGCCTTGAGGGAATTTAGCTAAATTAAGATGCTGGAAAAAACATGGTTTTAAAGATCTTATTGACCTTTTCCAAAGACTTATTATGTTATAAATGTCAGGAACTAAGTGGATGTACTTCTGGAAAGGTCATGTTTGCGTAGGTTTGTATTCACATTCAGGTCAACCCTTTTTATGAATGTGGTCAAATTGAAAATGCTCTGGGCCATGATAATATTTGATTGAGCACTCACCCTTTGAACCTGCTGGATTGGATCTGTCCTGGGAATCAGAACCAGCTACTGCACCACTATTGAACTAGTTAGGCAGAACCTCTCCGTGGTCCTGATCCATAAGCTGTTTGATCCATTTCAGATCTGATGTACACAACACTCAAATGAAAGCTCAAGGTGGCAAGTTTTAAATGTAAACTTCTACCAGTGCTTTCGCACTAGTGTAGATATATTGGGCCCCAGGAGTTAATTTACAATTCTGGACAGTCGTTATTAGGCTGGGGAGGGAAAAAAGCTTTCAAAATGGATCAAACCTTTGGATGCAGGAGGAGGGAGGCTTAATCTTGCTCATGTGAGTTCTTGTCGACGTTGCACGTCTGATAGTGTGGGTCTGTCGCTGTCGGACCTCAGCCACCGTAGCAATGTGGAGAACCTGGACCCGGTCCGTTTTCAGCGCCGGTGTGAATGCCTGCTCTGCGTGTCAGAATGGTGCTGGTTATGACAAAAAAAAAAACTGCTCATGCTGATGAAATCTCGATGCTGATTTGTTCAAAGACTGTGACTGCTCCCTTCTTTAATGGAATCTTGAACACAATGCCAAGTGATACTTATGTGACCATTGATTGCTGTGTTGGACACCACCAACATCATCTTCATCATCTTCAACATCATCGTCGTCGTCCTCATCCTCCATTGGCCAGTATTGTTTTAGACTCTAGGACAGTGTTGTATCTTGAATAACAAAGAGTCAGAGACTAATTTTCCAGGGGGTGTTTTTTTTTTTTATCAGTGCTATTTTCATACCTTGAAGCCAACGCGGGGGTTTCTGAAAGACTTCCCCCTGGGAAAGCACCTCGGTGGGGGCTGTTTTGACAGCGGCCTCTGTGAGGAGCGTTGCGAGGTGACCTCATCCAGAGGGGGTGTGGAAACAGAGTGGGATGGAGGACGTCTCGAGAGTCTTATTTACATGTTTTTATTTTTTATTTGCACTGTTATTTTAATTGCTTTGTTTGCACTTCATTTGGGATATCCCCCCCCCATGAAAGAAACTGGTGGACTGATGGGGAGGGAAAGGAACAGCTTTGTGTTCTGATGTGGGCACACCTGCTGATGTGGGGGGGGGGGGCACAGTTTTGTTCTGGGTGAGGGGAGCGAGGGCATCTCTTTGCTTTGTTTATGGCAGATTTGGTGTTTTTGGTGACATCACGAGTTGTGACCTCGGCACTCGTTGGTTCTCATTTGAGCTGGTGAGAGGGAGACGGGAAAAGGAGAGCAAGGCGCCGAGCTGAACAAGGAGGCACCGCCCATAAAAGCATTTTGGCTTCACAACTGTCAATCAAAAGGTTAAAGGTTAACCAGAGAGGTTAAAGGGTAACCAGAAAAAAATGCACTTAAATATAGTATATTTGCTCAAGGGTTTGCTGATCTAGGGCTGCAGTCATAACTTAATTTCTTAGTCAGAGGCATTGATTGATGTCAGCGCACTTAAATCACCAGTCGTTTCAGGGTTATACCAGCTTCTGGATGAAACCCTGGGGACTGTGAAGTCCAGACTCATAGGTGAACATCAATCATCTGAGAGATATTAGCTAGGCAAATCCTCCAAAATCCTCCCTGTGAAAATTGTTGGTTCTGGTAGGGGTTTGACCAAACTGTAGAGCTCTGAGCCCCAGAGAAGCTGCATTGGGATAGGGACAGGAGACAAGAGTGGGCATTAAAACAGACACCCCACCTCACAGACACCCTTGTTCCTGAGAGCATTCCTCCAAATCCCGCACCCCCCCCCCCCTCCACAAAGCTCCTGTCTCTCTAGCCATGCAACCTGTGCCCACCTCCTGATAACACCACCACTGCTGACAAGCACTGAGGAAAGAGAGAAGGCTCCTAGAGCCATGCCTATACAACAAATCATGAAAAGATTCAGAGCACTCCAAGAATAATTATCTCTACAGTCTATACAGTCATCATTATCTCTAGCTTTTTATGGGGAACAGACTTTATTAAGAAGGCATATATGACATGAATGAAATTCGTTACACTAGAATAAATGCAACACAAGGGAGGAAATTTGATGCGTTCAGTTACGCTTTAATTAATGGTCATTGTGCTCTTTTCCCCCATATTTAATGTCCATTGTCCTCCTTTTTAATCACACTCTCTACCTTCAGACAGCGGTGAAGTGTAGAGGACAATGGTGGTTAAGATTCTCTGGCCTGGTCTCAAGTTAATTGAGTGTAGTGGGAATTAGAAATGAATGGCAGTATTGTAACTGAGAAGGGTTTAAAAATAACCAGCTGACTGCATGACCCGGCGGTCTCAAACCGCGCATCTGTAACATGCCCTGACACCCCATCTCCTTTGTAACCTGACAACGGGCATTCCTCCCCACACCGCTCAAGACACACGTGGTCCCCTCGTGCCTCTGCCGATTGTGACGTGTACGATCATCGCTGCCGGGGGGAGGGATTGGATTAATTAGTGTAACGCCAGAGCCATTGCGCTCTCTGAGATTTAGCCTTCACTGTTTCACTTACTGCCCTGATGATTCATCAGTGCACTAATTGATGCTTTGAGGAATGAATCCCGGAGGAGTCCGCAGATACCACAACTCGTGTCCTTGAAAGAGTGGCCTCAGTCATGCAGTGACAAAAAGCCAAGGCCTTTGGGGTGTGATGTTTTAATCCGCGGATGCCACACCAGCATGCCTCCCCATTGGCCCAGGCGATCAGCTGTGGATTTTGATTGGGCTTGGAGGCACACCGGTAAAGCGTTTGACCAATAAAACGTTGAATCTCTTTGTCCTTAGCCCCTCCCTCCCTCACCTACTGCCTGTTCATGTTGAAAATAGGAACAGTAGCTACCTGTGTATGTAAAAAAAAAAAAAAATAGCAACACATCATCTTTTTTTTTTTTTACTCTTACTATTTGTCTATCGATCTTCAGCATCAGAGATGTACTAACTGTATAATTTATACTCAGAAATGATTTCAGGAGAAAATGTTTGTCAGAAAACAAAGACGCAATGGAAGAAAAGGAAATAAATAGATGAATCCTACGATGTTCTGTCAGTGGCGTTATTCCCAGTGGCAGTGCCATTGGGCTCCTTTATGGCAGGGCGATGGTTAACACCTGATTGACACACACTTCACTAGTGAGGAGGGGGGGTGGGGGGGTTCAGAGAGCTTTGCATTGATCTGCCCATGGAAAGACTGATGGCAAGAGTGCACTGCACCTTTCTTACGTAGCAAGGTCACAGGGATTTAGGGATTAGGAAGCCATTTTCCAAAGGATCTCAATGCAAAAATGAACCACTGACCACAACCATGCTTGAGCAAAACAAAACCCATATGTAAGAGAAGAATTTTATTAAAATATTTCAATTTGTACAAAAAAAAAAAGGATCCAGACACAAACTACAAGGCTTTGTGCACAAAGCTCAAAAAAATCACACACATACAATACATACGTACATAAATATACAGTCTTTGGAGATGTTGATCATCTCTTGAGTTCGGGGATAAATAGGTGAGTAGAGGGTGACAGCAGTCATGACAGGGAAGGCTGTGTTCTTGCGGGCAGTCACTGGGGATCAGGGGCTTCATTGGGGCGTAGTGGGAGTTTGGGGCGTTGTCAGAGCTGGCTGTAGAGGGTCTGTCAGCTTAGTTGTCTGTCACAGGTCTGCGGCCTTGCTGAGGTTCCCTGCCTCCCTCTTCAACACACTCAGCAGGGTCTGTGAGCTCTCCAGTATCTGTGAGGAAGATCACACCATTTCAACTACTGCAGCACAACCACGGGACCATGGTAACACATGGGCAGAGAATATACCTTTAAACCGCTAACTCTACACAGCTGGTTTCCCCATTTTCTTGATGAGTGAGACTGCCAACTTAACTAAGGATTACCCATCAGCAGTGGGTTCCTTTTTTTGCCAGGATAAGTTTAATGTTGTAGCATTACACAATACCTCTTGTGCATGTCACATTAAGTTATTTAAGTAACAACAGAGATAGTGTTACATCACATAAGAGTTACACCGATTTTTTTGGTTATTATAGAGAGATCAGAGATAAGTTTTAGATTAAAACCAGTTGATCTCTACCACCCCGTCTGCATCTTGGCAGCTGCCACTGTACGAGAGATGAAAACAACAATTACAAAGTAATGAGTTCACCCGCCTGGCTCTGGGCAGAACTAGCGGTAACTGGTGTTTATAATTAGAGACTTCAGAGAATGTTTGTCTGCTGTCTCATTGGTTCCCACAGGTTGCTGGAGGACTCTCCCCCCCCCCGTGGTTCGGAGTACTGAGTCACAGCTCAAACCAATATGCAGCACGCTGAGTGTCATGCACCACAGATAAGTGCGTCTGATTTGGCATGGTTTGGCGTACTGCATATTGCAGTAGTGTGTCCTGCCTGACTGGAGGTGTAAAACTGCAGTATTCCGGTGAGAGTGAAGTACAGTTAAAGGAGCGCATATGTAATTCTGTCCTCTCTGCTGTCCAATATGGGCATCACTGTAGGGTATTTTTGCACTTATTGAATGTATGTTGGCGCTTCTGTAATTGTGACAACACTAGTTATTACAGCAGCGTGTGATCTGTTGGACTTGGGCAGCCGTATTCCGAATGCACTGCTGTTCTTGAGACTTTGTTAGATTTACGCACCATTGCTTTGAAAGGCACTCTGGATGAGAGCTCCCGCAAATGACGATGCGCATGCATAAGCAAATGGCACAGATGATGGGACGTGTTTTTAGGACCCTCACCTTCATGTAGGCCGCCTCCGTCTCGGCGATGGTGCGGTCGAAGTCGGCACGGGCGGCCAGCCGGCGGGCCAGGCTCTCATTGATGCGGCTCAGCTTGTCCGTCAGGACGCGAATTTCCTGCTGCAGCCGCGCCTTCTCCTCCTCCTCCTGCTGGATCTGCCGGTTCAGCTCCTCCCGCTTGGAGCACAGCTCCTCCAGACCTGGGGGGTGGGGGGGGGGGGGGGGTGATGTGTCACTCAGTCACTCAGAGAGTGAGAGTGTGTGTGTGTGTGTGTGTGTGTGTGTGTGTGTGTGTGTGTGTGTGCGTTGCAGCCTTTTTTGCGGCAGCCCATCGCTGACTCAGGTCGGGCCTCTTTGTGATGGATGAAGGCAGCGAGTGTGTGACAGAGAGCCTCAATCTCACATTAATGAAATTCCAGCTATAGAGGTCACATCTAATCTAAAACTGAGGGCTACGCATGCGTCTTGAATTTCTTCTCCAAGAAGATTTTACTTTAATGTGAAAAAGGTCCTCCAAAAGGAGAGAACTCACTTTCACAGCTCTAATGTAAATCCGAGAAAATCTCACGGGAACGCTGTGGATAGATTACCCGAATCACATGCATCTTTCCTCTAATCTAACATCTTGCATTTGCGTTTCACAAACCCCATAATTACTGCCCCCCCTAAATACCACCACACATTAACCTAAGTGGATTTGCCTCAGTTCAGAGCTAAGGGACGTCTCCCGCCCCGAACCTCATCACAGAAGAGGGGCCTTCTGAAAACTCATCCGGCCGTCGTTGTGAAACCGCATTGTAACGGAGTGTATTAGCATTCTGCGCAGGCCGCGAGCCTCGCCTTGATTTAAACTGCAAGTGTCAGGAGTTTGATGGCTTCGCTGCTGCACGGACCATTATTTTACGCGGACATTTCCCCTGGGCGTGCTCCTGCAGCGTGGTCACACACGGTCCTCGCGTTGTGCTAATTCACATGCACACATACTTCGCCAGCCTAACTGCTCAGAGCACCGGTCACAGATTGGTTTTTATTGCTTTTATTAAGCAGAGGCAGACCGATCCATTAACAGTCTGTGTGCAGTAGTGATTTATCAATATTGGTGTCCGATCTGTATAGTCCTACATTTTCTATCCCTGCTTGCCTGAATGGGGAGATGTGTCTGACAAGCGACATTAGTGGGTTCCTTATATTTCATATTTTATATTGTGATCTACATTATGTATGTATTATACTATTTTCTGACTTTATCCTTCCAAACCGCTCTTGGCCTTCAGGAATGTTTCATTAGATTAAACTAGTTGTACAGGGATATTGCAGAGTCTATATTTCTCATTTATGACTGGCTGATGTAAAAATGTGGGCCTAGATAAAACTGCACTGAGCTCAATATTCAGATATTTAGATTTAATTAGTGGTAAATCTGATCACAGAATAAGAGGGGTCTTCTGAAAACCAATTTTGAAAGATTGTTAAATATAGCCTGCAACCCCTCAAGTACTGATGACGTTTCAGTTTAGATTTTCTAGAGAATCTGCTCCTAAAGTCATAATCATGCAAATAAATGTTTTTTTTGTGTGATGCATGATGTAACATAATTGACACAACTACTGAAATCTCCACCTTATACACTCCATTACATCAACATCATTCCCAGTGCACCACTCCCCTTCGCACACCCAGCTCTGAAATAATGTATGAGCACTTCCGTAACTCACTCTCTCCCATCCCAGTAAAAACACATGGCATCTGCAACCCCCTCCCCAGTACACAACTGATATTTTACAGTGCTTCCAACTCTTTCAGCATATCTTATTCCTTATTTCAAGTTGGTAAACACCAAATCATAATCTTGTGGGACTAAAATGCCAGCTCTCTTTCATGTTACCATTTTCCCCCCACAGTGTATGTATTAACTATAAATAACGTTTCTTTTTGATAACTGTGACTGTTTGCTCCCACCGGATATTTCCCCCTTTCAACAACTGTGGGTGAGTTATTGTAAACAGTTGGTTCGTATTTATTATTCGCTCTCAGTGCAGATAATTTATGCTGCTCTGCTGTTGCGCACTGCAAGTAGTTTTATACAGAGCCGTTCATCGCATGATGGGTAACCCTGGGAGAAGGACGACAGAGTCCCGCAGAGAGAGGCATGCCAATCTTGACAGAAAGATACGGAGACGCTGCTAAAGAATCAGAGCAGCCCGGCGGGATTATATATAGGCCTAGCGCTCCTTTAATCTATTGGTGTTAATCAGATCAAACAGGAGTGGTGCGTCTTTCCCCGGCTGTCCAATACAAATGGGTCGTGGAAGATTCTAGACACACCTGATGCCACACCACCCCGGTACACTGCAATTCGCTCTGTCTGAAGCTGTAGATATTTGGGGCAATCAGCAAGTGGGGTGAAGACAGGTTACTCTGCGGCAGTGTCACCTTTTAGAGATTATTCTATTATTTTATCCTCTCTTATTTTATCAGAAGATTACCCTGAAGTGTCCCGCTGTTTCCCAACTTACGTACCAACTACAATTACGACATATTCACCGGATTCATCACTACTTAAGGTTGACTTATTTTAACTGTTGAGGTAACAGTTATTATGCGAAACATGCCACCGATATGAAAACGAATGTACTCATTTGGTTAAGAGTTAACGTCACTCTGTCCACACTTTACAATAAGTGCTTTAGGGCCTCGTTGTAAGCGAGAAATTCTTCTGGCTAGGGCTCCAGCTTTCCAGGGAATTATTAGCTTGTAGCTGCGAAGGCATAAGAAAGCAAGTAGATGTGCGCATGCACAGGCCACAGATCAGGACCATGCATTTGCGCTCTCAGTACTCAAAATAGTTAAGTCTTGTCAAAAGACACGAGCACTAAATTCAATGAATCTAACTGTAACGTAATCCTCAGAATTTGTATCTAACGTTAGCCACCAAAGGTGGCTCAAAGGTGTTCTGTTAAAGGGTAAAGAAGCGATGTGTTTGAACAGGGCTTGACGTTACTTAAAGGAACAACGCACAATTCTTAATCTTATCGGGCATCACTTACACTTTACAAGCTCGTTGTTGTACGTCTGCATCGCGGCTCCTTGTTGGGTCATGCTGCCGACTTCTCCCGCTACTCCAGCTCAACACTTCCAAGTCAAGAACAGCTCTTTATGCGCATCAGTCGTTCTCACAGATTCTCTGTGTATCTTTTATTACTTATCCTGTTAGCTACCTCTTCGTTTTAGTCCGTTCATCTCTATCACAGGTGTAAATGTACCGTTGAACACCGCGCCTATTTTTCTACTCCTTTACACTGTTTCTGGGACAACTGACAACTGCCTCACGTATGTTTCCGCCACACTTTTCTCTTAACTTCCGCCACATCAATGATGTATTTTTGACAGATGACGTCACTTCAGTGCGCCAAAAACTCAAAGAAGAGCGCGACTTCTTGCAACGGTATACAGAAATTCGCTAACCCAAATCGTATGGTAACTTGTGGACCAAAACTTTCGATCACATTAGTTCGCCTGCTAAAGGCGAACTCACCGAGTGGATCTTTGTTCGCGTTCCTTGTTTAAGCCGGCATGAACTCCGGACAGTCGCTCGCAGTGCCGCCGGAACTGGCTGCTGCCTGGGACGCTGTAACTGCGGCGTTGGTAAGTAACCCCCGGGTCGGTTATTTTGGT
Organism: Megalops cyprinoides; assembly: GCF_013368585.1. Taxonomy (NCBI): domain Eukaryota; kingdom Metazoa; phylum Chordata; class Actinopteri; order Elopiformes; family Megalopidae; genus Megalops; species Megalops cyprinoides. The sequence goes on along the minus strand of NC_050587.1, from coordinate 34,881,092 downwards.
TGTCTGTCGTATGGTTAGGTGACATTAAATGCTTTGATAACAACGCTGTGTCAAGCCTGTATAGAACAGAAGAATGTTGAATTATTTTGGATTATATTGAATTCCATTTCCACCCGTCCCTTAACCGTACTGTGACTGATTTCTTGGATTTTGGACAAGTCCCTGAACAAAAATAAACACCACAGCAAGTGGAATAAGCAATCTAGCAGCGCCCTCGGGCATCCGTTGCTACGAAATATGAATAGTCGAAACTGGCACTGCATCAGTATCTATACAGTCCAGCTAGCAGAGTAATACTCGCATTAATGTTTTTGTTTTAAGGGAAAAAACGTGTTGTTAAAAAAGACAACATAATTCATGCAACCAGTAAACCGGCATCCGGCTGTCCTGCCATGACCGCAAATTGTTACCACATGCTAAAGCATAAGTTAGAAAATCAATCATTTAAAAGGTGGCTGGCCAGCATGCGAATTGAGGACGATGTCATTTCCCCAAACGCAAAGGAAAAACATGCCGCGATGGTGCCGACCCATCTGTTATTGGAATGATGACAGCTTGGCGCTAAAGTAGCCCTTGCATAATCCCGCTCACGTAATCATTAGCCCTCTTTCTGAATGAAATATGTGAAAGAGCAGATTGCTCTGTCTTCGTCTGCCTGTCCCCAGGTGTCCCCGGCGTCCTCCGGGGCTCTGTCCGAGGAGTCCCTCTCGAAGGCGCTGGCCTTGCTGTGCCGTCACAACCTGGGCCCCTGGGTGGAGGGCTGGCTCCTGGAGACCATGCAGGTGCGGCTGACCTCGGCCGTGGCCCCTGAATTCTGGGCGGGGCTGGAGCAGCCCGAGAATGAGCTGGAGGAGAGGGACCGGGCCAGGATCCTGCTCGGGGCCTTCCGCACCCTCCTGGCTCGACTCGAGCCTTTCCTAGGTAGCCAGGATTCTGGGGTTTGTCCATTCACCAGATGAATTAAACATTTTTGTCTTTTCAAGGTTCATATTTGTACAGGAAATGTTTTGAAGAAGTGCTGAATGTTGAATAGAAGCAATGAAGCTTGAACATTTTCATATTTGAGAGTATATGAGAGTAACATAGACTCTCAGCTGTTCATTTTGTGCAGAAAAAGGAAACTTCCCACAAGGGCTGAAGCTTTGCAGATAATTTGCAGAATTAGAATACGAATGGCAGCCAGCAGGCCTGGTAGAGCCGAGTTTCCACTCCCTGACTGGCAGAGGCTTAACGAGCCGCTCTTCTCTCTGCCTTAGGTGGGTTGGAGCAGCTGGGGGCCTGGCAGGATGAGGGCAGAGGGGGTCTGTGCGGCCCCGGGGCCCCCGGGCTCAGGGAGAGGGCTTTTTCCGTCATTCGCGCCATCCTGCTCTTCTCCCCGTCGGCCGTGCTTCAGGAGCGCGTGCTGGAGTTCTACAGCCGGACCTTCGCCGTGCACATGAGCCAGGAGGGGGAGGGCGGAGAGGGGGAGGGAGAGGGGCTCCCGGGGCCTGACGGGGCCCTCTGCCCAGGCTGCGCGGTCCCCCCGCAGCAGTGCTGGTGCCAGGAGGCCCTAGAGCAACTGCAGGAACTGAGCCACATACTGTGAGTGACAGGGCGTGGGCGGGGCTTTTTGTGTACGTCAGTAACTGCTGCCGTTTTTGTGCAGCTACTACACTATGCTGTTATGTGTACGTTACTGTCTGTTATCAGTATAGAAGACATTGGTGTCTGCAGCAGTCCATAAGTGTACAGGATGTGAAAATGTTACTGTCAGTGTATATTTTTGTGTAGCTATATGTAAAGAATACATTTACCTTTTGTCATTTATCAGAAGCACTTGTCCAGAGTAATGGTTAACTGGGGTTGAACCCCAGGGGTTGCAGCTGAAACAGGGTGCCTAACCTGAATAGCTTCAGTAAATGTTCAGCTGTAGAAACTGATGATATGTAAGCTATTGAAGGCCTTCTGAAAAAGGGCGTCTGCTACAAGTAACATCTTTTTGTGACATACCGCCTGTGCTGATGTAAGGGTGTCCTGTGGTCCTCCAGCTCCAGGCTGCAGCTCCTGGAGAGGGTGAGCTCGGAGGCGGTCACCTCCATCCTGCACAGGCTGATCGAGCAGAGGATGGAGCGCCGCTGCCGGGGGGAGTATGAGAGCTCCTTCCTCTCAGACTTCCAAGAGGTGCGACCACCTCTGTGCTTTGAGCCCACCCTACAGTGGTGTTTTGGTATAGCCTAGTAACTTTATGTCAAACACTAGCACCAAGTACTGCTATAGCAAGTGCTAGCATCAAACACTGTTATATGAAGTGCTAGTAACAAGTTTTCTTATATCAAGCGCTTGTACTGTTACATTAAATGCTAGTCCCAAGTACCGTTACATGTGGTGCTGCTACAATGAACTATTATATCAAATGGGCGATTTTGGGATTTTGATGTCATTCTGAACAGTGCTATTATATCTATCCTTTCAAGTCTCTTGAAAGGGTAGATATACAGTAGGATTGATTCGTATGTGTTAAGTGTTAGTTGCCTGTGATCATTTTTGAATAATTCACAAAGACAAATGTTAAAAATGTACCTCCAAGATGTCCTTCAGCCTCATGCTGAGCAGTGTGTTTTTTCCTATTCGGTAATGTTTTTTGTGCTGCTGTGTCTGTGTCTCCGCCCCCCCCCCCCCCTCAGTGGCTGGAGCGGGTGCTGGGCTGGCTGAGCCGGGTGTTTGTGAGCGAGACGAGGGCGCCGTGTGGCACCATGGCGCCCGATGGCGCGGACAGCGGGGGGGCGGGTCACCCGGGCAACGCGGTCCTCCAGCGCTGGCGGTGTCACATGCACCAGTTCTTCTGCAGGATCTACGTTAACATGCGGATCGAGGAGCTGTTCAGCATCATCCGCGGTGAGAGGGGTGGAGGGAGGAGCAAGAAGGAGAGAGGAGGAGGGACGTGGGGACAGGGAGGAGGAATAGGGGGAGAGGAAGAGGAGAGGAGAGGGTGCAGGGGGGAGAGGCAAGGAGAAGAAGGAGAAAGAAGAGAGCACAAGGACAAGCGTTGCCTCCTGAAAGATAGCAAAGTACCTACACTGATCTGTCTAAGAGTTTGCAAGTACCTACGGAAAGCATAAAAAGTAGTTTGGCTGCAATATGGTCTGAAGATAAATGGTTACAGCTGCTGTGGTCATTGTGCTTCCTCTGTTTGTTGTAAATAGCATATTCCTTCTTTTGAGTCAGCAGCTCCTAAAATAGTTACATACAGTACTATAAGCTGAAACCACTATGAGCTTGCTTTGCATGTGGTAACTCAACTGCAGTTTCCACTTGCATGCAGTAAAATCAATCAATCAGTTACATTTTATTTGTGGTAGTGCAGATTCAGATTGTCATAAAGTACTGTACATAGTTCATTTTCTGGAGGCTATCAAAAAAACAGAATACCTATGCCAACTGAGAGGAAAAAACTGGAAAAAAAATTTCCCTGATCCTGGGAAAAGGCAGTCAAGAAAGTCCTGGAAAATAATAATAGAACAGGTAACACTAACAGAATCTGTGGGGCATCAAGTCATCAGCGTTAAGAATCTACTCCAGAGGAAGAAAAATACTTGAGTTTGCATATGAGTTCCACATCCTCTCAGACAGGCCAGTGTACGTTGTATGCCACCTGACAGCAGACGGTGAGAGGAACAGGGGAAAATGGAGGAGGGGCGGGGAGAAGGGAGGGAGCTGTTGGGAGCAGAGAGGAAGAAGGTAGGGGAAAAAGAACAGGAGAGAGTAAGAGCCAAAGGAGCAGAGAGCAGTGGGGAGACAGTGGGAGAGGGGGAGGGAAAAGAACAGGATAAGATGGAGAGGAGTGGCAGGCTGAAACTGTAAGAGGAGTCCTCTGGTCCTGTGGGTCACAGTGGCGAGCAGACGTTCAGGGGCTGAGGAGATGGTGTAATCTGAACCCTGTTTAAGCCACTGATGTCATCTGCTTGAGCTGCAACTGAATTGATTTAATACAGATGTTACACGACAAATGGCTGTCTGGGTGGTCTCTTATCTTGAGATAAGGGCACAGACAAACCAAATGCTGAAGACTGTTCTTATTTTTCCCCCTACACTGTCTCTCCCTCCGCACACACTCACCCTCCTCCATCTCAGATTTCCCAGAATCAAAGCCTGCCATCGAGGATCTGAAATTCTGTCTGGACAGAACCAGTCAGAGGCAACAGCTTCTCACGTCCCTGAAGTCCGCCTTTGAGACACGCCTGCTGCACCCAGGTCAGCTGTCAATCAGTGTTTAAAAGCTGTTTGCCAGTATATTTATACAGTTTATACATAAAGCAAATAGATCCTGACAAAAATTGTTGGAAGGGTGAATGTTGACTTGTCAGTGCATGGGTACTCTCTGGTTTTTTTTAAGAAGTATATAAATATGATAGGATGTATTTTTAATATAACAGCAGAATAAAGACTCTCTCTCTCTCTCTCTGCGGTTAAGGGGTGCACACATCTGACATCATCACTGTCTACATCTCTGCCATCAAGGCCCTTCGTGAGCTGGACCCCTCCATGGTCATCCTGCAGGTGGCCTGTCAGCCCATTCGCAAGTACCTGAGGTACAGGCTTCTACCTGTGTGTGACTCACCTGTGTCACCATAGGTTACCTTTTTAGCGGAGGCTTAAGAAAGGCTTACCTGTTTATGCGACTAAGGTTCTGCCACCGAATAGTGAGTGATTCTGGGACAGAAATCACTGCCACGTCTGACAGCCCGCACAAAGAATGCGGTTTATTTAATGTAGAAGAAACACTGCAAATGTGGCGAGTGGTCATGTGACGCGTTGTCATGACGGCAGGACGCGGGAGGACACCGTGCGGCAGATCGTCGCCAGCCTGACGGGGGACGCGGAGGGGTGCAGCGACCTGGCCAACGAGCTCTCCCGGGCTGACCCCGTAACCCTGGAGACGCAGGACAGCGAGGACGAGGGCAGCGACCCCGAGGAGTGGACCCCGGACCCCACAGATGCCCTCACAGGTCGGCACTGACCACACACAGACCACGCACTGACCACAACCTGACCGCTAACTGTCTGCTGTCTCCAGCTGGCTCATACTCACAGAGAGTGGTCTGTTTAAGTGTATCTAATCCCCCAGTGTATAATCCAATGCACTTCCCTTTGTTTAATTTCCTGGATAAAGAACTCTGTTTCCACTTGTCTGATGTAAAATAGTACTATATCCCAAGAGTGTCTGACGCAGACAAATTAATTGCAGTTAATGTGCCATACGCCTCTTTCTGCTGAGAACAGAATTCTACAGAATCTAAACAACTAAAGGATTGTGACATCACATTCAGTGATTGGCTGATCTCTTCCCCATTGAGCTCCTCTGTATCTGTACAGTATGGTTGTTCTGTAAGCACAGTATGGGAGTGAAGTGTGACAGACTCTCTCTCTTTCTCGCCCGCCTGCTCTCTCTCAGACAAGACGGGCTCCAAGCGACGCTCCTCTGACATCATCAGCCTTCTTGTCAGTATATATGGCAGTAAGGAGATCTTCATCGATGAATACCGCACCGTCCTGGCGGACAGACTTCTGCACCAGCTCAACTACAACACGGCAAGGTGCTCGCACACTTCCAACACACAAGCACTCTACGTGGCGGTCTCTCGTAACGCTAATGCACAGTGGACATATTTCATATTCAAACACAACATTACATTTTGCGGACACATTACTTAATATTCAGATCATACTTTGCTCACACTGTACTCAAACAGTATATTCACTCTTCTTTCCAATTACAAAAAAACTACTCTGGTCATAGTAATCGCATTGTATTCAAACACTGGACAGACCGAACCCACAGTGTGTCCTAAGGTGGGTTCGTATGACTGTTTGCTGTCAGTTGGTGTGACAGTTGGCAGAAGTGGTGTGTGTGTGCGTGTGTGCGTGTGTGCGCGCGCGCGTGCACACGTGCATTTGGTCAGTGTCTAACCTGGGGGTGTCTCTGCAGGGAGATCCGCAATGTGGAGCTGCTAAAACTCAGATTTGGGGAGTCCCACATGCACTACTGTGAGGTCATGCTGAAGGTGAGATGTGCTTCCCTCTCAGCTCACACACCTGCCAACACCTGCAAACAATTTAAGTTACGTTAGCTATTCAGCTAGATATTCAGCTCTGCATTCCTCGGTAGGAGGAGGTTTCAGTGGTGTCCATGTTGAGGTGTGGCTGTGGAAAGGGCATCCAATACTAGCACTCCAAGTGAATATTCATAGCAAGGCAGGAAATTGGAGCGTGATCTATGACTGAATTTCCTTGTGTTGAGCATGCATAGCTTAATATCTGTTGCATAACTAGAGTATCTGTGGTTGCGCTCACCCTCCCTCTCCTGATCCCCCAGGACGTGGCTGACTCGCGGCGCATCAACGCCAACATCCGCGAGGAGGAGTCGCGGCTGCCGGAGGAGGAGCAGCCGCCCCTGCTGCTGTCGGCCATGATCCTCTCCTCCGAGTTCTGGCCCCCGCTGAAGGAGGAGAAGATGGAGCTGCCCCCGCTGGTGTCCCAGGCCATGGAGGCCTACACGCACCGCTATGAGAAGCTGAAGGTACGAGGGAGCGGGGCCTTGTGCACCCCAGAGAGGGTGAAACTCGGGGCCTGTGAAAGGTTAAAGGTCACATCAAGGCCCAGAGTGTGAGTGAAGATGTGAAGGACAATAAAGAGCTTACACAGTGTGACATTGATAAATGATTGCTTGACTGTTTACTGTATCTGTACTGAAGGTTGTTTTATTTTTTCTCGGCTGTCCAGATAGACCAAAACAATGGGGCACTGTGAACGCACCAGATAAGGATCTAAGCAAAGCAAATTTGCGGTCTCTTGCACCCTTTCCGCCTCCCTTAATCTTTCCTTAATCTGCCTGTGTCAGGCCATGCGCACTCTGAGCTGGAAGCCTCACTTGGGCTCTGTGACCCTGGATATTGAGCTGGGGGATCGAACCCTGACGAACCTGTCCGTGTCCCCCATTCACGCCGCGATCATTCTGCACTTCCAGGACAAGAGTGAGTACTGTCAGCTTGTCCCCAACCCTGTCCCTCTCTTTATTCCAGTTGCTTCTGTTTTAGTGTGCCTCCTCCTCTCTGAATATCCATGTATTTACTTCAGCCTTTGTTCTTTGTCTGCCCCTCTTTTATTTGCTGTCCTGCTAACTGAGCTCATGGACCATTGTACATGTTTTTTTTTTACATATTTTTATTACAGGTGGCCTTGTCCAGGACAGCTTGCTATGCATGGATTTACAGTTTAAACACTCAGCCAATGCTTGCACATGTCAATGCTCTGTATTTTCTTCAGACTACTTTGCCCAACTAAAGTGATTTTAACCCCAGCTCTAGTGACCATGATATATACTCCTTAAAGCTGTCACTGTATTGCATTGTTATATTTATGTACCGTAAAACCCTCTTCTCCTGCCCTGCCCCTATGGTTTCTCATTCTCCCTCTCTCCAACCCTCTCTGTCTATCCCTTCCTCCCTCGCCCTTTTTTCCTTACTATCACCTTCTCTCTGTCCCCTTCCCTCCCTCCTACTATCTCTACCCCTCTCTCTCCATCCTCATCTCTCTCTCCCTCCATCCCTCCGTCTCTCTCTCTCTTGCCCTCTGCTCATCCCTCTCTCTCACCCCACCCCTCTCTCTCTCTCTCTCTCTCTCTCTCTCTCTCTCTCTCTCTCTTTCTCTCTCTCTCTCTCTCTCTCTGTCTCCCCCTGCAGGCTGCTGGTCTCTGGAGGAGCTGAGCGGGGTGCTAGGCGTTCCTCAGGAGATGGTGCGGCGGAAGCTGGCCCTGTGGCAGCAGCAGGGGGTGCTGAAGGAGGAGGCGGGGGGGCGCTACTCTGTGCTGGAGACGGGGGCGTCGCGGGAGCGGCCGGAGAGGGGGGTGCTGCTGATCGACAGCGACGAGGAGGGCGACTCCAACACCACCACGCAGTCGGAGCAGAGGGAGGAGAAACTGCAGGTATGCACACAGTCATACACAAACCCACTCACACACACACAAACAAACTCACTCAAATACATTCAAACACATGCATGCACACAATCACACACACAGACTGACTCATATACACACACACACACACACACACACACACACACAGGCACAGTCACATATACATGCATACACAATCACATGCACTCATACAGATGGCCATCTGATGGCACCGCATTCCTTTGTTGACAGCGCCCATTGGGGGTCCAGGCCAAAGTAAAGTTCTTATTAACAAAGTGTTCAAAGTCTTATCAGAACCAACTATAAGCACATTTTTTACAGTGCGTGCCCAGTCCGTTTCCTATGCCAACAGTGCACTCTCTCTGTCGCAGCTTTTCTGGGCCTACATCCAAGCCATGCTGACCAACCTGGAGACCATGACCCTGGAGCGCATCCACTCCATGCTGCGCATGTTCGTGGCCACGGGGCCCGTGGTGACCGAGATGGACGTCAACGAGCTGCAGGCCTTCCTGCAGAGGAAAGTGCGAGACCACCAGCTCATCGTGTCGGCCGGCGTCTACAGGCTGCCCAAGTCCAACCACTGAGAAGGAGGGAGAGATGGAGGAGATGAGGGAGGACAACAGGGCGGGGCCAGGATCAGTCCTCCAGCTGAGGAGTGGGATTTTTCTTCCCATGGGGGAAGAATGTAGACTCTCATCAAATGTCGAGCATGCAAGGAGCGAGGGTTTCCTAGAATGAGCACAAGACAATGAGCAGACAGTGACAGTCAAGGAGAAGCGGCCTGGAAGTGGAAGACTTAGGGAGAGGACATGAACACAGTGAAAATGTACACGGGATCCAATGAAAATGGGGAAGGGCAAGGTGTGTAACACTCCAAAACCTGTGAACTTCACATCTCTCCAGTGGCTGCTATTTATCCTCTGGTGTCCTTTACATTGAGTAATTGGAACACTCACGATAACATCCCCTGGAAGGTCTCCTCTCCCCTTGACAGTGGTATTTTGTCTTCATTGCTAGCCAGCTGTGGCCCAAGCCACTGGGGTTAGCTTGCTCACCTTCCCCACGTTTCAGACTGATCGTTATTCATTGAATTTTTCTACAAAATTAAAAAAAAGCACAAAAAATCAAACCTGTCAACTCTGCATCCTTGTTTCAGCAAGCATGGGTTGTTTTTATGGTTATATGGTGGTTTTGCAGTTTGTGTCCAATTGATCAAGAATCATTGCAGCAACAAGCCATCTCTGTTAGCTCTGTTTTAAGGACTGGCGATTTTAAGGCCTACTACTGCCACCTACCTCACCAAAGACTGAACTTCAAAAGTGCAACATACAATATTGCTGTTGAAAGTAAAACTGCTGGCACCGTATTATTACACACACTATTACACAATATTATTGTATCATCGTTGCCCAGAAGAATAATATTTACGAATGTTGAGATTTACAGTTACAGGCATGTGTGATGTCACTCCCTATCAGTCAGAAGACCTGCACTGAATCCTCTACAGGTTCCTTTGTGGTCTGTCATTCATTATTAAGTAGAGCTGAAATCCCAAGTTATGTTGTAGGGAAGACTTCCAAAAGCAAAGCTTTGAAGGATCCCAGAAATGATTAAGTACTTTAAAATTCAGATTATGTTTTACAAAGACAAAAATATAGAAGGTTTGTGTTCATTTATGTCATTTATTCAATTCAATTGTTACTTCAACTTAAAAATATTCGGCAAATATGCAAACTGCTGTTTGCTGTTGAATGTCAGCTCTGATAATTTTTACAATGCTGACTTGCCTGTGGCCACTCCGGCCTTGAATTTACTAATGAAAGACGTACACCAGCCAGTTAATAAAGACAGCAGTAAAATTATTAACACTAGCCCCGTTCGTGCAGCTTCCAAAACTACACACGCTGGGCACACTGAATTACCTCGTTTGTCAATTACTGTATAAGTCCCCAAGCGCGCGCAACCCTCTTCCACAACGAATGACACGTTATTACAAACAAATGCTGTACAGGATAACTTTATAATAATTGTTTGTATTACTACAATAGAAAGTGAACTGGTTTGTGTTATTTGGTGAGTGTTGCTTTGCTTGTGAAGAGAAACAGATGGATTCAATCACACAATCTTGTTTCAGAGTCCAAGTGAGATACATACGACACAATGACAGCTTTATTTTCTCTGTGTAAGAACATTCCTCTCGTGTTAAGCCTGATTACAGTGCTTGTCATGGTTTATCCACTACGATGATTCTTAAGCAGATCATCTGTTAGTTAGCTAACCATAATACTGTAGTGGTTAACCAATAACTCGACAGCTATGGATCTAAACACGAATCGAAGATACAAGTCAAGGAAATCAGTTAGCATTGTACAAGTGTATTGTTACATCTACGCACTAATATACGAGTGGCTTTCTCCATTCATAGTATTACATTAAACTAATAACAATAGAATACATCCATTCATGTGGTTTGCAGACAGACATTACACGGCCTTGAATGAGTGTGGAACATTGCCATAAAACAGGGAAATTCCTTCTAATTTATTAGACAGGCTACTGTGCTTTGAATGTTAAGACAAGTAGCTAACCATATCTGCGGCGTATTGTCCTTGCGATAAAATGAATCCAGCAGAACCTCTATCCCAGACCTTTGCTATGATTAATTTCGTTTTACGGGCGGAATCTTCTCCTCCCCGTGCCATTTACGCCGAGGTCATGTGACTCAGTCAGCTGACTGCGTCCGCAGTGACGACATCGCCAGTCTCCTCCAGCAGCAAGCATACTGGGTGCATCCTTCCCAACGGTGAGGAAATGGCGAGCCAGTCCCAGGGAATCCAGCAGCTGCTGCAAGCCGAAAAACGAGCTGCAGAAAAAGTAGCGGAAGCCCGGAAACGTAAGTTGAATCGTGTCATTTCTGCAAGGTCTTCCCCGATGATCAATAACCTGGCGAAGTAGCTGCCTGGCTAAATGAATTCCCGTCTTCCCCAGGCCCGGATCAGCCACGGCCATCCACAAAGACAGAATAGTTCCGGGAACGAAAATAATATGTCCTACGCCTTTGTTGATTAGTTAGCTGATTGTGGTTTTTGAGATATTAACAATGTTTAGTTGCGTGCTAACGTAGTTATAGTTTACTTACCTGGAATTAAAGGGTGTTAGCCAACGAAGTATCGCCACCTAGCTAACGTTACCAAGACTTCGGCGGTGCGTAAATGAAAGTAACTTGCATTAACATATTTTACATCGGTTAGTTACCTGTTTTTTGGGGGCATTGTATTGTGTGTCGACAGGTGCATAACTAGCTAGTCACACCATACAGCTGTATGGTGTAACTATGTAGCTACATACCTTGGACCTAGTAGCTAGCCAGGTTTTGATGTGTGGCTAGCTGATGGTCCCCTCATTATCTTTGTGCCTAGTCTCTATGGAAAGCAAGATATCGAAGACTAAAATAATATAACGCAGTGACCAAGCTAGTAAAATATGTTAAAGATATGTTTTTCTGGTGGTTCGTACTAAAATGAGGTTGCGCCACCAGAGCTGTAGAATTATACACGGTGTTTCGTAATCATAACTGTCCATTAACGTAAGTTGATAACACAATGAATGTGGAATTGTTTTTTTGTTCCTTAAGTGCTGCAAAACATACATTTGCGATCAGATGGACACAGCAGGGCTTGCTTAGGTATTGGACGTTTCCTGTGAGCACCAGGCTATAAAATGCAGTGGTTTGGCTAGCAGTGATGTGTACTCTTCCCTGTGAAACACGTAAACCCATGCTCCTGAGTTACAGTGAGTGGGACACTATACTGATGGAGCTGCCATATTTTGGACATTAAACCAAGTTTCAGACTCTCTGTGCTGATGGCTGTTTTGCCAAACATGTTGCAGTTTCACTGCTTTTATGCTCCTGGTGAGATGGTGGTGCTGAACACTCCATAGTCACCAGCATTTTATTTATTTCACCAGCCCCAACATTAACATTTTAACACACATCATCAATCAGGCTCATGATGGATGTTTTTCCACCCTTCAGAGGCCACATAAAGCTCTGGAGGGTCTCACAAGACTGTCAGGCTGCATATTGGTCACCTCTACTGTAATTAACTCTTAGTTGACCTTCTTGGTTCCTATAAAATCAAATCAAATCAAATAAATATACACTAAGGCTTACTTTTCTCTCAGAGAGGTGGCTAGTCAACGAAAGGCTATTTACTAGCCACCTGGGCATGGAAACATATGCCTGCATGTCAGAAACGTGCCGTGTGTTTCCTATTTTAGTGCTCTGTCTCAGTTACTCATGTGGTGCTCTTACTGGACTGTAGTCCCAAATGCACCGGGGCCTGCTTCAAAGTGACATTCATGTTCCTGACTGACACTGAGCCATGCTTGGGTGACACTGAGTCACTTCCCAATTCCCTCACCCTTCTCCTTCCCCATTTCCATCTTTCTCCTTTTCTTCTTCGGTGCAGACAAGAATAGTCCTCTTCTGACTGTCCTTCACCTCATGTAACCACTGCTATGTTGATGGCGTTCAAAACTGTGATTTTTTTTTTTTTTATCTTCATTTGTTATTTTATTGCAATGCGAGTTGGTTTTCCTCTTGTGGCCTGTAGGGCAGGATGTTGTTGTTAAACGTGTTCCCAAAAAATGTCTGCCCCTGAGTCCCTACTGAGTCTGTAGCTGTGTTTCCCTTCACGCACCAGTGGCATTTTACCCTGTCATTCTGTCATATTTTTCCAATGAAACTACACCCTTACAGGGTTCACAGATGGTCAGTTTGGCTACTGCACTAGCCAGTGCTACGTTCAGTCTCTCACCAAGCGGGTTTGAATTTGTTGTGCAGGTAAGAACCGTCGCCTGAAGCAGGCCAAGGAGGAGGCCCAGGCAGAGATCGAGCAGTACCGTCTGCAGCGGGAGAAGGAATTCAAGACCAAGGAGGCTGCGGTGAGCGTCTCGGAAAGGATGGGTTACTTTTAACAAAAGGCGCAGTACAGCAGGGCACAAGATACAATGCTTGGGGATACAGGAAAGCTTCAGACTGCCTATGTAGTTGAGTACTGTATTGCAGTAATATGGAAGTGTTGCAGAATGGGAAGCCAGGTTTCAGTTCCCAGCTCCAGCAATTAATCAAGTTGCTTACCCGGATTCCACCCACTCTCCATCCACTGTATCATAAAACAGCTTTATTAATGGTTCCTATTAAAGATTAAAAGTCCTGGGGCAATGGCTTTTGGAGTGGTTGGTTTAACTGTACAAGTTTTATTAAAGTAATTACACGTGTCTTCTTTTGACGCAGGCTCTTGGGTCCCATGGTAACTCGGCAGTGGAGGTGGACAAGGATACCGGGGACAAGATGAAGCTCATCCACGACAGCTACCAGAAGAACCGCGAGGTCGTCCTGGCCAATCTGCTGAAGATGGTGTGCGACATCAAGCCAGAGATCCATGCCAATTACCGTGTGGCTGGATAGACCCCGTCCGCCACCACACACACACACACACACACACATATACACACACACACACACACACACACACACCTTAATTACACAGGAAAGGCTGGGATAAAGACTACTGTTGTACTGCAGTCAGGGGCATTGCTGACATTGTGAGGTCATTCGTGCTTGTTATCAGTACGGCCTTTTGCTTGTGATGAGTGTTCTCTTTTACTGTCCAGCTTTCTGTTGCGTTCTCTGGGCTCTGTAAAAGCAGATGGTTAAAGCCAGGTTTGATGGTTATCCCACCACAGTGGAGATGGACCTCTTTGTTCAAAAAAGTCCATTGCCGTGAAGTTATGAAAGCGTAAGAGCTGGGGTCAGCTGTTTTGTGTTAGCCAACACTGTGGCTGGATATCAAACAGATGGTGGGTTAAGGAGCAAAAGATCATTCACTGTCGCTGCCTGTGTGGATCAAACCTGTAATGGCCTGGTGCAACACAATCAAAGTTGCTGCCTCTTAGCTGCTCCTCTGTCTGTAAGCTTGTCAAGATTAGGATTTTGTTGTGTGTGAAGAATCTTTCTGTGTATCTTGCCATGCACTGTGTTGTCCTCTCTTATTTATTTATGAAGGTTTTGTTACTGTTGTTGTTTCGTTGGGTGACCCGGGGCTTAAAGATCAGAGCACTGTATCAACACTGTTCACTAACTTTGTTTCCACTTAGTCGTAGACCATTTCCTCAACACCCCCCAGGCCTTCTGCTGCAGAACACCGCTGTAAACAACAGCAAATGAAACATTCTGGTGCTTTGTTTGTCAAATAAACTGTATTTAAGACAATGCATATTAGACTTTGTATTTTTTTTTGTACTGCTGTTCACTCTTGTCATATTTTATTGTCCACTTACAACCATTGATTTTTTTTTTATTGCACTAAGATTTGAAAGATAGTTGGATTTTTCACCTCTTAGTATACGTTGACCCACCATCCATTCCACTGTCACCGACACTTGCTGCGAATTAAAACCGTATTTGCAAGGGATGGTACTTCAAGGCAGGCATCAAGATCGGACCAACATTGCTGTTGGCATTGCCCATATATTCCTCTAGAGGTCAGTGTAACACCAGGTTCAGCTACACGGCTCTGAGGTTCACTAAACGACTGGCGGCTTGCTTCATATGGAACTTTTCTGGATTCAAGGCCGTGGTATGATTTAACACACGGCTAACGCCTGTCTTAAAATAATGACTTTTGTCATAATCCACACCCTTTTCGCCCAACGAAAAGATGCAGAAAGCTAAATTGCTAACATGGCTAATCCGGTCAGGGATTTTTCAAGGGTTGATATAATTCTGTTCAGTTTTTTTATTAAGGAAGCTAACCTATTGCTCAATTTGACAAGCTGGCTAATCAGCCTGGTAACTATGTTCAATGGTTATTCTTCGACATTTTAGGTCGAATATCCAGTGTATTTAATGAAGATCCGTCTTTGCATAACGTCTACGCAAACGGTTGCTTGCGTAAATTGGGATTCTGCGTAATAACGCGCTGAAAGACACCAGCAGCCCATCGCACCGAAAGGAACCAATCTAGCCCCGCTATTTCTACGACCTTTGACGTTGCATCATATGCACATGTGGCCATGTGGCGGCGGAAGTGGGCCGGTTGAAAGGGTGGTCACGGGGTCCTGTGATTGGTACACTGCGCTGTCTGGAAGTGTCCCTGGCCGACTGTGCACACCGGTTACTAAGAGACTTGACAAGTCGAGAGGGTACAGAATATCTTTTGTGGTTCCATTTTCAATGCTCTACGACAGTCTTTCGGCGTGAGAGACAGAAGAAAGTCGTCATAGTCGCTTGTATGTTGAGAGGTAAGCGGTTTGTAGTACAGGAGTCGGCAGTGAGATGAAGGACAGTTAGCTACCGTAGCTGGCTAGCTGCCTACCCTACTTGTAGTTCGACCTCTAATCGCAGCGAGCTAGCTACTGTTAGCGCGTTAGCTAATTCATGTAACTAGATAGCAGGTTGGCTAACGTTAGCTAGCTAAGTTTCATCCACCAGAGATGCATGAGCTAGATCGCTACGGAGCCATTCGTGTATAGTACACTAAGTTATCACTTTTGTCGAACACTTTCAGGTGAGGGTTTTTGCGAACTGGCTATATAAGTAGCTAGTCCAGCTAGGATAAACGTTCAGACAGATATCTACAAGACACGCCAGCAAATGAAACCCTAAAGGGCCTGAATTGTTTTGTAACGTTAGTATGATCCGAGTGACATTCAGATTGTAGCGTAAGGATCAGTAGAGTGAATTCCTGGTTAGCAAACTTAACTACTTGTACTGTGGACTTGTGGCAGTACAGGCTGTTCCCCTGGTCAGTGCCAAAGTCAATGTTAGACTTACCTCAGAGGTGGGTTTTCAAAGTTACCCTAACCTCCAGGCAGTCAATGGACGGCATCCACGCAAGGAGCAGATTGAAAACGTTGCAAAACTGCTTTACCACACTTCTCCGGTAAATGTAGACACCAACGGAGCAAACATCCGTGTATTTATAGGTGAAAGGGAGTTGTCCATTAGCCTGTGTACTTTTGCTGACCAATCATTTCTTGCTGACATTTCTTGCTTATGGGTAAGGTGAAACAACTTAACGATGTATCACATTTCCATATGTATGTTTTGAAGTTTTTGTGTTTGAGCAGAATGGCATCAATCGTCAGTCGGCCAGGGATATGAACTTGATTGAATTCTTTGGGATGCTGATGAAACATTTGTTAAGCTGTTAAAATACAACTGTACTGTCTCTGTCGCTTTTTCTCTCGTATTCGTCAGATGACTTGCCACATGAAAGTGCATTTTCTTCGAGTTTTCTTAATTGAAATTAGTCAGGCTGCTGGCTATTTGTTGTGTGACGCTGCAGATACCTCCGATGGTTTGACCATCGGGGCTTTGAATGTTTAAAAGGAAAAAAGGAGTGATTTTAGATAAAAAATATTGAAAGTTTAGATAAAACTGATTTTAAATAACCTTTCTGAAAAATGAGACAAACCGCATATTATTCTGTCTGTGAAATATGAGCGTGGAAGCGCTGGGCTCTCCTTACGTTTCGTTTTGGCTGATATTTTACCGTATTGTCCCCCGCGCATTCTTTAACAGCAGTGAGTGACAGAAGAAAAACGGTTCTCGAGGTGGAAACCTGACAGGTTTTGATAGGAGGAGGCAACTGTAAATAAGTTCTTGGCAAAATAAACTCGTTCTGTTGGCCAAGAAGAAACATTTATCTGTTTTACTTTTCGGCACATTTGCTGAACGAAGGTGAGCTATATTCGTTTAAATGAATACCTATCAATTTAGAGATCAAAATCTTTGTTATGATAAAGTTTGTTTGTGTTTGTTTTTGGATTTGGGTTGTGACATGGTTGTCAGCCAGACATTTTTTGGAATGATTTTGCAACTACTGTCTTCCTTCAGTTAAGGTCTGATTTCAGCCAGGCCATGATGTGGTTGGTCCATAACACTGAATAGAGAAATTTGTAAGTTATTAGACTAGTTATTATTACCAGTGATTTGTTCATGTCAGTTACCCACAAAGTTAACGTTTTTTGTTAGGTGCTGTTATTGTCATTTGATTGAGACTTTGTCTTAGTTGGTGTACATGCTTTAATGTACAGATAATCATGGTTTATATCCCCTTAACTAATGTCTAACGTAAGAAAAAATGTGTACACACACACACACACACACACACACACACACACACACATACACACACCCTGAATGTCATGTTTTATTGACAATTGAAATGTCCATGGGGAACCCAGCCAGTGTTTTCCTTCTCAGCTGCCTGTCAAAGACATGTGGCTTTTCGAGTTCAAGAATGAAACAATAATAAAACGAAACAATCAATAATGAAACCATTGTTAGGAAAGATATTTTACAGCCTAACAAAATATGTGAGCCTGCCACCTCTGCCACTATTTTATCTCTTTGAGATCTGTTCATTGCACGGTCAACTTGCATCACCAGGCAACAGCAATTTGTAATGTTTTTTTTTTTTTTCTTTTTCAAAAGAAGGAATGCTCATGGCTGGCTCAGAGATGGAGACGCCCAGTTCTTCTCTTATTTACAATGAGATTTTCTTGGAATTGTTGGAGATCTGACTATGGCCTCTTTTTGATGTAACCACCAAGATGGCAGCAGTTGATCCCATTAGTCTGATGCTCTGTCACTTTTCTCTGTTCAGAAATTGCATTCTCTCACATGCATCAGGTCAGCCAGATAATGATGTGTATTAGTTTAATGCAGTGTACCTATGATTTTCTAGAAAATTTTCAACTGTAATCTTGAAATTTTTTGGGTAATTTGTTCTTTTTTATTTTTGCTCTCTTTGTATTATGAAAATTTTACTGTTAATTTATCCTTCTGTCAACACAATAAGGAAGGATTTCAAATAGGTCCGAACGTAGCCAGGAATTGGCTGGTTAAGTGTCATCAGATATACTTTTAACAATTTCTGAAACATTATATTTGTTGGCAGTAGTTTTAATCAAACACTAGATCAAAAAAGTAGGACGTCTGTGTGACTGATCTTGTTGTGACCCACCCTTGGCAATAATACAGAAGTCTAGACCCATTTCTTATAAGTCAGATGTACGTAATGGAAGAATGTGTGACAGTACATCTTTGTCTCCGTGTCACAGTACCGTGTTTGTGCGATGTTGTACCTGGAGAGGACAAAGGGAGGCTCTCAGACTGACTGGTTAAACCTTGCTATTGTGGTTGGCCCGTGCCCAATGCCAGCTTTTCCGCTCGACTGAACGAGCGGGTCGTTTCCCAGGCACGCTCGTTCATATTTTGTGCAGGTTGTGGATGGCTGCGGTGCTCCGGGGGTCAGGAATTCCGAGGGTGCCGTTCGTGCCATCCTGACCACCGACCCGGAGCAAGCCGTTAGTCTCATGCCACCATCGCATGGTGATCAGTGCACGCATGTAGGCCGCTAGCACAACACGTTTTTTTTTTTTTTTTTTTTTTTTGATGATTCGAGTGTTCTTGCTCATAACCCCCCACCCCCCCCCCCTTAGGATCATTGAGCTACGTGCAGGCAGTATTGTCTTGGTGAAGAGACTCGATGCTCTAAATATGCTTCCGTATCAAAGTGGGCTCGTAATCACGCTAATCAGTACAAGGTTCTTATCAGTTCTTCGAGTGTGGATTGGCTCAGAGTGTTGGCAACCATGACTTGACAGTGCACGTAGGCAGCCTGTACCCATGATCCCCCACCCCTAGCTATCAATACCAGGACCTCATATATAGCTAGCTGGCTACATGTGGTGTTGCGCACAGGATTACTGTGCCTAAGAAAAGTTGTTTTGCTAAAGTAGCAAGTTAACTGTAACGATGAGGCAGAGCACCACTATGTCACACAGTTAGTTAATAATACATGATTTAAAATAAATTAACAACAACAATAATAAATAATTATTGTGTAGATACACAGCTGAATAGTAGTAATAAACCGTATTTATGTGTTTTATTCGACCAGAATACCATGAAAAGGCCCCTGCTGGTCCATGGTGCTGCTCTTGACTTTCTTACGGTTTACACACTGTTTATACTGTGGCACCTCAATAGCAGTCCATTAATGACTGCACTAAAGAATTCATTTTTAAAGATTTCTGATATCAGCAAGGTTAGGTATCTGCTGGTGAAGCACCGTTTACCGAAATAGAGGCCAAGATGCATTAAGCCTTTTTCATATTAGCGGTGGATGAACACAAATAAGTGCTGTGTGACAGAAAGCTTAATGCGTTAGAACTGTGCTGTGAGTTCTTACATTTACATTTCTTCATTTGGCAGATGCTTTTATCCAAAGCGAATTAGAAGTGAAGTAGAGTAAAACACAAGCAAAAAGCCATAAGGAGTCAACAACATTAGAAGCACTGCATGACCAGGTTTCAGTGGTTGGCCAGGAAAGGTACAAATTAGCGTGTAAAGCTAACGACTGCATTAAACCATTAGATCGCATTTTTAAAATTTTTATTTTACGGTTCAGTAGGAAACGGTTTTGAGACCTGAGAAGTTCTGTTTTACTGCACCAAACCAGATCACAGTGGTGAAAGCCTTTTACTCCTGGATGTAGGGATATTCACACTTTATTATTCTGAAAGAGTGAAAAGCCCTCAGAGGCAGATGCAACCCATCATTTTCCATAGTTTTCTGATCAGGAGTGTTTCGACAAACATGTTTTGAAGCGTCCCTCAGCGCTGACGCCACCTTTGCTATTACAACGCACTGTCCAGCCACCGCAGCTGCTGTGTCATTCCATTGGCCTGCCGAGCTGCTCATTAAAAATGTACAGAGACAACAGAAACCTCACGCGGCAGCAACACCTGCCTGTCAGTCAGAGGAGGACGCAGCTGAAACTGATCTCGGATCAGGTTGAGGGAGGGAAGCTGGAAAGGGAGAGGAATGCAGTTTATCTTTTTTTGGGGCGTTGTTTCATTGTCCTGGAGGCGTTATAAATCTCCAAGCAGGACGTGAGTTTGTAGGCTGATACCTGACCTTCTTGCTCCCTTCTTTATACACACCTCCACCTGCAGCAAGATAAATACGGTTTATTTCACACCATTGCAGGGAGGCTTCTCTTCTGTCCATTCCAGCTGTGTTATAAGAAGCTCATCCTCTGACCAGGTATTGTGCCAAAGCTGATATATCTGTGCATGTGAGTAGTCTTCCTTTAGTAAGGTTTCCAGAAGTATATGTGAAAGAGTGGAGATGGCTGGGGGCAGCAGCTGCTTCTCCACTGTCAGGAGGTCATGGTGCTTATCGTTTGCAGTGCTGGATATTGTGAATGCGCAGTTGTTGAATGGTGCCGGGGTCGATCCTTGTGAGGTCGAGTTGACTGTCTTGGATTCCCCAAAAGGTATGCTCATGCGTATCTTTGCAAATTTTTTTTTTTTTTTTTTTATATTTGAGATCTGATTCGTTGAAGTAGTTGTCTTGTGTCTTTTTTTTTTCCACCAACCCAGGCACCTTTATGGACTTTTTAGTGTTGCTTGATCTTCACATGATGCAGACAGTCTTGGTTTTGTATCAGAGCTCTGTGTGAGTTTGTTGAGAATTTGTTACATAACATTAACTGCATTTAGGAGACATTCTTCTTACCCAGAGCAACTTACAACATCTGAGTAGAATGTGCATCTAATGAAGCAGTGAAAATAGTTTTACAGCATGAATTATGTGTGTTAATTAATTTTTCAATTTCAGTAGTGCATACTGAAATCGTGTTGGAATTTTAGTTCGTAAAACGTGGAGATCCCTCTCTGAACCTTACTATAGTACAGAATGTCATGCAGAACGTTTTAAGAGAGGGTTTGTTATGCATTTGAAATCGTAGTTGAGTCTATGCCATGAATAGCCCGGGTATACAGTGGGCCCTGTGAGGGACCTGTGGAACACTTTCCAAAATCCACTCATTTTTTCCTTCCTTCAGCATTGGCTGAAATGTATCAGCGGCTGTGTGGGCTGCCACCTTTTGCAGTATTTACTCCTCATGAGCGATGTTGCACTTTGTACTCCACTGCCCTCGTATTGACCAGTGCTCTGCAAGTGACCAAGCTGCCCTGTGTAATGTCATCCGCAAAATACATGGATAAATAGAAACCCAGATGTATGTATGAGCACAAACTTTGCATGACCTTCTATGTGGCACAGCTTTGCTCAACAAAAGCCAACAAGGACATGTAAGTTTCAGTTCTGTCCAGACCAAGCCAAATGCATTGTAAGGATTGTTAAGAAACATAAAAATAGACATTACATACAGCGCACTGTTTACCATGCAATAAACCCGCTCCAGAGCCTTTGTGAGTGTGTAAGACGGAGGTGAAAGGGTTAAAGCCGCACGCCTGCAGGTGATGGAGAGACGGGCGCTGCGTTGCACGTAGCGATGTCCCGGTCTGCGCGCACTCCGCGGCGTCTCTTGCCCATTACAGCCCAGCTTAAAGGTCTCCCCGCGTTAGCGTCGTAAAGAATAATGATTAACGTTATCCTGAGGGGTATCGAGATTAAATGTGCATTTTGGGCTTGATTGCGCTCCAGGTCACCGAGTTCTACGGGGGGGCGATTTCTGCCCGTTAATACCGCTCTTTTACCGTCGTCCGGGAAACGGCGTAAAACCAAACACGAGAGCCGCCTTTAAACGTCCACCGGTCTTATCCTTCAGCCGTAACGTAATGCGTTTCCAACAAAGCCACTCTGCTGGGCTGTAATTAGGCAAGCCAGCAACTTGAAATTAGCGACCGGCCTGAAACTATTTTCGCTGGCGTTAGATGCCATGAAAATATGTTTATTACAGTAACCATGAAGATAAACAGACCTTGCAGCAATGTTTGGTTAAAGCCACCCAGACTCCTTTTATTTGCCTGACCAAAGGACAGACTCTTCTATAGCCAAGAGAAGCAGCCTATAGCATTGAGGGACCTTTCACAGGAGAAGTTTGTGTAACATGTGCATACATACATACGCAGTTTATTTAAAGTAGTAGGAACTGGAAATGCAGTTTCTCTGGTGGCAGGGATGAGAGTGGAGTATCTATAGCAAAGGAGAAAGTGCATTTTAACTGAAGGGTTCTCAAGGAAATCACTTGGTGGAATGGAAGGTTACAAACTTGCAGTGACACAAGGCAACGAGGTGAACAGAGAGAGGTGAAGCGAGGGGGAACTGTTGAACATTGGGGGGGCACGTTAGCCCAATCAAGGGCATAATGGCAGTGTTCCTCTAACAGAAAGTCCCCTAACCGGACGGGTGCAGATGTTAGTGAAGGGTAAGGAGGCAGAAAGGGAGGTGGGGAGGAGAGAATGAAGGTGATGAAAGAGAGAAACGGAGGAGAGAAAAGCAGGGGAATGGGAGAGAGGAGAGAGAGGGGGAAGTAAGGAGACGCTAAGGGTGAATGAGGGGATTTTGGCGGCAGGGCCATGCGAGGTTGCCTGAGTCAGAGCAGGATATTGAAGGCAGGAGAAAGATCACATGCAGAGGGCAGTCATGAGGGTGCAGCTTAATGCTCTCATATTCGCGCGCACACACACACACACACACACACACACACACACACACACGCTTGATGTCCTGTTGAGACGCACCCAAGCACATATGCTCGCACACACGGCTGTGCGCACATACTCTCAAGCACGTTCATGTAAACACATTACCTGACTCTCTCATAAGCCTAGCACCCAGGCGCACACACACTCACACACACACATCTGCTGACTGAACTCTCCTATTCACCGATTGCACAGTGCTGGTCGTTTGCTCATTGCGTACACTGATCCAACACACACACACACACACTTTTCACGGTGAATTGTACATCGCTGAACCGATTTCTTGCCAAGGGTTGGCAGCAGAGACGTGGGGTGAGTTTCATATGTGGGACACAATGTCTAGTCATTTTTAATTGCAGTCCTGTCTACAGCAGAGTGTACTGATACTTTAAAAGTAATGCAACTTAAATTAATTGAAGAGAAATATCGTTTCAGATGCAAAATGTTACTGAATAAGCATATATTGTATCCTTGCATAGGACATTGGTATCTCTTACAAGTTTATTCATTGGTTATGAATAAACTTATGAACTTTGGCAGCAGTGCTTTGAAATTTGTATTTCTTTTGTTTCATTGGCTGATTACATTCATACAAGAAATATCTAAAGGGTGGATCATAGGAACGAAGGTACACTTTCAGTTTTTCTTTTCTGTTTTTGAGTGACAGTGTGGGAGATTAATTCAAAGGTTCCTGGCGCAAAATATGACAAGTATGCACTGTAAATTAAAGCGCTTTGTAACTACTTTTTTTTCCCTGCATAATCTTCAAGTTCATGAGTGGGGTCAAACTTCCATTTCTGTTTATTCTTTTGATGTGTTTGATTTCATTTCTCCGTAATTCCACAAGCCTAGACTTGCATACAGTACCGGAACCATGTGTATGCTACCCTTATTTGTGTTATAAGCTGCTACTAAGAGGCATTGTAAAGGGGAGAGAGCTGAAGACAGGGGAAAGGGCAGTCAGAGATGGAGGTTTCTTTTCAGCATAACTTGCACATTATTTTAATTATTGTGCAATGCCTTTATGTCATAAATCTAGTGGGGTTAGTGTCAACGGCAAGTCATTCGCCCCTTATCAGAAGGAGAACTATATCTTAACACCGCAACAGTTTTTATGGAAGTGCTGACTGTGTGTCTTTGTGCCTGTAAGAGTATGGGGACGTGAGGGGACACAGGGTCTCAGAAGGGAGAGATCCTGTGTTTGAATCCTTTAGAAAAACTTGTACGCCTCATAGTTGGCTCAGATGAAATACTCAGGCGTGTGGATGAGTCTTTGTCCCCTGTGGATTTGCATGTGGTAGGAGTCAGCGTGACAGGAGCGTGACCCTGGACTCTGAACTGAAAGGCTACAATGGTGAAACACTGGTGGAGGGAGAATGCTGTGAAAGGAAGCACTGTGCGTAGTGGTTCAAATAGCTACCAGGGTTTTTATTTATGAGAGAGTGTGTGTGCGCGGGTGTGTATGTGTGCGGGTGCACAGATGGGGGCCTGCGCGCGTGTGTGTGTTTGTGTGTGTGTTTGTGTGTGTGTTTGTGTGTGTGTGTGTGTGTGTGTGTGTGTGTGCGTGCGCATTGGCGGCTACCACCAAAGTACACAGTGTGTATGAAGCCTGGTATTAATATGGTTTAATCCATATTGTATTTGGCGTCTGGACAACGGAATTTGGGGGTTTATTACCACCAGGTACAGCAAGTGCAGGATGTATAGTGTATATACTTTATGTATGCATGTACACAGTGTAGTGTATGTATGTGTGCGAGTGTGCAGAGTGTAATGTGTGTGCGTGCTTGTGCATGATTGCATGTGTGCACGTGTGTTCACTATGTTCACTATGTGCACAGTGTATAGTGTGTGTTACACATTCCAGGGCTAGAAATCAGACCCTGTTACAGAATTAGCATGTGACACTGTTCTGCACACCTTAAGGTTGCAGGAAGCCACAGTGACCCAAAATGATCATGCTGTTACATATTGTGAGGTGGTGGGGGGGGGGGGTTAAAAGCTTAATTAATGACTTTCTTATCCCTACACATCTGCAATTCATTGAGCATTGAAATTCAGAGGGAATTTTGTCCAAGAATAAAAAGTACTTCACTCAAAAAAGTACTTAAATCAGTCATCCAAATTAAAGAACAAGGGCCATTGAGGCTGGATGGAGTGAGCACCCCATCATTTACTGATTGGTTTGCATTGCCTGAATCTGCTAAAAGGCATAATCCTTGTTGCTTTTCTAGTCACAGCCTGTAGTTTGGGTGAGTGGCCTTGTGGTTTCATTCTCTCTGTGTGTTTTCATTTTGCCTTTGATTTCAAGATGAGTACCTATCTGGTGTTCCTGATGTTCTTAAACACTTCATTGCTGTCCCTTCATTTACAGTTATTTTGCTGTGTGCAGCTCCAAAAACCCAGAGTTTTTTTGATTGAGTTCTTTTGGATTGAGTTTATCCATTCATCCTCTGTCACTGTCCCTTGTCTTTTTCAGTGTTGTTTGGGCCTCAGGCTGTTCCACTTAATCTGTTTTAGGATGTGTGTTTTTGTCCTACCGAAGGGACTTGATTACTTTATTTTGGCAATTATTAGATTATAATGCTGTTGTCCCAATGTCTGCCCCAGGGTTAGGGATGGCATTAGATTAGCGTGGATCTCTGTGGCACAGCCAACAGTTGGCCTTTACTGGCTAGCAGACTCTATGCAGTAGAACATGAAGATGAGTCCATGGAAAATTCAGTCAATTCAGAGAGCAATGTGGCTGTTAGATGAGTTCAGAATGTCATCTGGTTAGGCATTTAACAAAGGAGGCAGCTCTCAGATTGTGTTTTCCTCAGATAAAAAAAAAATCATGGCTCCTTAATGGCTGTGGAGTTGCACTCTGGAAGGTCTTCTCATGCAACAATAAGAGTCATATTTTTGTGTAAGAGTTCAAGGTCAAGCCAGTGCGGATTGAAAAGGTCTTATCTCTGGTTTATTGAGGCGACGTGGATAATCAAGGGATTTTAATTTCGCTTCTCGGGTTAACCCCAGGGGCCACTGCCATAGTCTCTTATTACATGTCTGTGCTTTTTTTTAAATCGGCGGAAACAAATAAGCCAATTACGAAAGTTTATGCGATCGTAATGCCCCAGGCTTCCCCTTGGCAGACACCAAACGGCCTGCTGTCAGCCGAGATTGAATCAGGACAAGTAACTGTCTGACGGAAAGGCCAGGGACTCGTTTTGCTAATATCCTGATGTTCACAGACACTGTTAATCAGACACTTAGAGAAGGCTGCCCAGACCACCCTCAACAAAATGGCTGCTTGTGCTGGAGGGCTACCCCACTCCCTATCTCACGTCCAAACTCTTAACGTATTTATTTTTGGTATTAAAGGTGTTTTCACATGGGTTTCTGTAAGCTTTGCTTTGCACTGGAAGTCATTGAATTGGGTGTCCACCTTATTAAACTCCCTTTGATTTTATGTGCTGGAAAATGGGCACATCAAATTCATCACGTTCTGAACCCATCAGCCAGTTGGGGGATACAGGAACATTTCTGATGTGATGGCCCAGATTTGTAATTCCCTCACAAATAACCCCATTTGCCACCACCAAAGAAACACCCGTGCTAATTCAGCTGCTAGAGGTTGCCGAGGTTGAGTTCTGTCCGAAAAACTGTGTGCCTGTTTGAAAAGGGATTAACACTCTTTCACCTTATACAACCTTCTAAAGCAGCCCTGCTTGCATGTTTGGGTAGATCAGCGGGGCTATTTATAGGAATATTTCTCCCGTCGTTCTTTCCAGTATTTGCATTTTGAATCTGCTAACCTGGAGCGGTGAAATTAGACGGTCCATACTGCGCGTGGTCCTCAGAATTCAGCTGTGCTGGTTGTCTTTTCTCTTCAGGTCCCCGGTAAGATGGACATGTCACATCACCTTCACCATGAACACCATGCTACCACGCTTCCTCCCGCTGCCATCACGGGTTCGCACGGAGGCGACCACGGAGGAGACCATGGAGGCGACCACGGCGGGGACAACGGCGGTCACCACATGATGATGGTAAATGGACGATTCGGCCTCTGAAAGTGCCAGTCAGTGGGCTAGTGAGCGGCTCAGCCGGTTAAGGTGCTTCTTACGAGTGCAACCTGGGGTCCAGCCCAGCCGCTTCAGCTAGCGACAAAAGACCAGGAGCACACAGCGGCAGAATAACTTGGCTATGCTCCACCCGGGGGAGGTGCGGCCATGTTGGTTACTTCATTCTGCCTCTCTCAGCACACTGCGACTCATTCTGGTGCCTATGAGTTGCTCAGATGCCATCAGGCAGAGGCGCCCATCCTCCTTTTGGCATTTGGTGAACAGTTGTCAAGGTTGCTGTGTGTGTATCAGAGGGCTGTATTTGCTAGGCCCTGTGTTTATTGTAGTGGCAAAAGCCAAATGTGCAGTTGACAATTACAGACGCTGGGTGAGAAAGTGAGAAAATGCAAAAAAAAAAAAAAAAAATACAGTCAAATGTCTATTTTTAGATTCGTTTGAGCACATATTTGAGTTGGTTATGAAGGTGGCATATCAAAATTTAAACACTCATTAATTAATGTAAGATTAGATATTCACTCAAAAAACTTTTCCGATTTTTAGCAGAAAGTCATCTGTTGAGGGATTTACCACTCCTTCTGAACTGATTGGCTTTGGCTAGTGTCTTACACATAGTGTCAACCCCACCAATGACACTGGGTCCTAGACTCAGCTGTGTTCTGGGACTAAAGCATTACAGGTCTATGATGTGAGGTTCCTGTTCAGCCTGTGGAAGACAGTGGAACAGTGGCAAGGCCCTCACTCAGTCACGTGAGATCTGGGGTTTTGGAAAAATAAAAATGTTTCCTCAAGACATGAAGTATCCCAAGTGTAAGGGGTCTTTTTTAAAGATTTATGTTTAACAAAGGAGGAATCCCCTTCGAATCCCCTTAAATCTAGAGTATGAGAATACAGCTTTGCCTCTCAAATGTTTTTGAAGTAATGTTTTTATCTTTCTCTACTTATGCAGCAAATGACCTTCTACTTTGGATACACTGATGTGGAGCTGCTGTTTGCTGGACTGGTTATCAATACCCCTGGAGGTCAGTCAGTGTGTGTGACCATGTGCATGTTCATACTCATTATTCGTGTGTGTCTGCACATTTTTCCTCATACATATATGACAGCCTCTCAGAAATCAAAAGGGGTTTGTAAGTCATATTCATTCATATTAAAACAGAAGCCGTATTACATTCATTACACGTTGAAGAATACTGTGTCCAGAAAAAGCTGACACTTGGAAACAGCCATTGTAGAGTGTTGGCAGAGCACCATGCTGGCTTATCCCCCACCTCATTGTCCCAGCCAGCTCTGTAGCACTGTGCTGCCGTTTCATTAATTTGTCCTGGATAAACACTATTCTTGCAAAGCTCACATTTGAATATACTTGGTGAAAACTTGCTGATTGCCTGTTGCTGATGTTAGTGGTGAAATATTTTATCTAGCACTCGGAATTGGCTGTTGGGAGGACACTGCTGAGTTCTGGCTCAGTAAAAATGCTTTACTTGTGTCGATTGTTCTTGACCACTCTTGGCGATAGCGTACTGATGTCGGTGTTGCCGGTTGTTGTCGGTGGGAAGGGGATGCACCTCCGTGTCCAGCTTTTGACGAGCTCTTTCCTCTTGGCTGGTTTGGCAGAGATGGCAGGCGCCTGCATCGGGGTGTTCCTGATGGCCGTGTTCTACGAGGGGCTGAAGATCGGCCGTGAGTACCTGCTGCGGAGGAACCAGGTCAACGTGCGCTACAACTCCATGCCCATCCCCGGCGCCGACGGCACCGTGCTCATGGAGACCCATAAGACCGTGGGGTGAGTCGGTTGCTCGGGGACATAGTCCTCCTGTCTGGCAGGGGGTGCACTGTTCCTTCCGCCGGAGCGCTAAACTAGAGCAGGATGCCCTGGCCTTATTGCTGGAGTTATTGTTCTCCCTGAACTACAGCATTAACTAACTACATTACATTACATTATTGTTTTAGCAGACTGTCTTATCCAGAGCAACTTACATAGGTTACAATTTTTACAGGTTATCCATTTATACAGCTGGATATTTACTGAGGCAATTCTGGGTTAAGTATCTTGCCCAAGGGTACAGCAACAGTATTCCACGAGCCCTGCTCTTAACCACTACGCTATATTGCCACCCTCTAACTAGAAGTACAGCCATGGTCATGAGTTGTGTGTGTGTGTAAATAAATAAAAATATAGCATGTTTATGTGTGCATTGTTGTTTGTAACCCCCTGTCTCCTTCTGTCCTCTCTTGCAGCCAGCGGATGTTGAGTCTGGCTCACCTGCTTCAGACGGTGCTGCACATTGTCCAGGTGGTGGTCAGCTACTTCCTCATGCTCATCTTCATGACCTACAATGCCTACCTTTGCATCGCCGTGGCAGCTGGGGCTGGCGTCGGCTACTTCCTGTTCAGCTGGAAGAAGGCTGTGGTGGTGGACATCACCGAGCACTGTCACTGACATTCTCTGCCACACACAAACACACACCCCTCCTCAACCGTTGTCGGTTTTGCCATTCAAATTCAACTTGAATATTGGGAACTTTGCCAAAGCACACGTCTGCAAATGACGAGCCCTGTTCTCACAGTCACATTAAGATGTTCCAAGGCGGTCTCACTGAAGCTTTAAAACGGCAAATTTCATTATTCGAATGCAGTAGTAATTAAATGTTAAGCACTCTGGCGATGACGTTTTAAAGCTTTCGTGAGTTCCGAAGTAAAACCTGCAGTAATTTGAACTTTCCTAATGTGACTTTGTGAACAGAGTTCTGCATTTCTGGGGCAGTTTCTCCAAACCATCCACACCCTTGATTGAAAGGTGGTGTTTTTCCTGTCTTTGAGCCCCTGCACCGTTGCCCTGCATGCCCCTCTGTACCCGCCACGGTACCCCCCTCATCCAAATACCCGAACTCCCCCCCCCCTTCCCGTCCGTCAACTCGTGCACTGTGACACAGTGCCACCAGTGTGTGATCCGTCTAAGTTAGCTGTCTTATCTGGCTTATACTGCACAGTACACGGCATTGTGCAGATAACCGCGCCGGCCACGCGGCGATCCCGGTTCATCATGTTTCCCTGCATCCAGTCAGGTGCGTGGTGAACTTTAACCGCCGGGCTGCTGCGTCAGGTTAGCCGCCCGCATGCGGCAGCGGCTCACAGGCGAGGGGGGAAAGGGTGCCACCGAGGGTGGGGAGGCCGAGTGACTCTGTGCCTTAGCGAGCGCTTTGCCTTAAACAAGTGGGCCCGGATCTGGCCAGCTGTAGTCTAAGAGAGCTCACTCAGTAGACAACTGACGAGAATCATCACTATTCTAAAAACTAACACTTTTCTTAATGTGGTTGCAAGTATGTTGAGACATTGCCTTACTGTGACATGTGATCTAATTGGTTTGAGCACATCTGAGAGTTTGCCCCATTTATGACATTGTGTTTTTTTGTGTGTGTGTGTGTAATGTCAAAGGATTATGATGGAGGGGGGCTGATTTTGGGGAATGGGCCCAACTGTGACGGTAATATCAAACAGTCACAAGTGACAAGTGACAGACCGCGGGTCGTGTCTGAGACCAGAGCCCATAGACTGTGGGGACCAAAGCTGGCCAGTCTCGACTTGATTTGTGGAAGTGAAAGATGGTTCACTTTGTAGACAATTCAATTACGTTTTTTAAGTGGATGTTGGAAAATGTTTGTTATACAGTATATGTAGGAATATATGTTGCCAGTATCGCACGAAAAGTAATTTTATCACTTTTTTAAGTAGCACTATGATAATGTAAACTCTACAAGGTACTGGCCTTATCATAGCTCAGACCATGACTGGACAATCTTCTGAAAACTGGCTATTTGATGGGGTGAAGCAGCACTAATTATGCCATCTAATGTGTAACTATACCTGCATATCAGTGTTATACAGTCGTGGTGGCTATCTCTGTGTCTCCAACAACCTCAAAGCAGGGAAACCTTTGACACTTACACAGATCTCTGCTGCTATGCTGGTGATCAAAAAATGGTGATTTCTCCTCACTGGAGATGTAGGTGAGGAGTGACGATGGTTTGCAAAACCCTTCCTGCTGGTTCGTAGTCATCTGATTACAGTTCAAAGTGCTGAGGTTCCAAGACTGAGCAGAGGATTCTGGGAAACTGGGAGATTTGCTGCAGTACTACCTCTCTCACTGACTGCCACCAGCAGCACCTGGGAATTTACAGTACTGGGGGTGGGGGGGAGGGGGGTGTCTTGTCTGTGAAGTCGACCTTAGAGAAGTCACACGTTTTTACCTTCTTTTTTTTTAATCTTTAAATGTCTGCTGTCAATTTTTTTGTATTGGTTGCCTGAGTGCTCTTGTATGACGCTGGAATGGAAGTCAAATTCCCACTGAGATTACAATGTCACTCCTGTTTTTTTTTGACCATTTAGCTAGAGACTAATGAAGACACTTTAAATATGTACACATTTCTGTTTCAGCAGTACTGGTGTGTCTCTAAGAGGGGACAGGTGCCACAGGGCTCAATCTAAGGAGAGAAGAGGCCCCATGCTAGTCCTGATACCTCTGAACAAAATTTAACATTAAAGCAAGTGGGCCAAATCAGAGGAAATCTGACTGCTACTCCAGCCAAGCGTCCGTCTGGAGATTGTAGACTGTATACAGCTCACAGCCATGTATGTATAGTTTGATGTATTTAGTTCTGTAATCATTGTTTTATAGAATATGAATAATAAATGGTACCAGATTGAACACTTGAGCTGTCTTTCTTTTCTGCATAAACCTGTTCACGGAGGGGTCTTTATGCATTTCTTACATGTTGCTGAATTTATTGAGGCTGATTACATTACATCATTTAGCAGATGCTCTTACCCAGAGCGACTTCCAAATGATTACTGATCCATTTGTTGTATCTATGGATGAGATGCAACGCTGTGAAGCTGAGATTTTCTTTGTCCAAGGCAACCCAACTACTTAGAAATTAGGGATGTACAATGCTTCTTTTCTGAATGCAGTCACTGTGTACTTAAGAGGTAGTGTGCCTCTTTTAATGGCCTCTGATAAAAAACGCATTAAGTGAGCATATGCCTACAGTTACATTTGTTTCAACTTGAACATGAAAATTTAGAAATTGCTTACCTGTGAAGTGCTACTTAAACACCAGAAATAAAAACGCTCACTTTAACTACTAAAAACAAAGGTAAATGTGTTAATGTAGTTATGTCCATTAACAAGTGCCTTGCCTAAGCGTGCATAATCCCAAAGCTGCTAAGCTCCAGAGGCTAGTGCTTAACGGCCAGGTTACAAGGCAGCCCGTCCCTTTAAACAAACATGCGCTTCCTGTATCCTTGGGAACCATGGGGTCTGATGGAGACAGAAGGCACACTGAAGATGGGATAGATCTGTCCTACTGCAGAACTGTCAGTTGTTTTTTTCCTCTCCATTTCAGAGTAAGATGCACATGTTATTTGACCTTCACCATTATTACCACGGTACTATGCCTCCTGCTAGAGTGGGTTCAGGTTCCCCATTTGGTATATTGGATATAAATGTTTAATTCACTCTTACTGTGATTTGAACCATTGCTTATCTCATTGCTTTAAGGATACCAGCTCTTTAAGCTTGGACAACTTTGACCGGGAGAAGAACTGCAATGGCATGCACATACAGTATACAATACAACTGAACAGAGGTGCTCATTGTTTTAATTTTATTGTACATAAAAAACCCAATAAACACTCACTACAAAAATTATTCTCCTTCACACCCAAGTAATGTTGTTGGTTTACTCTGGGGTGCTTTTACATGTGAACATGAAAATGTTTAGCACAAATCTTGAGGCATCCTTAATATGCATTACTGGAGGTATAACAGCAAGAGGGATTCAGACCTCCAGCAAACCCTAGGAGCCCTCAGACAAACTTAAAAAAAAGCATTATAAAAAGTCAAAATAAGTCAATGTGCAAACCTGATACCGGTGTTCCAAGAACCCCCTTTTCGAGCTATGGTGCTGTCCAGGCTACATTTCCTTGAAGAGGGACAACAGTCACTAAAACTGCAGGTTTCCGAAGAGGGACGGCAAGGTATTTGGTTTAGGGTGGGGCTTGTAGCCAATCCGCTCATTGATCATTTGCTCCCGAGTCTTCCCATCACTGCTGCCACCTGTCGCTCCTCCCACTTCTCCAGACGTGGCCACTCCTACCACATCCACTTCATCTCTCTGTTTCTTTCGGCTCTGTATGCGAGATGAAAAAATCACCTTAACATCACGGCTTTGCTTGGAAAATGCAGAGGTGAAATCTCATCATCTGTAGCCTACCATACAGTTGGTCACACAGGTGCACACATTTTTGCCATTTTAATATAGAATACTGAGTCAAAGAGATGAGGCCAGTAGCTTATCGAGCTATTGTGTTAATGACCACAGTGTGGTCATTACCTCGAGCTCTTTCTTAACACTGTCAAACTCCTCGATGTCGTCCAGCTTCAGCTCCAGGCGGGTTGGCTTGCGACGCAGCATCCTGGAATTGCGCCCTTGGCAACAGTTGCCCTGCAGCAATCCTGAAGGCACCTGCCCTTTCTCACTCCACCTTCACAGAGAACACTGTCGATGATGATCGGTGGTTTAGCTATCTGATTACTTCGACAGTTGAACAGAATCTTACGTTTTAAAAAATCAGTAGCTATTGCTCAATGTGACCAACTGTTTAACGCGCTTGGTAGGCAGTGTACCCTTATCAGTGAACCAAAAAGACGGTGTGTTGTGAGGCAGCAAAATAATTAGCCACATTTAAATGTATCATCTTAACTAAATGGCTAAAATTACGAATACGCAATCTGCCAATGCATTTTAAAGCAAATGTAAGGTACATGAACGGTATAGCTACACACTAGTTCAGTGTGACACTAGTTGATGTTCACCCTAAAAAATGCTACACCACCAGCCGCGTTCACATTAGTAGTTAGGCCTTCGCGATCCCCGCGAAGTCTGATACCTGAGCTACCTTCGTAATGTCCTAATCTTTGCTCATAGGAGAAAAACGAGCAGATCGCTTAAAGTACTCCATGGAACAAAAAAATGATTGCGAATTAAGCTGTGGATAGTTAAGTTAGCAAAAGTAACTTAGGTTTACTCACGTATACTTAAACACTCCGATCAGAAAACCGCCATGTCCAAAGCCAATGGGTTTCTGGGAGTTGTAGTCTTTCTGGAAGAAGTATGGAAAACGGGTAACCAAACCAAAGCACTTTTGCCCCTACTCAGCAGTCCTGCAGTTCTGCCTTTGATACTTATTTAAGAAACTAATGCAACTATTCAATTTATGAGCATAACAACAACATTTTTCTCATCCTAACTGTTAAACCTCGTTCCTGTCATGAGATGGTGTCGCGTTGAAGTTCACCTCCGATCCGCTAGGTGTCGCTCTCAGTAAACCTGTTGCCTAAAGTAAAAGGAAACGCGGTTGTTTCGTCGGAACGGCGTGAAGGTAAGTGTCTGTATTAGCCAAGTGCATTTTTAAGTATATGTGTATTTTGTGATAGTTGTGGTAGTCAGTAATAAAGAATCAATGTGGGTTGATAGCCACACTTTATGGCTTGATCATGGTTTTGTTGTTTGCGCGGTAGCTGTGGCTTAAATGTCTTTTTCAATGGGTAGCGTGCTAGCTAAGTTACGTCCCTACCTAGCTAAGTAACCTGCAGCAGAGTAAGCTGTGTTTTCGGTTGCACCTTTGGTCACTAGCTTGTTACATTGAGTTCAGTGGCCTACATATATAGTTTCTTCCTTAATGACATACCGATAATGAGTGACCGTGGCTCACTGCGATCCGCGTTTCTAGACCTGTAGTTGATCTAAATTAATGAGCCAATTGCTATTATGGGGTGAGATGCGAGTGCTATTGCATACAACGATAGCTAAGTAGGTTCCACATGTCGCGTGATCAGGGCTTACTGCTATTTAGCAGAAATGCCATCCTATATACGACTTATGTGTGATGAACCAAGGTAAGTGGGATTGGGGTATCTTAATACTCGTTTTCCTTCTGCGAAGATTAAGTTACTGCTGGAAGTGATGTTCGTAGGCCAGTAGGGAACCGTCTACCCTATTGACCAGGTAGAAGAACCAATGCTACAGTACATTAATGGGGACACCGCTGTAAGAGGTGCGGTCTTTCAGCTAAAATCTCATACCAAGGTACTCACTTTGGTCATCACAGGTCCCATTGGACTACCCAGTGTCCTAGCAATATCCCAGACTAGCTCTCAGATCGTAGCCAACGAATTATTTCCTATTTTAATTGACTAGATAAGTCCTTCCCTGGCCAGTTCAAGTCATATGAGTGACCCGCACAGAATGGTTGCTGTGTCTGTTAGATAGGGGGTACCAGGGGTTGAGGCACGTCACTCCACAACTTTACTACACTTTTGGATCTAGGAAAGGTGCTATATAAATGCAGTTCAGTGCAACTTCTGTCGTTATGTTACCTAGCAAGGGTTCCGACCCTTTTTGTATATAGAGTGCAACCCAGCAAGAAATGAAATCTGATGAGTTACTACAGTTACTGCATAGTCAAGTCCTGTGATTCAGTTCATTCTGTTTTCCCAATTGCCTAACAGAAGTCTGTTCCATTACAGTGACAAGTGCTGTGTTTGCAATGCCCCGTTTATGAAAAACAGTCACCAAAGGCATACAGTGTGTTTTAACTGGACAGATGTGTCAGTGTATTTGTGCCGCAGCAGGTGTGAAATGTGGTTTTGTAATGTGCTGAAACCCCTCAGATCCCCGTGCACTGCAGTGTGAGGCAGAGCAGAGCCATGTCGGACGAGGACGAGGCCCCGGTGGTGAAGAAGGCCCGGATCTTCTATGGCAGCCTGGAGGAGAAGGAGCGGGAGCGCCTGGGGCGCGAGGGGGCCGCCGGCGCTGCCACCAAGGACGCGGTGAAGGCGGGCATCGAGGCTGGCAACATCAACATCTCCAGCGGTAAGTGCGCCGGCCCCAGAACCTGGCACTGTGGTGCCGGCCGCATGTGCGTCATGCCTGCACCAGTGCTGAAAGGGCACTGAGGAATTACAAGCTGTTAACCTGGCATGCACGTCCAGTTTGATCTTGACACTAATGCTACACTTTCTTGAAATGTGAGTGTGGGTTTTAGCAGGAAAACCCAAGAAAAGTGTTCAGGTGGATGTACCAGACATACGTCAGGTGAAAAGGCCTTTTCATCGATCATGTGTACTGTGAACTCCTAGTATGTCTAACCAGACAATATTTAACACACTAGGGGTGGTTTGCAGTAAGACAAAATAGATGCCTCTGTTTGATTCGAGTGTGGTGTCAGTATGTCCTGGTTACGTTTAGTCCAGTGTGTGTCTGGGGGGTGGTGTCTTCCACTCAACACACTTCAGTGGAGGGCTCATATTTCACCAAACTGTGTCTTGACTGCCTATTGAGTTGGAGTTCTCCAGCACAGAGGTGAAAAGTGTGATTCCATTTTATTTGGTACAGAAGGGAAAAGCGCGGGGCAACAGTTGATTAGAGCAGAGAGGTGAGCAGGTTGTAGCCTAATAAGCAACACCTGAACAGTGCAGCACCAGACATAAGTAGAAAACATGATTTTGGCCGAACCGCCTGAGTTGCCCCTGCATGCGGCTCGGAGGTGACCGGGGTGCGATGTCCTCCCCCGTCCCCAGGCGAATCCATGGAGATGGAGGACCGGGTGAGCGAGCGGCAGGCGGAGGTGCTGGCGGAGTTCGAGCGCAGAAAGAGGGCGCGGCAGATCACCGTCTCCACCGACGACGCCGAGGTCAAGGCCTGCCTCCGGGCCCTGGGGGAGCCAATCACGCTGTTCGGGGAGGGGCCAGCTGAGAGGCGGGAGAGGTGAGGGGGATCAACGCCTGGCGTTTTGCCGAGATAGCCTGTATTGATATCCCATTCACTAGTCCTATGAAACAATTTTGTTGCCTTTTGTGGGGACTTGTAATGGGAAGAAATATTTTCTCAGTTTTGAATGTATTTGTTATTGGACTGGATCTCTTACTAAGGAGGACGTCTTGGCTCTCTTTCATGTCTCCACTGCCTGCTCTGTTTTTCTGCTTTCCCTCTCTCCTTCTCTAACACCCTTTCTCTCTCCCTCTTTGCTAGGCTGAGAAATATCCTGTCTGTAGTGGGCCCGGATGCACTAAAGAAATCCAAAAAAGAGGACGAGAAAGCAAAGCGCTCCCAAGAGGAGGTAAGAGTACATGAGTTTGAGGGGTTTTATCTGCGGCCCTCACTCAACAGTCTGTGTCACAGCAACTCTCTATTTGTTCAGCAAAGACCGTCCAAAAGGTTCTCACAGAGCTGCTGTATCTCTCTTCTCTCCTACCTGTCCTTCAGTGCCAGCAGACCTGGTATCACGAGGGCTCCACCTCCCTGAAGGATGCCCGTCTGTGGTTGGCTCGCTACTCCCTGCCCAGGTAAAGCGTGATTGGCCTGCATGCCAGTACCTAGTCCGTAGATACATGAGTAGGAATCAGCCAAGCTGAGATGGAACTATCCAAGGGAAGTTTGTGTGTGTGTGTGTGTGTGTGTATGTGTGTGTATGTGTGTGTATGTGTGTGTATGTGTGTGTATGTGTGTGTATGTGTGTGTGTGTGTGTGTGTGTATGTTTTCAACAGGCTAGGGTGTGCGCATGTATGCATTTGCCTGCTTTTGATTTCAGCTTACTGCCATTCATGCTTGTGATGCGGTGTGTTTTATAAAAGCATAGTTTATATAGTAAATGTATCCTCAGTGTGAATTCAGCCAAAGATTTTACCTGTAAGTGGTATGCTTGTAGTTATGAGTAGTATTCCAGACTGCAAGAGTGTGTGAATTAGTCAATGAAGTGCATGTGTGAGTATGTGTATTTATACATGTGTGTGTATGTTATGTTCACAGGGCTGTAAAGAGGTTGGAAGAGGCGCGCACTCAGAAGGAGATTCCGGAATCTACACGCACAGTACGGCAGCAGGAGCTCCACAAAACGCTGAGGGTGAGTGCCGACTCCCACTATCCCCTGGGGCCTCCTCAACGTGTGCTGCTCATTCACATCTCCCTGCCTGCTCGGCCTGTAAACGGCAGCGTTGCCTCTGTCCCTCCAGAGCCTGAATAATTTCTGCAGTCAGATCGGGGATGACCGGCCCATATCCTACTGCCAGTTCAGCCCCAACTCCAAACTGCTGGTGACAGCGTCGTGGTGAGTGCCACCATTTCCCTGACATGTGCGCATCACAGTGTAGTTGACCTAAACTCTGCCCTGGGTTTGTGATTCTGTTACATTCTGGCTTGGTGTGTATTTGTATTTGGTGGTTGGACTCAACAGGAAATGTGTGTCATACAATGGTCTGTTATTGCTGACCCCCCCCCCCCCCCCCCCCACTCTGTACCCCTCCCCCTCCCTTGATCTCAGGAGTGGCCTTTGCAAGTTGTGGGCAGTTCCTGACTGCAGTCTTGTCCGCACATTAAGGGGTAACTTGATTTCAAATATCTAACAATTTGAAATGTCTTTGTTGCCATTTTGTGTAGTGAGTTGGTATTTCTCTGTAATGTTCTGCTTTTTAATGCAGTAGTTCCAGCACAATTCAGCCTGCAGCGTGCTGTGTGCTGTTCACTATGGCCTGCTCTGTTAATAAGCCACAAGCAGAAACAAGCTTCATGTGTAACCTTAGCTTTGAAATCTGCCTGATAAAGTAGGATCTACCTCTGTTTATAAAGCTTGGATAATTTTAAGATGCTGATCTGTCAAAGTTGAAGCAATTTCAGACAAACTAAGTAGGTCAAATATAATGAAAAACGTGTGTTTAAATATGTCACGATATATTTGTTTAAATAACTCACTCCCCTACCTCCCCAAACACATTTATAAGGCACTTCATCAAGACAAGTAAGCCTTGCCATGTTAGCCAACGCATGCATTCATTTATGGTTAAGCTGAGTGCAACGGTGAAGGCGCACACACAATGGCAATGGTGTGGGGAGTCTGTAGCATTGCTTCATAAGCTGTCTCCCATTCTCCTGTGGCACTCTGACCGCGTGATCTTGTGATGCGTCGCAGGTCACAACACCAACGTGGGGGCGATCAGCTTTCACCCCCAGGCCACGCTGACCCTGGACGAGACGGACGTCAACATGGCGTCGTGCGCCGCCGACGGATCAGTCAAGCTGTGGAGCCTGGATAGGTCAGTCTCTCTGCTCGTGTACACGCGTGTGCATGTGTCTGTCAATCTGTCTGCATGAACACGTGTGCAGGGATGAAAATAGACTGTCACTATGCATGGATCGCAATGCAAGCAGTGCATTTAAAGTTTTTGCCTTGCTAAAGTGCAACACGGTGTAAGTTCCATTCCATACGTTTTCATAAGTTAATGTAGAGGATGCAACTGACAGGGTTTATGCTCTTCTTTTATCAAGCAGGAAGCAGATTTTATGCCAAATTAATGATTATTATCGTGTTCTACTCTCTGCCTTCATGATTTTAAGGTGTTAAGATTTTCAGTATATTTGATAGCTCTTTAGCAGTAGCTGAGTAAAACATTCCTATATTTCCACAGGGAGGACTGAGCTGAGTGCCTGATTGTAACCTTTGCTCTCTGATGCCCCCTGTCTGTAGCGATGGGCCCAGTTAATGATTATTACCCTATTCTGCTCTCTGCTTTCATGTTGGATTTTAAGGTGTTAAGGGTTTCAGTACATTTGATAGTAGTTCTTTAGCTACTACTGAGCTGAGTGCCTGATTGTAACCTCTCTGCTGCCCCCTGTCTGTAGCGATGAGCCGGTGGCAGACATCGAGGGGCACACCATGCGGGTGTCGCGCGTGGCCTGGCACCCCTCCGGGCGCTTCCTGGGAACCACCTGGTGAGTGCGGACCGAGAGCAGGCCGGCTAATAAGCTGCGCCATTCCCACAATGCAATGGAGTCGACCGCATTTCCTTTCTGAGCTCCCTCATCTGTCACAAAAATATTTTGTGCCAACACTCCTTTTCTCCCTCACTTCCTCCTTCTTTCAGTCCTACTTCCTACAGCTTCTCCTCTCTCCTCTTTTTTCCCCTCTGTATGTCGACCTGGGATTTCTCTCTTCTCCTCCGTCCTTTGCTGTCACTTTATCCCTCTCTCCCTCTCCTTCCTACTCTTTCCCTTCTTATCTCTGCTACATTCTCTGTCCTTCTTTGCCCCCTGTCTCTGTCCAAAAAATTATGTTTGATACAGCACTTTAAAAGGAAGAATCATCACAGAGCACCTCACAGATTGCATTCCATATAACGTGTTCATGAGACAACCCCATAATAACATGCTGTATAAACAACATGAAGAATTTGCTCTAGCAATAAGGTCATGGAAAAAACACAAAAAAAGAAGGCTTTAACGTCACTGGTAAGGAAGCAAGCACATATTTTCTGTCCCTCAGTGGAAATGCGGGGTAACGTTTCCTCTCTGCTCCCCTCCTGTGTCCTCCCTCTAACTCCCCCAGCTACGATCACTCATGGAGGCTGTGGGACCTGGAGGCCCAGGAGGAGATCCTGCACCAGGAGGGCCACAGCAAGGGGGTCCACGACCTGCACTTCCACCCCGACGGCTCCCTGGCAGGGACAGGGTATGGCGCACTCACCCATGCCCCCCCCCGCGGGGGCCCCGCTGCCAACGCTGTCAGTCTCACATGAGCCTGGTTCATTCCGCTCGTAATTAAAACCAAGGGCCTGTGACAAATCATGAAGAAGCTATTTTTTCAGTGTGACCTTATGAAGTAATTTGATTCAAGGGTGTGTTTACAGTTGTATTTGAAATAATGCTCGTTTTAAAAGGCTGAACGAATGGGCTGAATGCAGTGGGTCGCTCCTTTATATGAGAATGTGTTCAGTCATTCAGCCTTTAAAAATCAACAGTAATGGCTGAGATAATTCAGATGCCTACAGATAATGACCACAAATAGGTTACATTACATTACATTACATTCCTGGCCTGTTACAAATTATGTTAAGTTCCCCTTTATCAGTCAGTGACTCTTGATCTCAGTGTAATGTGTCGCGTGGCCCAGGAAGGTTGCCATGGCAAATGGAAGACAGTTCATCGAAGCGTGTGAAGCTTTGAATCTGCTGGTTCCATCAAGGCCTCGGCTGGAGCTTAAAGCGCACAAAGGGTGTGGACCAGGGTGCATTGGGCTGCTTAACAACGAGCCCCTTCTCTCAGTCTAATTAAAGGCCAGAAATGGACCCTTAATTGCACTAATAGGCAGGATGGAACAAAGAGTTCTTCAGCTGTGTTTGAGTTGGGAGATCATGTGAGAATCCCCTTCTGTCCCGGCTCAGAAGACTCTAATTGAATCTGATGGGAAGAGCTTTTTGTTTCAAGGTCGTGGCCAAGCTGCTAAATTGTGGCGTTGCGCAGTGTACAGTTTGGCTCCACCCCAACAGCACTGTACAGTGTGTATGTATTGCAGCCTCACAACCCCAGCTATCTTTGTCCCTCTCCTTCAAAGTGTAGGAGAGTGCAAAGAGAGTGTGGCAGTGGGTGGAGCTATTGCTCTGTCAGTCACTAATTTATACCAATCAGATGGCTTTGTTGTCAATAGCTAACTGCTATGGTAGGTTCAAATTGGTGAATGACTGAGAAAATGTGAAAACTCCACCCATTTTGGGATTTGCGGAAATACTTACTCTCCTTTCTCTACATTGCGCCCCTCCCTGAAACTCCACGCATGTGTCCTGTCCTTCAGGGGTCTGGACGCGTTTGGCCGAATCTGGGATCTGCGAACTGGCCGCTGTGTTATGTTCCTGGAGGGCCACCTCAAGGAAATCTACGGCATCGACTTCTCTCCCAACGGGTGAGCAGGAATGAGCCAGGGGTGCGGTGTTAGGAAGAGGGGTGTTCTGTGGGCCGTAAATGGGAATATCGCTCCGTGAAAGCAACCTTTGCACAATTTCTCCCCTGTAGCTTCCATGTGGCGACAGGAAGTGGAGACAACACCTGCAAGGTGTGGGACCTCCGTCAGAGGAAGTGCATCTACACCATCCCCGCCCACCAGAACCTGCTGTCCTCGGTCAAATTCCAGCGTAAGTGTTTCCCAGGTCGTGGAAAGCCGAGGGTGACATGTTTGCTCAACGGGTGGGTCAGCGTGATGCCTTTGATTGGCCCAGGTCCCGGGCTGTGGAAGATGATTGGCTGAAAAGGCACACCAGTGAAGCGTTCACAGAGTCAAATGTCACATGTCTGTATGCTATCAATTATGTAAGATACAGTCTGACTAGTCAGTACAGTATGTCCTGTATTCCACACAATCTTTATACCCCCCTGACCATGAAGGACAGTAGCATTATCATAATGTCTGTCTGTCTGCGTCTGTGCATTCCTTTCAATGCAGTGGGTCATAAAGGAATGCCATTGCATGACCAAAGCATTCAACATGGATGGATCTGATGAAGACCTTGAATGGGTTTCTCTGTCCAAGCTGAGGGGCCTTGCACATGCTTGATCCATTTGCGCTCTCTCTGTCTCTGTCTCTGTCTCTCTCTCTCTCTCGCTCTCTCTCTTTCTCTTTTTCCTTCTCCTTCTCTCTCCCCCTCTGCCTCTCTCGCTCTTTCTTCCTCCCTCCTTCTCTGTCTCCCTCTCTTTCTGTCTCTCTCAGCCACGGACGGTCACTACCTCCTGACCGGCGCCTACGACAACACGGCCAAAGTGTGGACACACCCGGGCTGGTCTCCGCTGAAGACGCTGGCCGGCCACGAGGGGAAGGTGATGGGGCTGGACGTGTCGGCCGACGGGCAGCTCATCGCCACCTGCTCCTACGACCGCACCTTCAAGCTCTGGGTGTCCGACTGACAGGGAGGAGGTGTGGCCCTGCCCCCCTCATCTGCCTGTCCTCATTGGTCAGCATCCCGCAGAGCTGTGATTGGCTGATATCTCCCCTTCCCTTCCTGTTAGAGCTTGTGTACCACAGTTTTCTCCATGGCTGTGTGGATCTTTGATAGGCAACTCCAGTCCTCAGGGAAGGTCCTAAGGTCTCCTAGTTTACATTGTGGCTCAACTCTAAGTTGTTCGGTTATAGCCATTGTTTGAATGGCCAGTCAACTAATTAGGTATTCCAGCTGTAAATGGGTTTCAAAATGGAAGTTAATTCTTAAAAAGCACACTCTGGGCCTTGAGGACTGCAGCTGCCTGTCCTCGAGCATCGTCGGACTATTTTGGATTGCAATGTGCGTAAATGTACGGCCGTCAAAATCAGGTCTAAGACTAACACAAAGGTATCTCTGCAGTTTTGTGAAGGTTCCAAGGAGCCAGTTGGAACCTTAACTTTAATCCAGTGGCAGAAGTTACATAATTGACAAATCACAGCTGTAGTTTTAAGTTTCGAGAAATGGTTTGTCTTAGTGCCTCATACTGAGCATATTCAAATGCGAGTCATTCATTTTTCTATGACTGCCCTTGAGCTGTTTTAGGTTACAAAATGGTTTTTTGTTTTGTTTTTTTTGTTTTAACCCAGTGTGAAATTGTCTGGATACAGTGTGATTGAGATTAAAACGGCAAAACTTAGTGCTTTTTATAGGAAACCATTCGGGCATATTGGATGGATTTTATTTGTTTTTTTTTTTTGTCTTCCCATTTTTTATGGTCCTCTCATCAAATAATGAAATACATTTATTTCATTATTTCAATTTAATAAAAAAGAAAAATAAAACATTTGGTGCCTTCCATTATTATAGCATTATCATAATCAGGTGTTTTTAGTTTAAGTAGCTCTGTTGAACAGAAGAGGAAGTGTTTTTGACATAATGATTTTCAAGGATATGCCTTGTACCACTGTCAAATGGGATGCCACAAAATGTCACGAATTACATCAGCTACTCGGATCTAGAAAAAGCACACAATATGTTTAAGGACAATAAAGCAGTCGAACCAGATCAGCAACTCTTTAAAACTATTTTTTAAGTAGTCCTTCCAAGCAGGTGTCAGCTTACCCAATGAAAAGTTCAATGAACAAAACACAGAAATGCAGCTTTGTGTGACTGCTTGTGGTATAGTTGACTGCAGCACTAGTATTCACCTCTTTGACAACCGCAGGGCATAGACTGGTTTTGAGTGGTGACTGAAAATTTCTGTTTCCTTTGGTTACAATCCTCAGTCAGGTCAACCAGTCCGATTTTGTGAAATTGCCATGGAAATGAATGCAAAGAGACAGAATAAGTACATGGGTCAAAGTGATCTAACCAAGGATGGGAAATTTCATAACCAGATCAAGATGATGCTAAGTAAGTATGGTGGTGCAGAGTTCCATGCATAGTTTAAAAAGGCCTGGTCCACTTGGGCAATCTGAACCAGATGTCTACCCTAAAAATGCCAAACTTTTACTGGCCTTGTCCAGGGGCTGGTAAACACATGAGGGACACATGGTGACAGCAGCACCTGGTTGCACATCAGTTTGAACATGTCACTGCTGCACTTCCAAAGTAGGAGCATTGTTCCCCTGCATCCTCAGGTGGTGACTTGCATCAAATGGCTGGCCATAGCATAACAACAGCCACTCGGTGTTTTCTTGCTTGTCATGTTATCCATGGGTTTTAAGCGGACTAGCACCAGCAGCAGAACAGACAACGCCGGCAGCAGGGGCTCCGGCGAAAGTTGGGTATGGCGAGCGCCCCGTGGCCCCAGGTGGAGGGCGGCTGCTCTGTGATTGGCTGCTTCCGGAAGGAGGCTTTGTGTTCCGCCTGGGCCCCGCCCCCCTGCCGTGTGTTGATCCGCTGGTTCTCCAGCTCTGCCTTCACTCCCAGGAAAGCAGCCAGGTCCAGGTCTAGGACTGTGGCGCCCCCGCGTGGTAAGGGTGTGTTCTGCCGGCACTGCGGACACGGGATCCACATCTGCTGGAGATGGGAGAGAGCGGCGTATCGTGTCAGAATCAGAATGAGCATCAGAATCAGTCTTTATTGGCCAGGTATGGCTTTACACATACAAGGACTTTGACTCCAGTTCCGGTGTCTCTTGTGCTCTCACACAATGATGTACAAGGTGACAACAACAAATACCACGCAACAGTAGAACAACAGAACCACAAACAAAAAGAGCCGTGCAGGGCACATGCAAAGAATGGCATAGGGATTGCATGAATGAGGTATGCATAAAAAAATAAATATGAACAGATACTCTACTGTATTTATTAACGATGCACAAAAATACGCTTTGTCATCCAGCCCACATTACAGTCACAGATAAAACATGCAAAGACATGTTCAGTCAGAGCTCGTTGGTCTAGGGGTGTGATTCTTGCTGAGGGTGGTAAGGAGCAGGGCTTGTAAACGAAAGGTTGCCGGTTTGATTCCCCACTGGGGCAGTACCATAGTACCCTTAGGT
The DNA here is from genome assembly GCF_013368585.1 of Megalops cyprinoides. Classification (NCBI taxonomy): domain Eukaryota; kingdom Metazoa; phylum Chordata; class Actinopteri; order Elopiformes; family Megalopidae; genus Megalops; species Megalops cyprinoides. Next base: position 34,836,230 of record NC_050587.1, on the reverse strand, counting down.
AAGGTAGTTAACCCACAATTGCCTCAGAAAAATATCCAGCTGTATAAATGGATAACATGTAAAAGCTGTAACCTATGTCACCAGATAAGAGCATCTGCTGAATGACAATAATATAATGTCAGAACATAAAATACATGAGTGAACTGTTGCAAAAGTCATCAATAACTAAAGCAATGGATTAGAAAAATTGATTGAATGCCATAATCGTTGAACCTCCCCCCAGAAAATCTCAGATTTTACACTTTTACACCATCTCCCCATAGTTTAAGATTTTATCCTCGATGTATCTGTGATACATTGTAAAATTACCCCTACAATGTCAAGAGCAAGGGTCAATTTGTTTCACATGACACGAATTGTGTTTGCCTTTTGAAAACCTGCACGGCAAAAAACGCCAATTTCGTGTGTCGAACGGGGTTACGAATGTGCTATGCGTCGTCTGTGCCTTTTCAAAACCTGCATGGCACTCTACCGTAAAGAAAAACATCAATTCCGCGTGTTAAAATGGGGTTACAATTGTGCTATGTGCCGTCTGTGCGGCCATCTGTCTGCTGGAGTAGTGAGCCATGTGGCCCGTGGGATACCGGATCGGTCCCACCTGTTCGTTAATGACGGTGTCCAGCCGGCGGAGGCAGGCCTGGCAGAAGGTGTGCCCGCAGTAGAGCTTACGCGGCAGCCTCTCGTTCAGGTTGAAGGCGGAGTAGCAGATGATGCAGTCCAACTTGCGGCTGTCTCTGGATGGCTGTTCCCCTGCCTCCGCATCGCCCCCTGCTTCCACATCGCCCCCTGCTGGCGAGTCCGCTGGCGCTGGCGCGTCCTCCTCAGACATCCTATAAAATACAGCAAATGTGCGGATGCTCATACTGAAGAACTACGTTAGCTCTATTCAAAACACCATTATATTACATTCTCAGCATTTAGCATACACTCTTATCCAGAGCAACTTATATAGGTTACATTTTTCACATGTTAACCATTTATATAGCTGGATATTTACTGAGGCAATTCTGGGTTAAGTACCTTGTCCAAGGGTACAACAGCAATGCCTCAGCAGGGAACTGATACAACAACCCTTCGGTTACCAGTAGGCCTACTGCTTCTTACCACTTTGCTACACTGCCACCCTAGACCTTAACCTGTTCCTGTCGTGTGTAATTGCTCAATGTATAACCCCCACGAAAGAGACAAATTGAGACATTATTAACAATGACGTAAATGAACGCAAGTTTTCAGATTGTAAAATGGATGTTGAATTGAGTTTGGCGCCCCCGTGTGGTTAAATTTACTCTTACAGGTGATCAAAACGGGACAAGGTAATCCTGTAAGCAGAGACAGCAGTATCTGTTTTCCAGCTGAAAGCGGTTGTTTGCAGTGGCAGAGCAGATGGCATTTACAAAAGGTACGTTTGTTAGGGTCAGCGCTTGCTTGTATTTCTGTTGTAGTAATCCACACTCTGGAACAGTATAATGTAGTAATGTACAAAACTGAGCTGAGAAAATTTTCAACAGGAGTTACCAATACCTTATGTCAGTTTCCCCAATATGAATAATTAATATTGAACCACAATGGAATAAATTCATATTGAATATGAACAAATTCAAAGGACAATGTATTCTAGTGATGGATCTGATGAATAATTGATGCTGAAAAATTCTATGGTAACACAAAAAGACTATGACAATTAGATATGATGTGGATATCATCATATGTTTATAGCAGGCAAGGTAATATAGATAGGTCATATTCAGCTATTACAGACACTAACATGTTTTTTTTTTTTTTAATATGCTATTTTATCAATGCTTCTCAGCTGTGGATAGAATAAATACTGTTGCAACAAAATTTGAAGTCAAAGTCATGTAAAACATAAATATAACCCAAAACTAACTTAAATACCACATGAAACTCTACTGTGCAATGACATATAGTTTATAGCTGGTCATATATTTTCACACTACATTCCTGAAGACTCCAGCTGTCATATTAATGCTGGTTAGTATTATTATGATGCGAGTTGTATAAGTTGTGTGCAAATTATATTGACACGTGTTATTATCACATTGGTCAGCATTATGTAATTGTCAAAGACCTGGACCAAAAAGAAGACAGCGGAATGAGAAATATATCGAAGTAGCATATTTCTGCTCTGGCTGCCACTGTCCTGATTGATACTGACTGGGTGCAAAATAGATACAGATGTGTGCAAAAGTGCAGAGTTAACTCACCTTTCTTCTGTTCCTGTCCAAAAGTTCCCCGTGGTCCTCTAGTGTGCTGCTCTGGGTGCAGTTCCCATGGCGATGTCCATCATGGGTCTGGGTGCTGGGGCAGGGACAGACCAGGGGTGCTATACTCCGGACGCCACTGCCACCTCACTGTGGTCAGCGTTACCCCCAGCTGAAGGACCCCCCTGCCGTCCGGGGCGCAGCTAAAGACCCCCCCTCCAGGTGGAGGAGCGCTGGAGTCCAGGTCCTCTGTGCCTCTGCTGCTGCCTCGGCAGCTGGTCTCCCACAGAAGCTCCTTTCAAACGCAGCGGAGGGGACAGGGTTCACGTCCAGGCAGTCTCCTCTGCGCTTTTAATATTTCAGGTGGGCTCGCTCCCTGGGGCAGCCGCACGTGTGAACGGGGCCCGTCCCGTGTGAGGCAGGAGAGGAGGGAAACCGGAAAGAGGTCCGCGGCTCGGAGGATGGTCCCGTCTCTCCCCCCTCTCTGCTCCGAAGCTCCTGATCTCCCCGCTCCAACCCCCCTCTCTCCCGTCCTGTGTGTGGCCCGTCCCTCTCTCTCTCTCTCTCTCTCTCTCTCTCTCTCCCTCCCTCCCGCTTGCGTCCCGGCTGTCTGACCAGGTGAAAGCCGAGCCTGGCTCACATTCCCATTCTGAGGCAACAGGCGGCGGGGGGATCGTTTTACAGCCAGCACAAAAGGCTCCCAGAAACCTGACACTTTCCAACCTCCTCCCCAACACAAACACACATATACACACACACACACACACACACACTCACACGGGCTGTCAGCTCAGTGGGCCAGCTGGACAGGACTCGGAGGGCAGCCCTGGGTGGGGGAGGTTTCCATGGCGACAATATGTTATTCGGAGATATTCCACCTCTGCGGCTGGCTGGCCTGAGGGGTCTGCTTCTGTAGGGCCACTTTGCTGGCGCTGTCTAATTATTTTTTTATTGATACAATCATACGCACCTGGAGGCTGGGCCCGGGATGCTGACATGTTCATAAAGCGCCAGTCATTTCAGGGCAGCCTCTGCAGCTGCATTACATTATTTATTATTTACATTATTTACATTTCTTCATTTGGCAGACGCTTTTATCCAAAGCGACTTACAAGTGAGGCAGGGTACAACACAAGCAAAAAACCATGAGGAGTCAACAATATTAAAAGCACTGCGTGACTAGGTTTCACTGGTTGGCCAGACAAGGTACAAGCTAACTGGTAGAGATAACCAATGCATTAAACCATTACATTACATTTTTTTTTTCTTTCTTTTTTTAATAGGGATATAGCACTATCATCATTATCATCATCATCATCATCATTGTCATCATCATTGTCATCAACATGTTCTTTTTTCAGGCATAAGGAGAAAGGAAAGACAGAACCAGGCCTTGAGGATGAGCATTGGCAGCCATTATTACTGTGATTCCTACAGACAAACTCTCTCCAGCTGCGTTATCAAACACAGCTACTGATAGTGTTTGTACACGGTTACTGCAGAGATACTCTTCCCTCCTCAACAGAACAGCAGCTGTGTGGGTTGGCTGCCCCTCGACATCGAACTCAACTTGTTCCAAGACCGTGAAGCCCATGTAAAAGGCTGCATGACTCCTGGTGTATTTTCATACTTGTAATTAAGTGTAAATTGCTAAGGACTGAGGCTCAGTGTGATGAATAAGTTATGACAATAAACACTGTACAAATGGCCCGGGATCCTAATCTTGGGTCCAACCTCATTCAAGGTTTTGTTGCTGTAATGTGTCCCAGTGGCCACTGGATGGCAGTAGTGAAACTCAGCACTGGGAGGTGTCTAGCTAGGGAGTGGTTGCAATAGTAACACAGAGCAGAGGGGGGAGAACGGAAGCAAACGTGTTTGATGTTACTGTTTACCACTTCCTCCTCTAGTGTGACTACTCACCCCTTACTACAAATCACTATGACAATCGTGCCAACATAGAGATCACTAAACTGTTGTGCCCTGTTGGTCCCTAGTTTGACTCACTTGTTAGACATACAAAATTTAGGACCACAATGCCTTTTTGTGTTTTGTTATACCAGTGCTACACCAATTCACTTGCGATCTAAATATCGGTCAGAAAGGAGTGACATAAGAATTCATACATTCTGTTTTGGTATCCGTTTCTCCCTGGTTCTTGGCACTGAAAACATTCACGGTGGCATGGTGTGCTGGCGTGGTGTTCTGCAGGAGCTTGTCAAAGATAGAAATGGGCGCTTGCAAAAACAAGCTTGCCATCTGGTTCATGCCACGGTGAGATGCATTTACCGACCTGGGGTAGCTCAGGGAAACAGCAGTGTAAGGACACCGGAAGTTAGTACTGGAAAAAGCCCAAAAAATCACCCTCTTTTGGTCAATGGCTGCTGCCCTTAGACACTGTCCCAGGCTTGTCAGCTGGTGATATTTTCAAGGAAATTGTTCATGCTTGCCGGTTTTATCCCCTCAGAGGGTCTAAGCATTCTTTTGCAATTTCATGCCATCATAAGCTTTCGCCCCCTATTGTGAACGTCAGTGGTATGTTTGCATTATGTTTTGCTGATTTTGAAATATTCAGAGCAGGACCATATTGCAGTAACATAAGTTCCCTAGAAGTCCCTAGAAAGTCCCTAGAAATTCCTGCAAATTTGCTGCCACTCACAAAAAAACCTTGAGGCCCAACTGTGCTGCCTCTCACAATTCTTCTCCTTTGCTTGGATTCCAGGATCTGCCCTCTGACCTCTTCAGCTGTTCCGGTCTTCAGGGATGCACGTTCGTCAAGCAAAAAGTCATAGCAGGAGTTAACAGTTGACCATTATACATGCGTCTCTGTCGACACCCAGGCACCCAGTTCTGCCGTAAATGTTGCGTGAATGTTTTGTAAACGTTAGGCATTGGGTCATAATCTGTTTTAGTTTCTGAGACTTCCTGCTACAGCTCCACTCAGGAAGCTTAAACCTGAAAAGCACAGAGTTATATCAGCATAACTCAGGCTAACCTAAACTGTCTCTGTCTTTGATTTAAAACACAATTCTACTGTCATATGAAAATACCAACGCAAAAGGACTTCATTTTTTTTAATCACTGCCGGCTTAAAAAGGCCTTCACAGTTGCAAACCAAATGATAACAATGTGTAAAAGTATGGTCTCTTTAAAAAAAAAAAAACAGGTTGAACAGTATAATCTAATTATTCTCTGGGTTGATGAGGATCAAGGCTGGAACTGAAGAATGTTGCATGAATTATTTCCTAGGACTCTGTTGAGGTTACATGTGTGTATGCAGAGTCTGGGTGGTCCTCAAACTTCCTATCAAAACCCCTCAAGTGACTCTTGTGATACCACATGTGGTCATATTGACAGTGATGACCTTTTTACTCTCTAGTGGTAAAAATACATTATTTCAGTAGCTAAGCCAATCAGTTTCAGAGCCAAAAGGGGGGATGCTGCTGTTTCTTCCAGTCAGAACCAGAACATATCAACAGTGTTAAAGCATCAGTTCTTAAAGCTCTTATTCCTGGTACAGTTGATAGGTTTACCTGGTATTACAGGATAGTGTGGCAGACAGGGTTTGGGGTTGGGGCAGGACAGTTTCCTGATCACTCTCACCTCCCACGTGGTTATTTAGGTTCGAACAACCACAGGAACGGTCAACAGGAAGTCTGTGGATGAGAAACCTAAATAGCCTGACTCCTACTTTGGGTTGAAAGACTTTCATGAAAAAACATTCAGAAACAACATGAGCTGGCAGAAAGTTCAGATAGTCCATCACTAATTTATGACAATGTGTACCCGGTCATATTTTTGTCTGTTCTGGTTTCCATTTGTCCAAAAGGCAGAATTTTAAAGAGAAAATATTGGATTGGAATAAAGAGTCACGAAGTAAAGACCCATCTGAGAAAAATTATGGTGAAATAACTTTCTGTTGAAAGAACAGGAATTTCTTTGTTTATTTTTCTGAATAAGTGTAACACAGTGATAAAGACACACATACATAATTTAGTATTAAAAAGATACATTTCATATAGTTCATAATAACACAGTTTGAGCTAAAAAGTTTACTTTCATGTAAGAAATAAATAAGGGAATTGAGTTTGAAATTCATGTCTTTGGGATCCTGTTTTGGGGTTGAAGATAAGGATTCTGGGAAATGTAGTGTTTGTTTACAGGTCAGAACCTAGCATGACTGAGAATGCAATAAGTTTGAATTTAAAAAATAACTATTTCGTTAGAAAAGTGAAATGTATGATGTAAAGGTCATTATTTTGGTGTTTGAATGTAAGATGTATTTTATTTGAGACGTTTGTTTACACTGAAGTGGTACCGAGTTGAAAGGTCGCAAACCGCGCGCGCGAGAGACGAGAGAGAAGAAGACGCCCTGAAGACTGGAAGCAGCCTCCGTCTTCGCGTTAGCTGTAAAGTAAAAGTATAACGTGATTAACGTTGTATGACTGATTTGTGTAAATATAGAAACTTTGAGTAGCTTTTAAGTTTATTCAGACGGATTGAGCTGAACTGTGCGCAGAGACTGCGAAAACTTTATGTTCAAGAGTTTGTTCGTTGGAAACGACAACGCCTTTGAAGTTGCTGCCTGCTCGTGCTGGGCGCATGAACAGAGACTTCCACTGCCACTCGCAGGAGAACGACGGTGAATCTTCAAACTTTGAGCATCAGAGCTGTTGGATTAAGGTACAGAGTTTTATTTTATTTGGCTCATTCGTGAGTGAAGCAGCCATTTTGGTTTTGGGCTACACCGAACACGAGCATCGCTCCAGGCCTGCTACGTAGAGTCTGACCCTGAGTTAGGTTGCCGGCTGGGACTGGGGTGTGTGTGAGTGAGTGCGTGCGTGTGTGTGGGCCCACCGTTTTCATTTAAAGGTGCATTAAGGTTGTGCGTGCTAACTGTTTATACTAAATCATTTAAGATTAAGAGTAGCCCCCTGGCATATTAGTGACAAGGTCACTTGATATTTCATTTCATTTAAGGTATTCAAGGAATACATCTTTTGTGTTGTGCATTTAAAAAACATTGAGAATTCATATTCATATTTTTGGTTAATGTAAAACTTTTTTTATTTACAATTCATTATTAAGTAAACGTATTGTTATTTAACATTTAAGATCTGGTCTTTTGAGTGTTATTAAGATATTTACAAGGTTTATGAGTATTAGTTCAGCATTTCATATGGTTAAAGGAGATTGAAGTAAAGACACAGAGTAACATAACAGTTTATTTAGCACAGGTTAAAGACATATAGGATACACACATTAGAAGGGGAGACACAAAACTATTAAGACATTGTTGTTTGGGTTAGTAAAAGAACCCAGGAGCGCCCATAGTACCAAGTTAAAGGCCTACGGGTTGCTACACAAAATGGAGGCACCGCTGGGATAGTTTTGCTGTTGTCCCTTTCTGTTTACGTTATTGGTGCTGAAGAGAATTCTTAGTTGAAGTTTTTGTATACTGAATCTGAAGTATGGAAGTGGCAACAGAGACGCGTGCTATTTCGCAAGAAGAGCTTGTGAACTGGTGTAGGGATGCTTTGATTGATACAGACCATGCATTTGTATTGATTGGCGTTCCTGCTGATTCGGAAGTAGCATTTATTGAACGCACAGCTGAAACTGTCAAAGTTTTCGGTAGAGTTCGTGTTAGAGCTACTAAGCCTGGTGCAGCAGAGGCAAGTAAGTTGGTCTTGTGTGAATGCCGTGAGAAGGTAGATCCAAGCCGTGTGCCTGCTGAAGTCTTGCCTGTGGGTAGTGAGCAAGCATGGAAGATTGAATTTGTCCGAAGCGCTGAATCTGCCCCTGATGATTTTGGAATGAAGCTAAAGAAACTTCTACAAGATGAAGGCAAGTCTATGACTGACGTCCAAGTAATGCTTTCACCCCTTTCGGTTAGTTCACCAGAAGCTGTCATCCGTGCTGTAGGAGAGCTTTTGGAGAAGAACAAGAAGTCCAGTGAGGGCACAGCGTATAGGAGATTGCGCGTGTTCTCAGGTGTTGTTCCTACTCCGGCTGGAGAGGAGAGCATGGAGAATTGGATTGAACAAGCTAAGTTGATGATTTCAGAATGCGATTGCACTGAAAAGGAAAAACGTAAACGCATTGTTGAAAGCTTAAAGGGTCCTGCTCTTGAGATTATCAAAGCAGTTAGATTGTCAAGTGATGATGCTAGTGCGTCAGATTATCTGGTAGCGCTGGAAAGTGCGTTTGGAACTTCAGAGTCCGGTGAGGATTTGTACTTTGACTTCCGACTTCTTCGCCAGAAGCCAGGTGAAGCTTTGTCTGAGTTTCTTCGTCGGATGGAGAAGTCACTGACCAAAGTAGCGCAGAAAGGTGGATTGCCTGCTACACATGTTGATAAAGCGAGAGTTGAACAGTTGATTAGAGGAGCTGTAGAGTCCGACATGATGCTGTTACAGCTAAGACTGAGGGAAAGAAAAGAATCCCCTCCAACTTTCTTGAGTCTACTGAATGAGATTCGTGAGGAGGAGGAGAATGAGGCCAAGAGACGCAAGCTTGATGTGACAGCGAAGCCTGCGTTTCCGCAAGATGCTTCAGAGCCGAAACAGACAGACATTCAAGCATTGAAGGCTGAGGTCAAAGAGCTGCGTGCCAAGCTGGAAGAGTCCCGTAAAGCACCTGCAACGCCTAAAGCCTCAGAGCCTAAAGCCAAGACCTCTTCCAAGTGTGACGAGGCACAACCCGACACTGAGGTGCAAGAGCTAAAGACTCAGCTTCAGCAATTGCAACAACAGCTGACTGTTATGAGTATAGAGCGCAGTGCACCGCCCAGAAGAAAACCCCCTCAGCAACACGCTGCAGGTTCCAGTAACAAAAGCAGACCGGCAGTGAGCCGAGATGATTTCTTCTGCTATCGGTGTGGTGGCGACGGACACATTGCCAGAAAATGTGAAGAACCTGAAAATCCGTCAGAAGTCATCCGAAAGCTTCTTCGCTCACTGAAAAGAGTTAAAAGTGAGAAAAGCCAGAATCAGACAGAGAGTAGTGATGCTGTTTTCTCTGGAAAGAGTAATGTCAGTGAAGCTGCTCCAAGCAACATTCCTAGTGGGTTGGTAGGACCTGCCTCCACTATGTCTGTAAAGATAAATGGCCATGAGTGTAAAGCGCTGTTAGACAGTGGATCTCAAGTAACGATAATATTTGACAAGTGGTACAAGAGATACTTACCAAAAGTGCCGATTCATCCGATCACAGGTCTAGCAATATGGGGTTTGAGTTCATCCAGCTACCCTTATCAAGGCTACATAGTAGTGGATGTTGAATTCCCTGCCGCTTTGACCGGAGCATGTGAGATACTCTCCGTATTAGCATTGGTTTGCCCTGAGCCAAGTGGTCCAGACCACATCCCTGTTATCATTGGAACGAATGCTAACGTGTTCCATCGCCTAGCCTCTCTATGCAAAGGAGCTAACACTTCAGAGCAAGCTCGTTCTCTGAGAATACTACCACAGACACCGGTGTTGAAGCTTTCACAGCCCCAAAAGATGGACGTGGAAGAGTCCATTGGTGAAGTCAGATGGATGGGTCCAGGTCCTTTAGTCATCCCTGCTAGAGGAGAAAGATCTGCCATCTGCAGAGTTGAATGCAAGCAACCACTGAAAAGAGACATAGTCATGGTTGAGACACCACTTTCTGTGACGCTGCCTGCTGGTGTACTTATTCAGCCAGTGGTGCTACAGTCATCTGACCTGAATGCCAATAATTTTACAGTCCTGATAAGAAATGAGACCCTGAAAGAAGCCACTATGATGGCTGGAACAGTCATTGCTCATGTGTACCCCACTGATACAGTTACTGCAGCCCAGAGACCTGAGTCTACAGCCAAGGTCCTTAATGCAGAATTGTTTGACTTCGGTGATTCTCCAATTCCAAAGGCCTGGAAGACGAGGTTGCGCCAGAAGCTGTCTGACCGAGGAAATGTGTTTTCACTCGATGAGTGGGATGTGGGTCTTGCCAAGGGCGTAGAACACCACATAAGACTCAATGACCCCAGACCATTCAGAGAGCGGTCAAGACGCATAGCCCCGGCAGACATCGATGACGTACGCCGTCACCTGAAAGACCTGTTGGCAGCGGGCATCATCCAAGAATCAAGAAGTCCTTATGCGTCACCGATAGTAATAGTCAGGAAGAAAAATGGAAGTGTGCGCATGTGCATTGATTATCGCACATTGAACAACAGGACAATCCCAGATCAGTATACTACTCCAAGGATCGACGATGCCTTAGATTGTCTTTCCGGCAGTCGTTGGTTCTCGGTGCTGGATCTCCGGAGTGGGTATTATCAAATACCCATGGCTGCCGAAGACCGAGAAAAGACAGCTTTTATCTGCCCTTTGGGATTTTACGAATTTCAGAGGATGCCGCAAGGAATCACAGGAGCTCCGGCTACTTTTCAACGTTTGATGGAGAGAGCCGTGGGTGACATGCATCTGCTTCAGGTGATTGTTTACCTTGATGACATCATCGTATTCGGACGTACCCTCGAGGAGCATGAAGAAAGACTTCTCAAAGTGCTCGACCGACTGGAAGAATGTGGCCTGAAGATATCACTGGACAAGTGCCAGTTTTGTCAGTCACAAGTGAAGTATGTTGGACATATCGTCTCCGCTTCAGGAATAGCTACCGACCTAGAGAAAGTGAGTGCTGTTAAGAACTGGAAGATTCCCACTGACTTAAGATCTCTGAGATCGTTCCTCGGATTCTGTGGCTATTACCGTCGATTTATCAAGAATTACTCTGCCATAGTCCGACCACTCACAGAGCTTACGAAAGGTTATCCTCCGACCAGGACGGGATGCAAGGTTGCCCAAGAGAAAAAGTCCTACTTCAAGGAAAGAGAGCCTTTCGGTGAGCGCTGGGACGACGAGTGCACCAAGGCGTTCCATGACATAATTTACTGCCTGACGCATGCCCCAGTGCTGGCATTTGCCGATCCAGCCAAACCATATGTGCTCCACGTAGATGCCAGTCTGAATGGTTTAGGCGCTGTCCTCAATCAAGAATATCCAGAGGGTCTGAGGCCCGTAGCGTTTGCAAGCCGCAAGCTAAGTGCCTCTGAACAGCGTTATCCCATTCACCAGCTCGAATTTCTGGCATTGAAATGGGCCGTCGTGGACAAGTTTCACGATTACCTATACGGTGCCAAGTTTACAGTGAGAACGGATAATAATCCGCTCACTTATGTCTTAACCAGTGCCAAGCTCAATGCAACTGGTCATAGGTGGTTGTCAGCCCTTGCCACCTACGACTTCAAGGTGCAATATCGGCCTGGCCGACACAATATTGACGCTGATTTGCTGTCACGTCAATTGCCGCCCAATGAAGTGTCACCAGACTGGACAGAGATATCACCCCATGGGGTAAAAGCCATCTGCCAGTTAGCCACCTCAAGTGAACACACCAATGGACGACTGATTGACCAGCTAGGAGTCAACTTCCAAAGTGTCCCAAATGTCTATGCCTGTCCGACACAACTGGAGATGAGTAACCTAGAACAGTTGAGCCACAATGACTTGCGTAAAGCACAAGATCAAGACCCAGTCATTGGCCCTGTGAAAAAAGCAGTCGAGACTGGTCAGCTACAGTCTATGACCAAGAGTCAAGATCCAAGTGTCATGCTATTGCAAAGACAAGGTCCAAAGCTGATTATCAAGAACCACCTTCTGTTCAGAATTGTGAAGAAACCATCTGGAGATGACAGACAACAGCTAATCTTACCTGAGAAATACCGTCAGATGGTCATGCGTTCTCTTCACGATGATTCTGGTCACCTTGGAGTTGAACGGACTTCTGAACTTCTCAGGGACCGATTCTACTGGCCGAGAATGACTACTGAGATTGAGAATCATGTTAAGAACTGTGGGAGATGCATCGCTAGGAAGACACTTCCGCAACGAGCTGCACCCCTGAGTCAAATCACAAGTACTGGTCCTCTAGATTTGGTGTGTATAGACTTCTTGTCTATTGAGCCAGACACGAAAGGCATCGCGAATGTGTTGGTCGTAACAGATCACTTCACTCGCTACGCCCAAGCTTACCCTTGCAAAGATCAAAAAGCCCTGACAGTAGCCAAGACCCTGTGTGAAAAATTCTTTGTGCATTATGGCTTACCTTCGCGTATTCATTCGGATCAGGGCCGAGACTTTGAAAGTCGCCTTATCAAAGAACTACTCGGGATGCTAGGAATCCGAAAGTCAAGAACGTCACCCTACCATCCACAAGGAGATGCACAGCCCGAACGCTTCAACAGAACGTTGTTGTCCATGTTGGGAACTCTAGATCCCGCCAAGAGGTCAAAATGGAGTCAGAGCATCAGTGAGTTAGTCCACGCGTACAATTGTACGAAAAATGAGGCTACTGGCTATTCGCCATATCTACTCATGTTTGGTAGAGAAGCCCGTTTGCCCGTTGACCTCTGCTTCAATACTTCTGTTGATGGTAGAGAGCCTGTGAAGTACCAGCAGTATGTGGAAAGCATGAAGAGAGATCTTCAGGATGCATATAAGCTTGCTTCTGATGCTTCACAGAAGAGTCATGAGAGAAACAAGAAATACTATGACAGAAGAGTGAAACATCAAACTCTGGAAGAAGGAGACAGAGTGTTGATTAAGAATCTTGGATTGACTGGAAAACACAAATTACAAGACAGATGGAATTCATTGCCATACATTGTGGTGAAGAAATTGCCAGACTTACCAGTGTATCGCCTGAAACCAGAACGAGGTGCAGGAGGTATGCGAACGCTTCACAGAGACCACCTATTGCCGATAGGAGAGTCTGTGAGGTTCACAGCTCCAGAAGAGAACAAACCAGATCTTCGTAGGCCTGTTACCAGAACCCAAACCGAACAGCGACGGGTAAGAAAGGAAACCAGGAATGAGGATGTCCAAGAAGAAAAGAATCAAGATGCATTTGAAGAGTCTTCATCAGATGAGGAGTATGGAGGACACTATTTCTCTGTTAGTGATGACGTGAGAGAGTTCTTCAGACTGCCACCATCTGCAGCGACTGAGAGAGAAGCCCCAGATGTGAGAGCACCAGAGTCCAACGTCTTAGAGGAAGACCAGACTCAAGATGCTGGAGAACCTGAGGCAACTCCTTTAAAGGATGAAAGTAGTCTTCAGCTACCTCAAGACCCTGTGGTGGTCACAGAGTCTGAAGGGGGAGAAAATCTGCCTGCCAATGATGTGGTTGAGGACGACCTGCCAGTTGAAATACCAGTAGCAGAACCTGTCTGTGACGAACGTCCCAGAAGACAAGTTCGGCCTGTGACAAGATTTACCTATGATGAGCCAGGAAGACCGGTGGATAGACCGCTTACTGTGGTTCACAGGGGTATGCTTGTGCACATAAGTAGTCCCTTGTCTGCCAATAGGAAGTGTAAAACACTTTGGTGTCATCCAATGGCCCAATGTTTTCAGTGTGCTCTTAAGAATCCTAACCCTAAGAGGCAAGGCCTTGTTCATGTCTAAGAACTAGTGCATGAGGACATGCTAGTCTAGAAGGGGGAGGGTGTAACACAGTGATAAAGACACACATACATAATTTAGTATTAAAAAGATACATTTCATATAGTTCATAATAACACAGTTTGAGCTAAAAAGTTTACTTTCATGTAAGAAATAAATAAGGGAATTGAGTTTGAAATTCATGTCTTTGGGATCCTGTTTTGGGGTTGAAGATAAGGATTCTGGGAAATGTAGTGTTTGTTTACAGGTCAGAACCTAGCATGACTGAGAATGCAATAAGTTTGAATTTAAAAAATAACTATTTCGTTAGAAAAGTGAAATGTATGATGTAAAGGTCATTATTTTGGTGTTTGAATGTAAGATGTATTTTATTTGAGACGTTTGTTTACACTGAAGTGGTACCGAGTTGAAAGGTCGCAAACCGCGCGCGCGAGAGACGAGAGAGAAGAAGACGCCCTGAAGACTGGAAGCAGCCTCCGTCTTCGCGTTAGCTGTAAAGTAAAAGTATAACGTGATTAACGTTGTATGACTGATTTGTGTAAATATAGAAACTTTGAGTAGCTTTTAAGTTTATTCAGACGGATTGAGCTGAACTGTGCGCAGAGACTGCGAAAACTTTATGTTCAAGAGTTTGTTCGTTGGAAACGACAACGCCTTTGAAGTTGCTGCCTGCTCGTGCTGGGCGCATGAACAGAGACTTCCACTGCCACTCGCAGGAGAACGACGGTGAATCTTCAAACTTTGAGCATCAGAGCTGTTGGATTAAGGTACAGAGTTTTATTTTATTTGGCTCATTCGTGAGTGAAGCAGCCATTTTGGTTTTGGGCTACACCGAACACGAGCATCGCTCCAGGCCTGCTACGTAGAGTCTGACCCTGAGTTAGGTTGCCGGCTGGGACTGGGGTGTGTGTGAGTGAGTGCGTGCGTGTGTGTGGGCCCACCGTTTTCATTTAAAGGTGCATTAAGGTTGTGCGTGCTAACTGTTTATACTAAATCATTTAAGATTAAGAGTAGCCCCCTGGCATATTAGTGACAAGGTCACTTGATATTTCATTTCATTTAAGGTATTCAAGGAATACATCTTTTGTGTTGTGCATTTAAAAAACATTGAGAATTCATATTCATATTTTTGGTTAATGTAAAACTTTTTTTATTTACAATTCATTATTAAGTAAACGTATTGTTATTTAACATTTAAGATCTGGTCTTTTGAGTGTTATTAAGATATTTACAAGGTTTATGAGTATTAGTTCAGCATTTCATATGGTTAAAGGAGATTGAAGTAAAGACACAGAGTAACATAACAGTTTATTTAGCACAGGTTAAAGACATATAGGATACACACATTAGAAGGGGAGACACAAAACTATTAAGACATTGTTGTTTGGGTTAGTAAAAGAACCCAGGAGCGCCCATAGTACCAAGTTAAAGGCCTACGGGTTGCTACATAAGTAATCTCATATGAGGAAGATTTCATTGAAAGAGGTTGGATTTCGGTAATAGGGGTGTAAGGTGGGGATCTGACATATTAAACAGCCAGAAATTCTTATTTCCTGGAATCCTAATCCTTTTGTGACCAATGAAGAGAGATATGAATCTGGGTCTGTGTTCTTGGATTTCTTGTGCATTGCAAAGCATACAAGTCCTTTTTGAATGGAGATAAATAGTCCCGTGAAGTCTACATCCTAACATAAAAAGCCTCTTTGAAATCAGCATGGGTTTCCCTTTTTCACATCAATCTCTAAAAAGCTTAGCCACGCCCCGCGAAACCAGCAACAAAGTCTCGAGGTGTATCGTTCTCTGTCAGAAGGAATGCGGCCGGGCCACTCTAACAGGGTCATTTCTCAGCGTGGAGCAATTCCACAGCCGTTTGGAATCAGTGTTGGAACGACAGCATGTTCCGCAGTGTGGGAGTAACCACCCTGACATGGAATCCTGCCATGCGCTTTGATTCCAGCCTCTTTGCCTGGCGTTCCAGAATCTCTGATTCTGACTTTCCCTGTGCAAGATTTCCGTCACCTTCAGGTGTGTGCCGGTACATTAGTTTGCTCCATGCCAAAGGACTTGGGATAAGCGCTGATCATGTGATCCTCTCACACTCTGAGAGGTTTAGGAGTGCTGTTAGCCTGGTTTGACACTATTGCTCTTTCAACTTGAATGGATACACTTCTGTTAGTTTGTGCTGGAAGTTGCTCTGGATGAGAGCATCTGCTAAATGCACGTAATGTAACGTAATGTAATGACTCTTCTACGCATGAACATGGCCTCCCACCTCTACAATGTGGCCCAGTGCATAATTTCTGTCCAGTGATGTACAGAGTTCATCACTTATTTGTGATGACCTTCAAATTTGGGATGAAATCTGATTATTAAAAAAGAGTTCAGTGATGAAATGTTATTGTGAAAGTGATCATGTTGAACTTCAGTGGGGTTGTACCCAGCTGGGAGAAAGGCTTTGTTCGAAGCTTGTTATTCACTCCTGACCCAGCTGTGTTTACACTATCAATCTGAGAGGAGCTGCTATGGAGGAAGGCTGCGCGCACACACACACACACACACACACACACGCAACACACAAACACACACATACATACACACACACATACATACACGCACAAAACACCAGCCTACACAGACATGCTCATGTACTTGTATATAGATGCATGCATATATGTGTATACACACACACACAAACATACACATGAGCATGCATGTGCGCATGCACAAAGTAGCACACACACACACACACACACACACACATGCACATATACTCTCTCACCCTGTGTCTTGGTGATTGAACATTTATTTTTACCCAAACCCCCCAGGTAAATGAGTTAAATAATCACCCCCACCTCTCCCCCCCTGTTTGTTGGGTTTCCACCTGTACACTGAGCTGCAGAGGACATATCTCACATCAGCGTGACCTCTGAGTAACCTTTAAGCCTGCGCTCACATTGTTACCACGGGAACCTCTCCTGTCAAGGAGCAAACAAGCGCCACTGTAACTTTCCGCAAACAAATGAGTCCGAGATCAAAGCGCTGAAGAAACGCTGTACATTAAGGTATGCACTTTATGCGTTTAAGAGCACCGCCGTGCTCTAAAGGGGGAAAGAACTGCAAACAGAGGAATGCTCAGCGGCCAATGGGCAGAGCGAAGGCAGGAAAGGCCGGTTATTCAGGCGGGTTTCTGTCTTGTGAAAGCGCATTGTTGGGCCGGCCTCCGCAGCGCCGCAGCCGGTCCGACCAGGAAGGAACACAGTGCCTCCTTACCGCCACCGCCGCTCGCTCCGCCTGCACGTCACTGCAGGAATGTGTGAGAACCCGTGCGCACGGATTCAGTCACGGTGACGCGCGTCAGAAAGGCGTCTTAAACACGCTGGTGACGTGAAGAGACTGAAAAGACCGATTCAGAATAGAATCGGAATGTATTGGGCTGAGAACCCACTGCCAAAACAAAAAAGAACACTTTGGCTTACTGGCATCACTTTATAAACCGTAAAACTGAACGGTACTCCTATGACCCTCCTTTGAAACAAGTTTCCCTTACACTTTAGTAATTATACTGCATCTTCATTTAAACAGTGCTGTATGAAACTGCAATCTGTAGATATTGTCACAGAACTATATGTCCAATCGAGAATGTAGTTGTGTCCATGATAAATCCCACTATAAATGTACAATTGCACAGGTATAATGGGACATAGGCAATGAAGTCAGTGCCAAGATTACAACAGTCCTACTGATCCAGAGAAAGAACCTGATGTTTTTATAAAAGATTAACATGAAGTTGCCCAACCAAATGCAGAGAGAACTGGCCGAAGAATAAATGCCAAATGCAATCGTCTTCACAAATTACTTTCATCACAATGCCTCTAAACTGAATTTGCAAACCTTTGTCCATATATATGACCCTATGTAAAAGTGTCCTAAAGCATGCTCTGTTACTCTGATACTACAGTGAATATTCTTCTTATTCTTCAGCATAATCAAGAGAAAACAATGTGAATGAATAGCTCGTGAATGAGCCAGGTGTGTGCTGGCTATCAGAATAATTCAGACAGTGGGAACCACTTTATTTGCATAGCATGCTCCTGCAAATTGAGGCTCGGATTTAGCTTCCTCTGCCATGCCTGTTTTCCACTCAGACTGACACAGCAGGTTGATGCTGCAGGCTCACGCTATTTTAACTGGTCCTTTTTGCGCATACCAGCTGATCCTGGATCAGAGTCTTGGTCTGTGTGTGTGTGAATAAAGTACCTGAATGTGGCTCTATTAGTTCCTGCCCGCAGACCCGGTCACAGTGAACTCAGCTCAACCAAACTGGTTCTCTTGCTGCTGGCCTTTGCCTGTCTTAGATATGTCATCACCATCTTTACAAGACAATGCAGGTGAGGGAAACTGGGTGTGGAACTCCAAGGAGACCCTAATGTACACATCTACAGTGTGGTGTAGAAGTAAGGGGCCGGGATCATAACCCAAAGCACTGACAGTTCAATGCACACGAAGGACACTGTTGTTGTATCCTTGGTCAAGGTACTAAATCTGAAGGGCCTCATTAAATTAAAAATCAAGCTGTATAAATGGACAAAATATAAAAACTGAAAGCTATTCAAGTCACTCTGAATAAGTGCATCTTCTAAGCAAACATAACACGCCTGTGAGGTACAGGTATGACCCTTTTACAAAATTGCGTCTGTAAGGGGTGCAAGGCACAGAACTTGACATCAGCCCTCTGGTATTTCAAACATGTCCGTTTTTATTTCAGCAGAGAGGCAACATGCCAACAGCGGTGTACATACACAGTGCCATCCCTCCATTCTTTTCAGATCGCCGTGACTTCAGAGCGCTAACTCGGTGTGAGATGTCAGGGGTATCTGTGTGACAGGATCTGTATTTGGCGGGTGGCCCAGGAGAGCGGGGATACCGGTGGAACCCCTCACAGTTCTGTGGAAGCAGGCTTGCCTGTGCTCCCTGGGTCAGAGGGTGATCAGCAAGAGGACGGCAAAGTGGTCCTTGGCCCCAGCAGAAGATGCAGAAGATTATGAGCGTGTAATCTCTACGGAGTGGATGACCTCAGGATGAACTCTGACCCCTGACCCTGGATTTCACCAGGAAATAAAAGTACAGAGGGCGTTTTTGTGAATGAATCTCAGGAGTGAGGCACTTACATGGCCCACGAGCGAAAGCAGCAATAGTGCCACATGGCTAAAAAAATTGTCCCTGAGCCTCCATGTAGAGTCCCTTCTCCTGGTCCCATTTCGCCCTTTTGACGCGAGGCTTCATCCTCCGCACACAGGTAACACAGGTAACAGATGGTCCGGCATCCCCACCCTGGTTATTGTGTCCATACTGAGCTGAATGGTTTCGCTGGGTGCGGTTTTGCAGGCTGGACCGATTGCTCAGGCAAACAGAAACTGACCCCTCCCCACAGCAGAGACCCCACCTTCAGTTTCACCTCACTGCCCCGATGAAACCATTTGATGAGAATCGTTGACGCCCCTTTTTCTGTAACAGGGGAGTCAGCGTTGGGCTGTGCGCTCCGATTCACAGGCTAAATGGCCAACAGGATTGGCTCTATTAAGGCAGAGAACATTAAAGACTGTTGTGGTTAACCCATATTGATGTCTCTGGTGGCTCACTTCCAGGCAGCGCCTGTCTGTTGTTAACAGTAACCCTGCCACTCCCAATAAGATAGGGAGGTGCATCATGGGATTGTAGTGGCTCAAAACTGTACTGTCAAGACATCTCATAAACAGGGAAAAAAAAGTTTTGGGGCCAAACAGAGCAAAATCACAGCAATATAAAATGTAATGCATATAAAATATAACGTAGATCACAAAAAGTCAGTCTTTTCAATCCAGCATAGAAATAGACTCGTGTAGCTTTATTTTATATAACTCTGATCCAATGACTGAGGGCGTGGCACAAGCTGTCTGGGCTAAAGCAGAATGGTGGCAAAATGCACACCCAGCTGTCTGCCTTACGTCCCCAAAGAGGTCTCTCTCCATAGTCAAAATGGCCGTTCTGATGGAAGCAGCAGGGAGAGTCAGGTTATGCAGCCCTTAGGCTCCTCCCCCTTTGAGTCTGGCAGCCTCTGCGGTGCGGCGGCGAAAACCTACCGGGCGGAAACGTGCCTCACTTCTTCCGGCAGCGGCGGCAGCAGGCATTGCAGCGGCCCACTTCCTCCGGGTCCTCCTTGACGGTGTAGGCAGCCTGGGCCTCATACGGCGGGGGGTTCTGGGCGGACCCGTCGCGGGATTCGGGAGCGCCCTGCGCCGACTCGTCGCCGGGGGGCTTGAAGCTGCCGTAGGGGTTGAGGGCGGAGTTGTGCCTGGCCTGGGTGGAGTAGAGGCTGGTGTCAACCACCAGAGGGTTGGCGATGACTGTGGAGGTGTCCTCTGAGGTGCGTAGCTTGGCACGAGGGATGGTCACCTCTCCGTAGGGGTTGTCCAGAGAAAGGTTCATGGCTCTTG
This sequence comes from Megalops cyprinoides, assembly GCF_013368585.1. Lineage (NCBI taxonomy): Eukaryota > Metazoa > Chordata > Actinopteri > Elopiformes > Megalopidae > Megalops > Megalops cyprinoides. The sequence continues at coordinate 34,816,046 of NC_050587.1, read as the reverse complement.
GTCCAAAGAAGGACAGACGAAGGGACAGGACGGTGACCGACAGGTGGAAGCTGACCTGCCTCCCAGGATAAGCCCTTCTGGTGTCCCTGGCTTGTGATGAGGTAGCTCAGGTGCACAGTTAATGCACAAAGCGTGTGACTTCAGTGCCTCTGGCTAAGAGGGTATCCTCTGGTGGCTGGGAGTTTCCCCCAGTGCCCTGTCACATCCAGCAGAAAGAAACCCAGTCAGTACAACCAGATAAAGAGAGCTCAGAGCTGATGTTAAAGATGAAGGAAAATTTTGAACAAAGCTAAAAGGTAGAGCTTAAGTATTTTTTTCAACTGCTCTTATTTTGAAAATTAAACAATTAATTTGCATTGGACAAAAAAGAAAGAACAGAAAGACCACAACTAAACACATAAATAAACACATAGTGTCTGTGAGAGTTTTTTCTTGTCATTTCCTCATTTGACATTGATGGTTTCCTCCAAGGAGCAATTTTCCAAAAAAATAGTTTATATTTCAGCATGATTCAGTTCTTTAAGACTCAGTCCTTTCAGTTTGAAATGTGTACCCATTCTTGAATCTGATTCACGTTTGGAATTTATTCATAGTGAATTGCTATCTAGTGGTTCTTCCACTACAGTTATTAATTTTGACAAGAATACTCTCAAATCACAAATTATCCCATAGAATATAACAACAATGTGACAACTTCACAGAGATCAAGAAGGAAACAGCTGACAGAGCTTACCTTGTGATTACCAGTGGAACTCTGCCAGTCCTGAGTGTTCTAGAACACACCAGTCAAGCCTCCACTCCCAGCGCTGGGTTGAGAATGCTCCTCTTCAGTGTCAGGGTGTCTCTGTGTACCTGAAATTAGCCCTGGACAGAACTGGAGTAAAGTGGGGGAAAAAATAGCTCAGCCACACCTGTGTGACCCGGGTCTGTGCGAGGAGTGGGGCAGCCGCAGACAGGAGAGCTATGTTCCAGCACACCTGACAGAGACCTGGACCCCGCCCTCCCCTACAGGGAAGGGCCCAGCCCCGAGGGGCGTGGCAGGAGCAGCATGAGACAGCTCTGGAATGTCACACAGGTGCATTCACCATAGCAACTACCCCCCCCCCCCCCCCCCCCTCCCTCCGTCACTCACAGGAAAAAACACATTCCCGAAGCCACCAGCTCCTGGAGCCTGTTCAGCTGCTCGGTCCAGCTGACACTTCCTGATGAAAACTCCACAAAAATAAAGCACTCGCTGAAGTATGTGGTCGTGTGTGGCATGTCAGAAAGAGTACAAAAACATTGTCATTAGGTGCTGTCATTTTCCAGAAACAGCCCAGGTAGAATAACATAGGTGAGCTATAATTAACACTGTTGTCTTTTGTGGTACTTATTGTGTAAGTAATCAAAGTCAGTCGCACGGTATCATTCTGACATCATTAGCTACATAAATGTCAGTAAAGATTTGTGAGGCAGTCCTCCCTAGAAACTTTACGTACAGGAAATAAGAGGTTAGCCCTTGGTTTCTGTTCCAGTGTCTGTCCAAATATGAACTGGTTCATATTTTAGTATGCCGGAACAGGATTACCTGCATAGCTGCCCTCACAGGAAACACAGAATGAAGCTCTGGTGATAGACAGATACCAGCCTGGTCTCGACTGAAACGCACCACTGTCTCCGTGCTGGGTGTTGGTGTGCTGTCATGGTACCAGTTTTCATTACGACACACAGCCCCTCAGCGTGTGTCCTGAGTGCCTCACGGTAAAAGAATGCAGATGGCCGAGCAGCGTTTACTTTTCCCTGACAATAAAAAGCCAGAAGAGGAATAGCAGAAGAGTACCTTCTGAAGGATTTTTTCCATTTTAGCCCTTAATACCTCTTCATAGTTTCATCACAATTCCCTTTTAGTTCTCATAATCACTCATATCGTTTTGGACTGCAGGGAACTGTTTGTGTGTGCTATGCTCTGAGACGGGAAAGTGGTTTCAAGAATTTACAGTTCAGTACAGTCACTAAGCATCATTTCAAAACTGACCTCTTACGCATTTGCTCCTTATTTTTCTGTTGCAAGGTGCTGGCAGAAAGTTGGCTTAAGGCACAGGCAGCTTCAGTCCACTGTTTGAGGAGTTTAACCTTCATGCCCCCTCCTCACAGCAAATACAGACCTTTGTTAGACTTAACTTTTAAACTGTAAAACTATCAGCACAGATTGACACAGTAGGTTTGCCATCAGGAGGTGTGTAAGTTACAGCTAGGGTTTTTGATTGCAGGCAAACAGAACCTACTAAGGAAAAACTTAAGTTGATCAGAGGAACAGGATTTTTTTCTTACAGACCTGAATGATGTCACCATTCAATGTGGTCAATGTTATTGATAGACAGAATTATAGATTAGATTCATCTCTGGACTGAACCATGCCTTAGAACCACCCCTCAGATATATGTATACAAGTATTTCCTGTAAGTAACATACTGGCATAAAAATGTACAGATGCCCTTAACCTCAGATCCTTTTAACTCCACTCCTCATATTACAGAGGCCTCAGTAATTGCTTTTTTTACTTTTTAAAGGAAGAAAAAGAATTTTTGCTAAAACAGAATGTGTATATGACATTTCACAGGCCTGTTGTGACGTGACCGTTAAAACCCTCTCAGTCTCTATTGCGGTGTGCCAATATCACCAGCAGGGGGTATCAATGAGACAAAAGCAGGTTGAACTGCAGCTGGACAAGGACAAATGGCTTCATTTCCTGCATTTCCACTCCCTCTGCTTTTTAGCTTACACTCTTACTGAAAATGACAAATTTGTTGAAAATGATGTATTTGTGCAATTATCAGTGACATTGTGAGAGCAGAGGGTCTTTAATTATCATGCAGACAATTCTCAATAGGACACTTTAACCTAAATATTCCCAGTGGTTGGGGAGGATATGCATCTAGAGCAGGCAAGCATATATGATGAGTATCTTGTAAAATATATGGGGCGGGGGGTGTGGAACTGCATCTACGGCAGGGACTGCACCTGGATCATTTCACTAGGGAAAAAACAGCAAAGCTGGACATACACCACTGATCCCAGAATAGGGATTCCAATCTTTTACTTCATTATTTAATATGCGCTAGAATTACTTTCAGCTAGACTTTTGTTTTACAAGCTTAGCAGCACTGATATGAAAGTGCTCATGCCCCAGAAAGATTCTGTACAACACTTAAGTGATCAGGCTATTAGGTTAACCTTCACATCCCTGATTCCTGTGTATCAGCACATTTCATACTATTGAAGAAGGTATAATGGTTTTGTACTAGCTGCATACAAAAAGGAGGTGCATACGTGCACACACACACACACACACACACACACATGCACACGCACACACACATACACACAAAGAGAAAACCTGACCATCCTCTTTTTTTAAAGAATAGGCAAAATTTATTAATGACATTTTTGCTGCTTTTTTCCGCAATATTAAAATTAAAATCTATGCCGTGTTAGATGGGTAGAATGATTCAAGTACTGTGCCTTACGTTGGACATATAAAAACAACCGTGACCAGAGTAAAGCAAAGTGTTGAGTCTCTCTCTCTCTCTCTTTCTCTCTCTCTCTCATACACTCCGTGGAGCTGCTCAGACGGGAGCCCCCCGTCTGTGTGTGAGATCCTCTCGTCACCCCCCACCCGCACAGTCCGCCGTGGGGTCAGAGTTCAGAGTTCCCTGTAGCAAAGGGTCGGTGTCCGAGACTGTAGCGTGCTTCCGTCGGAATTCCCCTCAAAAGCAGCAAGTGCAGCCCACATGGCAACCCCACTCCCCAGAAACCAAGTCCAACCAGAGCAAAGCGACAACAACAAAATGTGAATCAACCAAACATGAATAGAAAAAAAAAGAACATTAACCCCCCCACCCCCCTAAAAACTCATTCTCTCTTATTTGGCACAAAAAAGAAGAAAATGCATCTGCTTTCTCACGGCTCCGTCCCTGTGCATTCAAACTTCTTTTGGAAGGCCCTGATTGTTATTAATGTTATTACAATTACTTCATTACATTTTATTATTACTCATCAATAATACAAGTTCTACTAAAGCAATATCCAAATGGTGGGTAGCTGAGTAACACACATCCATGTGTCCAGCAGTACATTCAATTACTTCAGATTGCAATAAAAAAAAAAAAAAAAAAGTCTGCTAAAGAACCACCGGCTACAAATGTGAAGCTGGTATAAATGGTATAAAGATGGTAGAGGGGGGAAAAAAAGATGGTATTAAACGCCACTGATGGATACATTTCAAGCCTTCAAAATGTACACGAAGAGACTGCCGTACCACAAAAGCCTGAAAGGTGTCAGGTTACACAAGGCTAGGCTGTTCCCATTACTACGAATGCAGCAATGTCCTCCACTTAGCACAGGAGAAGCCTTCCAATTTGCCATATACTTCAGCATCCTCCACAGCGCAGTGGTCCTGAGCTTATATTTTATTATACCTGCAGGAGTTTTAGCACACAGGTGGATCCCATGATGCCGTAGGGTTCCATACATATTCAGTCAATACGTGTCTGTGCTAGCCACAAGATCATCTATTATACCCCTTTTATTTTTTGCAATTAAACCTCATATTGATAATATTAATAATAACGGTAATTATAATAATAATAACATTAATAAAGGGTGGCAGTGCTGGCAGTTTTACCAGGCGGCTTTCACAGCGGATCGCTGTGTTTCGGTGTTATGGTGAGATGTTATGCTCTGACCCGGGTCCAGGGTGCAGTGGGTCAGTGCCTCTCTGGAGCGGCGGAGGGATATAGCACAGGTGAACAGAGAGGAGCCCAGGTGAAGGAGAGAACAAGCGGGACGAGGAGGACAATGGTGGAGGAGGGGAGAGGAGAAGTTTGCCGTCGCTTGTACATTCCTGTCTCTTGGGCCGAAGTCGTCGTTCAAGTAGTCTTCCTTGACGTGAACGTGAAACTTGCTTGCAGTCTGTCCACTTGTAAGAGCATTGTGTGAGTGTGCCTGTGTCGGTATCAATGTGCCACGCTAAATGCGTCAACAGTCTCAGAAAGCCTCCTTCACAAAGAAAGTAACTCCTGACAAAGGCATTATGGGTGACAAAAAAACAAAAAAAAAAACAACAGAAACAGAACAAAACAACAAAGCTACTTGGCATTTTATGCAAAATCTAAACGTGCCAAATTACCTCTTTCTGGTTTATGTACACTGCTTTTGTCTCTTGATGCGGAAGTGTGAATAAAACAATGATAAATATAAAACCTTTAGGAATGGGTGGGGAGACCCCATGGTAGTAACGCAACAGTGGCGGGCGTGTGAGTCTTTGCTGTGGATCTGTCATTGTTTTTAGCTTTTAGCTCACGTCTTCAGCACACATGTATGTGGATGAGCATAAGTGTGTCTGTGTGTGTCTGTCATTTTGTGCACATGTGTGTATGCATGTGTGTGTGTTGGTCATGTTGTGTGTGCACTTGTGTTTGTGTGTGTGTGCATCCCTGTGAGAGGGAGCTCGAGTGCCTCGGCCTGATTGGCCGTTGGCGTGTCCGTTCCTTGGCTCCACCCCCCCCCCCCCCCCCCTCACATGGTCCCCAGGGCCTCTCCGAAGCGGATCTTCTGGCCCGGCTTGAGATTGAAGGTGAAGTCCCGCGGCGCCTCGAACAGCAGCACGATGGTGGAGCCCAGGTTGAACTCGCCCAGGTGCTCGCCCTTGCGCATGCTCACGCCCTCCCGGTTGTTGTTGGACACGTAGCTGAAGTCGTTGTAGGAGCCTTTACTGTAGCGGGGGCTGTTCGTGTGCAGCTCCTGCGACAGAGAGCACAGTCCCGTTAACGCTCATTCACACCCCGATCGCTCTGACAGCCCCTGTGAAATCCGATCTCTCCTCGACCAACGACACATCAGTGCTTGGGCTAAACACATACGGTATTTGCAGTAAAGCCAGTAAAGCACCTCTCTATCTGATTTGAGGAAGAGATTTGAATGGCTTGTCTGATTGGATGGCCAGTTAACTTCTAAGCTCTTCCCCTTCACTAATAGTAAGTCCAAAGGAAATGAATGAGGTCACACTCCCCTGATGCAATGACATGCGAGTTAGCACGTAGAGGCTAACGCAGCTGCCTCTGAATGTTTGCAGACAGATTTATATGCAAGTGCAGATTATTGTGGAAACTAAACGATGGGGAGCGGTAAGAAGCAGGGTTTATAACTGAAAGGTTGATGATTCATTTCTCTGCTGAGGCACTGCTGTTGTACTATTGGGTACTTAAGGTAGTTAACCCACAAGTGCCTCAGGAAATATCCAGCTGTATAAATGGAAAAAATAGTCCCCTATGTAAATCGCTCTGGATAAGAGTACGGCTGAGCAATTAAGCGATTGGTGTCGATTATTCTGTGAATTATTTGTTTTGTCGTTAATCAAGGAGGATAAAGGGGAACAGGTTGAAAGTAATGATAGATTTAAAGGTAATGTTTGGGCTTCCCCTGTTTCCAGCTCACTAGCCCTGCCCAGAAGCATTTCACATGGCCTCAGAAAACTGGAAGTGTGCTCCCGCATCAGGTATGACTGAAGGGAAAACAATCCGGGAAGAAACCTAGCACCACATACTGGGGATAGCTGTTATTGTGCTAAAAATAGCTATTCGATATATTGCAACGGCTATATCGCCCAGCCCTAGATAAGAGCATCCACTAAATGAGAGAAATGTAAGGTCATGTACAAATTACAATTTAGCAATCACAAGCAAAGGGTGCCAAAATCTGCAGTTAAAAGTTACTAGCACATTGTAAAAATGTAATACGGGAAAATTAATTACAATGCAACCTTGCTGCCGGTGAACTTTAGACTGGACTGTTGTGTTTAAAAAGGGGAACAAAATAAACCACATGGTCAGAGCAGGGCCCTGTTACCATGGTGAACATTATGTAATGACGAGACTGAGTAACACTGTTCAGGCAGCAGGGGGCGCCAGAGAACAAACTGCAGTTCCGGGGCTAATCTGGGCTCATCCCTCCACACCGATCATCCATGCTGTTCATCTGTGGCAACAATTGCCTTAGCGTCCCTGTTCCTATCCAACCAGGCCTGTGCCCCATTTGCAGAAAGACCTCTTAACCCCCGCTAGGCAAGAGGATCCTGGCACAGGTGTGCCTGGATCAGTATGAACCAAGTGAACCTAATTTCTCCGGCGGGGTGAGAGTGTATTAGTGGGGGATGATGCAACCTTTTAACCCGGGGGGAGTCTTCGGTCATGGGAGAACAAGGTCCATTCACACCAGAGAAGTGGGATCAAAGCTGCAGTGACCAGCATGTTTTGAAACCATTTCATCTGGTTTTAATATAGAGCAGCAATTTCTCAACAGTCTCTGTGGCAAGGACTGGGCTGCAGACAGCCTTGCTTAACTGATACTGACTGCTTGAGAAATACTTCGGGACTATATCTTGCCCTGGTGATATCATGTGCCAAGACAGCTGGTCATCCTCAGTCACACAGACCTCGTGAAGGGCAGGGGAGGCAGATATGGAAGCAAACTGCAATTGGACCGTGGTTCTGAAAGGTCATTCTGTAATGGGTAAGCCACACCCCCAAAGTCTGGATGCAGAGTCCTAAACTGCAATAGGATGATTCACTCAGGGCTGAGTATCACCCTGCACTGTTTCTAGTTGCTGGGCGGAATAATTTAATTTGTGGATGAACATGGATGGACCATCATGCGCTGCACCTTAGGAGTACCCTTGTAAAAGCGAGAGATAAGTACACTCTCACAGGGGAAGACAGGAAAAACAAGTACATACAAAGGTGAAAATGTTCATTCAATTAAAATGTGACTGTGAATTAATTAAATTCAAATATGTGACTAAACCCACAAAGCCTTAATGTATTTATTGCTTGATAATCTCAAGCATATTTATTATGATTTTTTTGCTTAACTGGGAATCAATCAGCCTGCTGAGTAATCCTGAACAGCATGCTTGCAAACTAACCAAGAATATAAACTGACAGATAGCTTGCCAACTATCACAGTTTTCCGCAAACTGGCTAATTAGATTACCTCGTACATTTAAAAACTTAATTAAGGCTATATTAGAATATTTAATGGACAGATGGAGCTTATCTTCGTGGTGTTGAAGGCATCTATGCACTACAATTAAATTAGTCAGCAAGGTAGGATGAACCATAGAGAAATGCCTGTTATTTCACCATATGTCACCATATAAGTTTGTATATTTGAAGTGCACTGAGTGTACCCTGTAACACTGTAAAATCTTACAAAATTTAACGCATTAACATGCGCTGATGACAAAGACGGTAAGCTATTTATCCAGATATGCACTTTCACCCTCAAACTGACGATATTTGACGATGACTAACAGCAGATAGACCTGCAAACAGTTCCTGTTCTTTATGGCTTCAAGTCAGGCGACAGTTTGACCAATGAGAGTGCTCTGAGACACCATACTGAGATTTTCGTGGGGTGGGTGGTCCCAGCTGTGAGCGGGGCTCCGCCCTCTCACCTTGTCGAAGTAGATGCGGATGGAGCCCACGTTGGTGGCCCCCACGGCGGTGAGGGAGAAGAAGCCGTGTGTCCACTCCCCGCTCAGAACCACGCGCTCGTTGTGACAGAAGAGCTCCTTAATCCAGCGCGCCACCCCGGGGTTTACTGACATCAGAGAGCCTTGGAGACACACACACACAGGCACACACTGTCAGGTCATCCGTATACACACAGGCATACACCGTCAGATCATCTGTATACACACAGGCATACACCGTCAGGTCATCTGTATACACACAGATATACACCGTCAGGTCATCTGTATATACACACAGACACAGACATACACTGTCAAGCAATTTATATACACACACAGACATAAACTGTCAAGTAATCTATTTATACAAACACAACAGTACACTGACAAGTAATCTATACACACACATACAGCATGATGTAACCTACACACACACACACAAATGATCACAAACCCCGCCACAGTGAGGCATTCTGTACAGTCCAACAGTGCACGCCCCCACCCTGCTACCCGCTACCCCCTCCCCCCTCCCCTTGTCCTCGTGACAGATCACGCCATTGTGGCGTGAGGGATGGATTAACAGCTTCAAGGAGAAGTGATTTAGGGCTGGAATTAAACACCCCACATCCACCTGCTGACCAAAAATGATAAAACTGCTACGACTGGGAGCTGAGTTACACTCAGGCCGAAAATGGGTGGTTCAGCCAGGAGTCATATTTTGGTTTGTGTTTGTGAACTGAGGTTCACTAGAACCTATAAACTTTCATTCACAACAAGGAAGTGCGGTACAGCAGAGAGCAACACAGGAGATACAACAGAGAGAAGCCATGAGGAAGTACAGCAAAGAGAAGGGCAGTGAGGAGGTACATTACAGAAGGGAATAGAAAGTAGGAACAGCAGAGAGGAGCAGTGAGGAGGTACAGGGCAGAGAGGAGCAGTGAGGAGGTACAGGGCAGAGAGGAGCAGTGAGGAGGTACAGCAGAGAGGAGCAGTGAGGAGGTACAGGGCAGAGAGGAGCAGTGAGGAGGTACAGCAGAGAGGAGCAGTGAGGAGGTACAGCAGAGAGGAGCAGTGAGGAGGTACTGCTCTGTGACTCAGGAGTGCCGGGGTACTGACCGGGGAAGTGCCGTCGGTGGGCGACCCTCCAGTCGGTGGGCGAGTGGAAGCAGTGGTAGTCCCCGGGCGCCAGGTACACCACGCAGTGGAACAGCTCGTTCCCCTCCTTGGTGACGAGCAGGTCCTGGAAGGATGTAGAGTCCTCCTCATCTGGGCATACAAAGAGCAGAGCACCGTCAAAGTCAGACAGAACCAGGCAGCAAACCCTGACAGACAGGTGGACAGACGGACAGGGTCACTCACTCTTATTGAGGCCCAAGCTCTCGGCCCAGGTCTGCGGTCCCAGGAAGGTCTCCAGGGAGTAAGTCACACCCTTCACCTGCTCCACCTCGCAGTTACGCACCCTTCCGAAGTGTAGGATTTTGCCATCTGCGGGGCTTATCTGGAAGACACACACACTCATCTTAATAAAACCAATGTCGAATGAACAAGGACCAGACAGCAGTCCCACCACACTCTGCAATGATCAACTCTCTCTCACAGCAAACCCTGGGAGAGTCAAATCCCATTAGGTTATATGATACATTATGCAATTATCTTTAAGCAGGCTACTTAATGATTTCTGACTCCTCACTATGTGGCCTGATTACAGGCATTACATATACTTGGCAAGCTAATACCATATATGAAAAATGGGGGAATCAATACGAGATGGAGAAGACTGAACTACACAGTTTCATAAGAATGATGTATGAATGCATAATGTATTTGTCATTTTTACATATCTCAGTAATTCACAATAGGGAAGTGGCATATAACACAAATATGCATAAAGAACGTTGTTCAGTACAGTTACAGAGTTCAGCAGAGATCAAGAATCTCAGTACATGCTCAATGGATGTGGGTGGCAGTGTAGCGTAGTGGTAAGGAGCAGGGCCCGTAACCGAAAGGCTGCTGGTTCAGCTCCCCACTGGGGCTGCTGCTGTACCCTTGGGCAAGGTGCTTAACCCAGAATTGCCTCACTAAATATCCAGCTGTACAAATGTAAGTCGCTCTGGATAAGAGCATCCGCTAAATGCCAATAATGTAATGTAGTGTAATGCATGCTGGGAGAAGGGGAACTGCGAGAGCGGTACAGTGATGTCGGGGGGTTGGTTCTGGCGGTTCTGGTTCTGGCTCGGTTCTGGTTCTGGCTGGTGGATGGGGTCCGCGGGCGTGCACTCACCACGCAGTGCGAGTCGCACACGGGCCGGGCCTGTGGCTTGAGTTTCCGCCGGAAGAACTCGCTGAGGTTCCTGTAGTGGTGCAGGTCCTCCACCGCCGCCTCCTTCATGTTCACCCCGAAGGTCCAGATGTATAGGCTGTAGACGGGCTTCCTCAGCCAGGTGGGCAGGTCCACCTGGTTCAGCCGGCCCCAGGCACGGGACAGCAGGCGGGTCGGGATGGACTTATACAGAGCGACCTGCAGGGGGTGCCGAAATCGGTCACGCACTCAAACAGGCACCGCCTCACATGTATACTACTACTACAACTCTAGGATTCCTCTGAAATCCTAAAAACAGAAACAGTCACCCTCTGTTTTAGGGTGTCTTAGTTTTGAGGAACAAGGTTAGGTGAAGGAGTCATGACAACCTGGATATAAAGGCAGTGACGGCAGTTTTATTACTAAGCAGAACCCAGGGAAAGTATTTGCATTAAGACATCGCCGTAACTTCCTGCTAGAGCCTGTTTCTGGGAAGATTTAAATCCCATAATTCATACGGGCTGCAAATTTATGCATATATATATTTACCGGATGCTATTTTTAACAATGGGATCTTTGTACAAACAAACATTTTTTACGAGATGCTAAAACAGTCCTTTCAAAATGCCACCATTTCCCTGTTAATCCGATTACAGCTTTCCGAGTTTTAATCTGATTCTAAAATTGTGAAAAATGTGTGCCATGGGGGAGGCAAAGTCAGGCTACTCACATACAACAAAGGTTAAAACCAAGTAACCAACTGAAGAGACCGTTTCTGGTTCAGTGCTGTGCACAATCTCTAGGAAATGGTGGGTTTCATGTTATCATGCAGCTGCCTTAATTTTAAATCTCAGCTTTGTTTAGGATCCACCTCTGTCCGGTCTCTCCGACCCTTAAGAAATGCTCCCCAAGCATGTGGTCTCTTTTTAGGACCCGATATCACTCAGTTATTTTGCATTTTGGTCCCATTGTCCCATTGTTTCAGGCAGTGGAAAAAACCCGTTTGGCTCATGATCTGGGTTACTCTGATAGCTTTTAAAAACCTTTTTTAAAATGATTTTGCTTTGACGGATTACTCTGTTCTGTGGTTGGTTAGACATGGCGGTCTGAGGCAGGAACAGTATGAGACTTGTGTGGATAAGTCTGCCGTGGTACCAGCTGAGCAGGAGTTCAGGGATTAGCCTATGGGCTAGCAGACCCTTTATTCAGGGGGGCTTGATTTGTGATGCGTAATTTTAGCTCTTTTGTATTCACGGACACTGACCTAATTTTATTTGACGTTTTTCTTTGTGCATAATAATACAGTTCATAATTTAATTTAATGGATGTCCCATTTTTCTACCCCCCCCCCCCTCATTCCAGCATTACACAGTTCGATGAAAAAGGTATTTACTTGGTAGCATTAGTGAGGATATGACCTAAAGGGACTGTGCAAGGCCAAGAATCAAATGGCTGTCTGGATCTATATATAACCTGGGTGTCACTACAGGTCTGTGAGAGTTGGTGGGGGTTTAAAGACCTGTGCCCAACAATTTACAACAGTGCTGTAGGGATTCATAAAAAACCTTGGCATGATAAATAAGGCATGAATCACTCTGGACAGAAGTGCGGTCTGTTTTAAATGAACATAACTTGACCGTGAAGCACACAATCACTGCTGCAGATCATCATTGCAGAGATGAACATACAGAGTTTCCTCCAGAGATACAACGCTTCTGAAAACAGAGGATTAAATCAGAGCCGGCTGCAAACAAAGGTTCTTTTCACAGGGTTCTGCTGGGAGGTTGGTGCCCGACAGCACCATATGTGACCAGCCATTTGCACCAAAAGGGCCACGGTTTATACATCACTGCTTCTCATCAGAACACCACCGTGGCCGGATGCATCAGCTGGGAAGTGAGGAAATCGCTCAGATTGCTTCCCGTTCCCAGTGTTCCCAACTGTGCTGCGCTGCACGGTCAAAAAGGTACTTTGTTACACAGATATGGGATTGCCAGGTAAAAAAATAAAGGATAAATTCAAAATAAATCCTTCGTAGGCCAGACAGCCTGTGTGACTCTGGATGCTGAGATTTCAAAAAAACAAACACCCACACACGCAAACCGAGGGCAGGAGAGCTGTGCGCTGAAACAGAGAAACGCACAAAGGCCCACCCCCTATGATAAGCCCCGCCCCATTCAGAGGCCACACCCCCCTTTATACTCACCCTGCTGGTTGGACGCCAGCCCACCTTGGCCAGGGGCTTGAGAGCCCCGAAGGGCAGAAAGTAGTAGAGGAAGGAGAGCGGCCATGAGCGCAGCCGCAAGGCAGGGCGGGACATGCAGCTCAGCTGGCCCAGGCGCCGCCGCAAGGCCAACTGGGGGAACTGCAACCTGCACACACGCGCCAGCATTCAGACACAGGGGAGCACGCCCACCCACACACAGACGGGCAAGGGTGTACACACACGCACGCACATACACACACGGACACACACAGGGGAGCACACACACCGACAGACGGGCAAGTGTGTACACACACGCACGCACATACACACACGGATACACACACACAAAGGGACACAAACATGGAGAAAATCACAGACACACACAGACGCACACAGACGCACACACACACACACACAGGGACACAAACATGGACAAAAACACGGACACACACACACACACACAGCAACATGCCACACACAAACACACACAACCATAGGCGCACAGACAGACAAAGAGAGACAAACAGCCGGGGTTAGATGGGAGCTGAGAGCAGCATATTCTCATACACCTGCATCTACATTAATGGATTATGTGTATGCTTATTCACACTCGAGGACCTCTACTCTATCCCTCTCTCACACATACACACACAATCTCTCGCTCTGAATTTAGGTCAGGCCAGTTCTGCCAGTCCCTCGTCTCCCCATCTCCATCTCCCTCTCACAGCCATTTACTGCCTCTTCTGTTCTCCTCTCTCCTCCTCCTGCTTCCTCCATTCACTCTGGAACCTTAATATTCCACTCCCTCCCTCTATGTCTCTCCCTCTTCCCTCTCTCTAACGCTTCTTTGTCAAAGGGGCGGACGATGAGGGACCCCGTAGTTTAGGAGAAATGCAGGCGCTTTCAACAAAAATCAAATAAAAAAACAATAAATATAACACCAAAAAGAATCTTATTAAGCTAAACGTGCACAGGTATGATGGAGTAAACACATTACATTACATTATTGTCATTCAGCAGATGCTCTTATCCAGAACGACTTACATACAGTAGGTTACAATTTTAACCATTTATGCAGCTGAATATTTACTGAGGCATCTGTCAGTTAAGTACCTCGCCAAAGGGTACAACAGCATCGGCCTAATATGTAATCACACCGGCAACCTTTTGATTACAGTCCCTGTTCTTTACCAATCTGCCACACTGCTTTCCCAATACTGGGCAGTTACATTTCCACAAAATCATTACACACAAAAAGCCACCTCCTGTTGCTGATTTCACCACAGTAAAGTCATGCTGACTCGACTGCACCTCTCGGTGGTAACACTCAATCAAGATATCATCAATCCATCAGATCAATCGCACTGAGCGATGGACAGGGGCCTAAATTCCAGCAGGGCTCTGATCAGTCAGACAGCAGTGTAGAGTAGCAGTCTGGACAGGTGGTCACGGGTTTGAATCCCTCCTGGCGTCAGGAGCTCTCCATCTACTTTTCCACTAACACCCAGCCGCATGAAGAGGCTCCAAAAGTTGTGTTCAATGTGGTCATGTTAACACCTGAAGGTCAGTCCATACCTGAGATAAACTATAACAGAGAAACATTACTTCTTCTGTGCTGGAAGTCGCTCTGGATAAGAGCATCTGATAAATGAATGTAATGTAATATAATCACCTGAATGGGAATGGTAGTGTACACACAACCTCGTGGGGTATTTCTGAGCCCTAGATATATCTCAGTGATATTCATGACTGACTTCCATCCACAAGTGTTGTCTTTGGGAGTAGATGTGGTGCATCTGAGCTACTCTGACAGACTGTCGGTACGACAGGTACACTTTTATCATCTAAAAGTCAGATGACTGCACTGTTTCTTTTTTTAAACATGAAACCTCTTCACACCCACATGCTCAGTCAGCGTTAGGCTGTTTAATGTTTTACTGTGAGTACAGCCAAGCTTCTATATATAATCTCTCTGAGGACAGAGGTATTGGTTTTAACAAACAAAACGCACGTGCCTTTTTCTCCTACACCAGGAACATATTATACCATCCTCGTTTGTGACAATAGGAAGCATTACTTTGACAGTTTGAGGGTAAGACGATGGCACAGTATTTATATTGCAATGCACCTGTTCATTTGTCAAACTCAATAAAAACCACACGGAAGAACTACGATTCACGTTGGCCTGAAAATGCCTGACCGCAGTGTGAATACCTATAAATATGACAATGTTTTTAAACTGAAAGTGGGGCAGCATTGTGGAGCAGCGATTACCGAGCCGGGCGCGGGATTTAGCCAGTTCACGTGTTTGTTGAATCAGAACTGGGACAGCCATGCTGAATCCATGATTAAAGGGACACTACCGCTGACACCAATGTTACGCTCACCGGTATTAACGAGTGTGTGTGTGTGTGTATGGGTGGCCCCTGCAAGGGTGAGTGCACATGAAAGCACACTGCCTACAAAGAGGATATGTGCTAACGAGGTAAACGACGAGAACGGGGTTAACGAACAAGGAACTGGGGATTGCCGGACTCCCAGCCAAACATCCGCTCCCTCGCCTGCTTCCGCTTTCCGCCCTGTCAGCGAAAACGACCCCGCCCCCAGTAAGGCGAGGTCCAAGAGACTAAGGGGATCTCAGCATGCCAACACAAGGTGATACCAGGCCTGCCAAATCCGGATTAACGAGAAAGTGTCAGAAGAAGTGGGTCATATTGGCCTCTGAAAGTGATGAGCCAGCGCCCATTGGCTAAGTGGCTGGCCAGAGGCAGGATGGCTATCTATAGCCAGTAAGAAGCTGTCTTCTCTAATTGGGATAAGACACAACTAGGGAGAGCTTAGACACTGACACCGAACCCAAGGAAAGCGTGTCAGTGTCCGTTGCAGGGTGTACACTTGCACACTAACATGGTCTCAAAGCAAGATGACACTCTAAACAAACAAACACCAAACAAACGCTCACACCTAAGACCACTTGGGCCAAGCTTTCACCCAGGCTCCAGAAATGTAGACACAAAGGGCTGTGTGGTAAAGGTCGGAGAAGCCGTGACCTTAGCGCCATACCATGAATACAGCCCCCAGCAATGTTCTACAAACTGTCTTTGGCGTTTCTCGGCTGCATGCATACGCACCCTAGTTATTATTGTGAATTTGCTTACCCACCACCATTACTGGTGCATTTTGGGTTGGGATCCTTGTTCAAAGATGATGCAGTTAACACCTGTGACCCAAACCTGTGACCTCTGAGTTACAAACCCAGATGTGCAACGACTATGCTACACTGTCACCACAAATTGGAAAAATTGGCAAAAAATCACCCATATTTCCTCCACCCCCCCCCCCCCCACCTCAACCCCCTCTAGGACCTGCTGTCAAGGGTGATCAGAAGCGAGAATGCACTGTGGACCCTACTGTTGTGAGCGCAATGCACTGGACTCCAGCACACTATTACAGAGACATTTCAGCAAGCAGGCAGGCAGCTGAAACACAGCTCACAGCAGCGCAGACACAGCCAGGGCCGAACCGATTGCATACTCTGCGACCGCGACAGAGGCGGCACTGAAGACGACCTGACTCAACGTCTAACAGACCCTTTGCAGACTCGTGTGCCCAGTGTCGACACGCAAGCCGCCTCGCCTCTGAACCCCTGCCTCCAGTTACGCAAGGCTACCGCCACTACAGCTCAGGAGAGGGGAGGGGAACGCTGATTTGGGAGGTGGGGGGGGCATCCTTGGCCCGCACAGCTGCAAGAACTACTGGGACAGGGTGGGATTCCTCACAGGTCAACGAGGAGCTTGGGACACGGACGTGGGGCGGAGCATTGAGAACAGACTTTTCTAGAAACACGGTATTTGGATTTATGTACAATAAAGCACAGCTTAAGCTAATTTCTGTGAGCAGACTGCCCAAGCGTTACATTCCTTGTTTAACACTTTTGCAACTGATTCAGTTTCCTAAGGACGATGTAGGCAGAATCATGTCTTTTGGGGGCCCCTAGGAGAGCATTCCTCACCTTTTTCTGACACCCATCTGTGTCGAAATGCTTAACTATTTGCTCTGTAGCACTGAAAAGGCTGTACTGAGATGCAGTCATTGATTTTGAATTTAATACACACGTGCACACACATGCACGCACACACACACACACACCAGTATACGCACACACACACACACACACACACACACGTACGCGCACATGCATGCACACACACGCGCACGCAAGCACACATGCACGCACGCACACACAGACATAGACATACAACAGCTGACATGCTTTGGGTCAATTGCACCCACGACTTTATCACACAAGTCATAGCAGTGATTCATTCCAGCTGAATTATGGAATGGATTGACACAGTGCTGAATGGGGTCAAATCAATGGCCGTTCACACTGCGGAGGCTGCTGGCCTTGTTGTGAGCCTGCAGCCAGCGCAGTGTGGCTATCCCGGGCCCTGTGCCGATTCAGCTGTGCAACACTGCCCCCATTGTTACCCCCCCCCCCCAAACGGCCCACATACCAGCGCATCTGGAGACGCCCCTTGGCAGCTCGAAAAGTGCCCCCCCCCCCCCCCCCCCCCCGACCATCCCCCCATTCAACGCTTACACTGCATTTTACATTGTTACTCATTCCTCCATGTCAACATTTTCACTGGAGCGTTTCGCGTGAAAGCACTTTAGCCTGGGGACAGAGGGCAGCGTATCCCATCTGGGATTCAAACCAACAACATTCAGGTTCAGGGCACCAGCCACTCCAGCATCACTGAGCGCACCCCCCAAATCCCTACACTACCACACACCAGGCCCTACCTTCTCTTTTCAGGGCCACTACAGTTAAAACAAATAACACTTGTTTTTTAGCTTTTGTCAGACTGATTTATGTGACTACCTGTCTTACGGATGCTGCTACCTGGGAAAAGCACTCACTCTACAGGATGGCCTGCTGCAGACGCAGTAGCCGTTTGAAAAAGCTCGGCTTTCACATTCAGCATTTCACATTCCCCTCCTCCGCTGCAGTGCGATTCCCTATTCTATAGCGTCCTTCAGCGATGCCCTCCCTGTCCCACAGGCAACGCACCACAGGGTACAGAATTAAATCCGTTATAAGCCCCGTTTCTTGTCCACTGTGCCACACTGCCATCTCTCATCGCTCTCTCTCTCTCTCTCTCTCGCTCTCTCTAACTCACTCTCTCTCTCGCCCCCCTTACTTCTTCATTGCAGGCACATACTGGCCAATCACTGGCAGTGGAGCATCCTTTCCTGGTCTCCCTCTCTCTCGCGCTCTCTCTCTCTCTCTCTCTCACTTTCGCTAGCACAGCGGACAGCCCTCTCTGATCCAGCATCTATTCCCCCAGCCTGTCTCTTTCAGTTAGCGAGGCCGAGGGAGATGTTCGGAGGAGACGGGTGACTGTGTACCGGACCCTGAGCGTACCGGGCTCGGCCCGGCACCGGCAGGCCTGTCTCCCATCGGACTCCCGTCCCTGCAGGGAGCTTAAGGGGCATTACGCCACAATTAGGCCAACCGCAGGCTTTGTGCGCTTGGTGACAGGGCTTAGAGGCAGCGCTGCTGACAGGAGCGTTCAGTGCTCGCCCACAAACCCCCCGTCGCCCGCTCTCTCGCCCGGCCCAACAGACAGCCAGTGTTTGCACAGACAGCGCGGGCACTGTGAGCACCACGGACCTGTAAACAAAGAGCCCCCACATGCAGAGACCGAACGCGTCCCGCCCCTCAGCTCCCGTCAGAGCGCCACAATCAGCTCCCCGCTCCCTCTGCGGCTCGCTCCCTCTCTCTCTCTCTCTCTCTCTCTCTCTCTCTCTGTCGTTCTCCACCTTTCATTCGGTCCATCTGCCCCTGCAACTCAATGCCAGTTTGCCATGCACACTCTCTCTCTCTCCCTCTCTCTCTCCCTCTCCCTCTATCCCACTCTCTCTCTGTCCACCTTTCAGTCGGTCCACCTCCCCCTGCAGCTCGGTGCAGGCTCGTCATGCTCTGTCCCACTCTCTCTCTCTCACTGAGCGTTGATTCTCTGTGCCCTTGCAGCCCCTGCACGGCCCCCCTGGCCCCCCCGCCAGTTCTGACGCCTGTTCGCTGCGGCCGCCGAGCCTCTCCGCACCCATGCGCTCACTCTCACACACTCTCTCTCCCGGGGCGGCGCGAGGAGGAGGAGGAGGAGGAGGAGGAGGACAGTACCTGAATCTGGTCCTGTGGCTGGGGTGGGGGCCCCCCGGGGCAGCGTCGTAGCGGCCTCCCCTGGCGCTACCCCCCCGTTCCCCCGAGGCCCCGGAGCCCAGCGGCCGCAGCCGGCGCACATCAGACCTAACTCTGTGCAGGTTGTAGCAAGACCGATGGCTATTATAAGATCTGCAGCATCTCACCATTTCCCCGAGCTCCGTGCCGACCGCTGCAGGCTCCTCTGACACATGATCACCGCGGTTTTACGGGAGGGAAAAAAAGAATAATAATGCACGGAGGCTTTTTCTCTCTGTCTCTGTCTCCCTCTCTCTCTCGCCCGCACGTCTCTCTCTCTCTCTCTCTCTCCTCTCTCTCTCGTTTTCGCTGCCTCTCTCGCGCTCTCTCGCTCTCCGAGTGGCGATCCTCTCCGCTGCTCAGGTTCAGCCCTCTGCTGGCCGGACGTGACGTGCACCGCTAATCCTCTCCTCCTCCTCCTCCTCTCGGCCGGGGGGCTCTTTTGTCAGGGTGGCTCAGCAGCTGCTGTTTGGGTGGAGGGGCGCAGCGGAGGGAGGGGGGGGAGAGCTCGCCTCTGTCAGTCCCCCTGGCTCGAGAGACGATAGGCAGCTGCAAAGCAGAGTGGTGTGAGGGAGAGGGGGGAGAGCTTTTGTGGAGAGTTAAAAAAAAGAAAAGAAAAATAAAAAAGGCCCATCAATGCTCATCCATCGTCCTGGCAACCGGATGGCTACCTGCACGCTGCCAACGGCAGGGGTGCAGCCAGCTGGAGGCTGTGCGCTAACGGCAGATTACATCACAGTACGACAACAGTCACAACAACAACAACAGCAGCCACCCGCTGGTTGCTATGAGGGCTGCAGGGATAATAGCAGTATCTCTTACATCTGATTTCCGTTTGTTTCCGAGGGGCAGTAAAATGCGGACCCTGGATATTAAGGATCCCGACCGGCAGCTAAGATGACTGTGGAAATCGCTCGTGTCTTATTTATTTTTTATTTTTCAGGGCAGCTCTTAAATTATTCACCTGTGAAGCTGCAAGGACCCTCCCCCCAAACTGCTCTTCCCTGAAAGATGCTCTGACAGCTCAGCCCCACTGAACACACCCGGTTTTGTTTTTCAGGCAGTGTCATTAATCACATTTTTAAATCAGCTAATGTGTCTGTTACTTCACTTTGTTTCAGGTATATGATCTACAGTAATTTCATCTTTATGGCAGGCTGTGAAGAAAATGATACTGACATGAGACTCATCAGTACTTTACCCTATAAAAGTGCAGTATTTTGTCTTACATCCAACCTAATAGTAAACCTACTTGCAATAAAAAATGATAATAAAATAAAAACCATAATACACTGGTTTGATTAACTTACATTCAGTCACTGCTGGTATTTTAATTTTAGTTTTTATTTTTTTGCAATTATTACATTCATTCATTCATTATTACATTCATTTTCATTTCATGCAATTCAAGCTAAATTTAACTATAGCAGCTATTTTAGTACTTTGATTTTGATTTCAAGGATTTTTTTACAGCACTCGTCTCTCTTAGATCGCCATCATTGCTTTTTTGCCATTTTCTTTACTTACACAAAGGAGGATTTCTCATCATTCCTTATCATTTTGATTGCTTTTAAATGCTTTTATAACAAACATATGCTACATCAGGCCAGGCTACGGGCTAAAGACATAAATGGAAAAATAGTTAAGAACTAAGATAACTTGTGATGATGTTTGCTAAATAAAAGAGGAATCACAGGGAATTTGTGGTGTCAATGAAGTGCACGAGGAATTGGAGGTCATCTTCATTGACGCCCGAAACAGAAAACCCTTCTCTAGACCTTTAAAAGCTCAAGCTTCATATTTAGAGTTTTTAATATGGCTCCATGGTTGTGTCAACATTGACCAGCATCTTCAAATGTACTGTTTTTAACACACTCTGTGTGGTGTACATGATTAAAGGAGACATCTGATTAAAAATGGGTATGGAATATTTTTACACCTGGTGTGCTTACATCGCTGCGACTTGATGTTAATGCTCTGCTTTTCTCCCCTTTGACTATGACTGTATTTTTGTTTTTAACTGTGTGAAATCAGGGACAACAATTAAATACGGTCCTTACATTTTGGAATGATTATTTTACTGTGTTTGTACAAGCATACGACTTGCAGAAAGTCTGTACCAGACCTAGCGCAGTTTTTGACAGATGGGCAAAAACCTCAACCACGTGTAACATCTTGTTTTAATTTGGGTTTTATACGGTCAAAGCCTTTACGGTAAAAAGATAATTATTATAATAATTTTTTTACTGTCTTGCTAATTTACTCATTTTTGGTTAGTGAGAAAAGCCATTATAAATACTTTACATTTTTTATTTCAAATGATTTGATTCTATGGCTTGAGACCGCTGTGCTGATCCTCAGTCATATTAGGTTTCCCTACTCCAGGCCTGTGGGGGGCAGTGTTTCACCCCTCCCTGTGCCCTCTCCTCCATCCCCTCTGGCCCAAAGTGGGTGGGACGCCACACCAATGGGATGTGACCTAAACAGTCCTCTTTGGAAAAATGGGACATAATGCTTAAAGCCCCAGCTCAGTGAACATCACAACCCTTACTACAATCTCCTTTCAGCCTTCTGAAACTCCAGACTCTACCCACTCAGAACAGGACTACACTCTACGTTAGGGTAAACACAACTCCAACACCTGGCAGTCCTCCTTGGAGCTACTGTCATCGATCTGAGTGTTCACAAGAAACAACGTCCTGCATCACATGAATAAACAATGGTGATAAGAAAACCCAGCAGGACAATGGCAGAATGCTCTCTCATGGTACACAGGAGAGAAAGGCTAACCAAAGATCTACACAGGTCAAGGCAGAGCAACAACGCATAAGCTGATTCAGGGCTTGCTGTCATTTCCATGGACTCCTTTTTTTAAAACGGCTAACCAAAGAGCAAGGAACGGTGACGTATCTTTATACGTGCGACGCCAGACGCTCGCGCAATGGTGCGCGAGGGAAGCGAAAGCTTGTCCAAAAGCAGGAAGAGGAAGATTACTCATTTCCTCTGCTGTCAGAACATCACTGCCTCAGTTCCCGAAGTTAGGCACAAACGCGTGACACATCTTTCGAAAAAAAACAAAAAACAAAAAGGCTACCTCTTCGATGCTGACCAAAAGGGGCTTGTCATTATGGATCAAAAGTGAATGGAGGTAAAGACGAAGACAGAAACGCCCTGCTATTATCAAAGAGCCCATAAATAAAACCCTTTAGGAACAACCAGCCAACACGAACTCAGTGTTAGTCATTGTTGTTGTAACTGTTGTTGATTCACAATTAAAAACGATACAATTCAAATAATCTTACTCTGCGCTGAACACAGCATCATAGATACATCTCACCTCAAATAAATATTTTTCTACACAAAAGCATCTGGTATTCATAAATGACTTACTGACCTGGCCGTTTTAGTTAACGGTCTGAACTGAAGTTAACGCCGAACATGGATTCAAAGACAACGCAGGAAGTGATGTTCCTCTGTCAGCCTCTTATCTTAAGTGAGGGAAAAATCGAAAAAGAAAGGGAAGTTTCTAGTCTCTTTCTCTACAGAAGTTAAAGGCACAGGCTCATTCTGTTCTGTCTCGTCTAAAAACAAAGCACACTGGATGGGTGGGCATGCCCTTTAAGAGGGTGGGTGGGAGCCGATGACGTCACGCTCCAGACACAAAGCTTCCTGGGTAAAAATAAATCACACCACAGCCAGGAATCGGCAAACTCACTGCGTTTCCGACTCACTTGTGTTTCTAACCCAGTTCCTACAACATAACACTTCAGTTAAGTAACACTTCCCCAGCCTATGGTGAAACAGCAAGCAGAAGTGAACCTTGTACATGAGCTCATTCTGTGAGAACCTACTCCCGGTTACTCATTAAGCATTTACTTCAATGCAAATTTACCATCTGTAATTTTTGCCAATTAGAAAAGTCACATGAGCACCTGAGTTTCTCTCTCTCTCTCTGTCTCAGTGAGAAGAGATAGTGATATCTATGTCTACATTAAAAAAAACTTTGAAACCCACTATATTTTAAGAGAAAGCAAGGAGCAGTTTTACTTTAAAACTGAACTCAAGAGTAGTCTTTTGTATTAGCACAGTATGACATGGTGTATGTTTGGCTAACCCAAACACTGTTTGTGTGATTTCCAAACATCTCATGTCACTATCCAAACATTTCATGTGAACTTGAAATGTCAACAAGGATGTCAATAAGGATGTCGAAATTTGAATACAGGTAAATTAGGCAGATTGAGTCAGGTAAATTAGGCAGAATATGGAAGTAAATCACTCTTTTGATGATTGAATTGTCCAGACAGACTCAGCTTTAGTATTTCTTTCAGTTACAGCCTTGCATTTTCATGTTATATCTTCATCTTTAAGCATCACAGTTAAAAAAATATATGTAACCGAGCTATATGCTGACGTTTAACTGAGGCATTTAAGTATTAAAATGTTTACCTACACTTACATTCTCAGATCACGCACACCGTTAGGGTTTAGGATAACATCAGAGACGTTTCCAAATGTTCTGTTAAAGGAAACATGATAAGCGCAGCATTTTGGCCCTCTGCACCCGCAACACGAGACCGTCCAACTGGAGGAAAGAGCAAGGGCGGAGGAAGCAAAGATGAGATAAGCAGCACCGGCTTACCCAAAACTTAGCCTCGCGTGCAAGGTCTGCCTGACTGCTCTGTGGCCAAGCTTTTAGCAGCCACGCTATCCTGACTCCGAAGGCCGAGCTATCCCTCCTCCTTTATGTGTATTTGCAGGGGCATCATGGAGGCACAGCAGTCTCTCCTTCCCCGGTCAATAAAATTTAATCAGCTCGTAGAAGTGGACAGTTTCACAACAGACGCAAGCAATGAGAAGGCTGGGAGAGGAAACACCTTGATGTGCTTTGCGTTTTCCCAGTTGTCAAGCTAATTAAATCTACGCTTTTTACAAACAGGATGCAATAAAAACTAATGTCAAAAGTAAAACATCCCACATACGGTGATTTTATGCTATGAATATCAAAGAAATATTATAACCTTGAACAAGCTCATTTTACACAAATTCTAATGCTTAATTAAATGCACATCAAAAAAAAATATTCGAGATAACAATTACGATCTTCATAAATACTGCTAGAATGATAACAGGCCTAAGGTTAAGACTTTAGGGGATTTCCAACCGGCTCGGACAGTTAACAGACTCATTTTCAGCGCAGGCTGAGACCTTTGGCGCAGGTTCAAGCCCAGAGGTGTCACCACTCGTCACACCTACGAGTTGCTCCAATGGCATCAGGGAAACATGCTCTCCTGGTGCACTGTGGGACTGGCCTCGTGAAAACAGCCATCGTTGGTGTTTGAGTGTGCTGCAGGGCTACACTGGCCACACCCCGGTGCTCCTGCACAAGTGCGGAGGATATCGCAGGGGAGACGATGAAAAAGACTTCTTACCAGAACTACAAAATAAAACACATAATATAATTAAATTACCCTATTGGCTATAACGAGCACCAACATGGATATACTTACAGCTGTAGCACTCTGTGGGTTAGCTGCATTACAGATCAGAAGGCCAATACGCAAAGTGATTCCAAAAATGGCAAAAGAGAAGTCCATCAGAGGAACCAATGGATCACGCTCACCAGGCCACTCCAACATTTATAACAAGTCTTCCATGTTGTGTACTGCTGAGGGGAGGACATCCCCCTTTTTATTATCTACAGAGGAGGACCTATTAGATGTTTCAGGTGAAGTCACGAATCATCGTTTCTGTTAGTAGCACTGTTACGCAAGAGACTTGAGGACGTCTGGTGGAAAATACGCATGCAAATAATATCAAAATTTGCATAATTACAACCTAAATTAGCCTGACTGATGTATGAGCTTGTAGTTATTACTTATACGTGCATCATACCTATGTTTGTGACGCTACATGCACTCACAGCAAATGTTAACACTTACACATACAAACACTGAAAGGCTATTCTGTGACACCATGTGTATGTATACATTTATACAGCTCTCTGCAGATAGTCACAGGTCACAGAGCTGAAGGCCAGATGTAAGATGGCCTTCAGCTCTGTGACCTGTGATTAGTTTGGCTTTTTTTTTTGGGTATGGGGGTGGGGGTGGGGGTGGCGGGGGGGGGGGGGGGGGGGGGGGGGGGTTGTAGGATATGGAGTTTCCTTGAGTGTATTCTGGATTGTACAGTGCTGGCCAAAAGTATTGGCACCCCTGCAATTCTGTCAGATAATGCTCAATTTCTCCCAGAAAATGATTGCAATTACAAATGTTTTGGTAGTAATATCTTCATTTATTTTGCTTGCAATGAAAAAACACAAAAGACAATGAAAAAAAAAATTAAATCAATTATCATTTTACACAAAACTCCAAAAATGGACCGGACAAAAGTATTGGCACCCTCAGCCTAATACTTGGTAGCACAACCTTTGGACAAAATAACTGCGAACAACCGCTTCCGGTATCCATCAATGAGTTTCTTACAATGCTCTGCTGGAATTTTAGACCATTCTTCTTTGGCAAACTGCTCCAGCTCCCTGAGATTTGAAGGGTGCCTTCTCCAAACTGCCATTTTCAGATCTCTCCACAAGTGTTCTATGGGATTCAGGTCTGGACTCATTGCTGGCCACTTTAGAAGTCTCCAGTGCTTTCCCTCAAACCATTTTCTAGTGCTTTTTGAAGTGTGCTTTGGGTCATTGTCCTGCTGGAAGACCCATGACCTCTGAGGGAGACCCAGCTTTCTCACACTGGGCCCTACATTACGCTGCAAAATTTGTTGGTAGTCTTCAGACTTCATAATGCCATGCACACGGTCAAGCAGTCCAGTGCCAGAGGCAGCAAAGCAACCCCAAAACATCAGGGAACCTCCGCCATGTTTGACTGTGGGGACCGTGTTCTTTTCTTTGAAGGCCTCGTTTTTTTTCCTGTAAACTCTATGTTGATGCCTTTTCCCAAAAAGCTCTACTTTTGTCTCATCTGACCAGAGAACATTCTTCCAAAATGTTTTTGGCTTTCTCAGGTAAGTTTTAGCAAACTCCAGCCTGGCTTTTTTATGTCTCTGGGTCAGAAGTGGAGTCTTCCTGGGTATCCTACCATAGAGTCCCTTTTCATTCAGACACCGACGGATAGTACGGGTTGACACTGTTGTACCCTCGGACTGCAGGACAGCTTGAACTTGTCTGGATGTTAGTCGAGGTTCTTTATCCACCATCCGCACAATCTTTCGTTGAAATCTCTCGTCAATTTTTCTTTTCCGTCCACATCTAGGGAGGTTAGCCACAGTGCCATGGGCTTTAAACCTATTGATGACACTGCGCACGGTAGACACAGGAACATTCAGGTCTTTGGAGATGGACTTGTAGCCTTGAGATTGCCCATGCTTCCTCACAATTTTGCTTCTCAAGTCCTCAGACAGTTCTTTGGTCTTCTTTCTTTTCTCCATACTCAATGTGGTACACACAAGGACACAGGACAGAGGTTGAGTCAACTTTAATCCATTTTAACTGGCTGCAAGTGTGATTTAGTGATTGCCACCACCTGTTATGTGTCACAGGTAAGTAACAGGTGCTGTTAATTACACAAATTAGAGAAGC
Organism: Megalops cyprinoides; assembly: GCF_013368585.1. Lineage (NCBI taxonomy): Eukaryota > Metazoa > Chordata > Actinopteri > Elopiformes > Megalopidae > Megalops > Megalops cyprinoides. The sequence goes on along the minus strand of NC_050587.1, from coordinate 34,789,194 downwards.
ATCACATGATTTTTCAAAGGGTGCCAATACTTTTGTCCGGCCCATTTTTGGAGTTTTGTGTAAATTGATACTTGATTTGACTTTTTTTTCTTTCTCTTTTGTGTTTTTTTATTGCAAGCAAAATAAATGAAGATATTACTACCAAAACATTTGTAATTGCAATCATTTTCTGGGAGAAATTGAGCATTATCTGACAGAATTGCAGGGGTGCCAATACTTTTGGCCAGCACTGTATGTGATGACAGTTCCTACTGCTGACACGTCCATTATTGAAGGTGTCAATGAGTTATCAGTTGTCCACAGAGAAAAGGTTACGAAAGGTTTACGCAAGTCTTTCCCAATGCTCTAACATCAAGCATGTGGAATAACTGATTTCACATTCCCACAGGAAATACCAGGATAAAAAATGTGTCAACACTGCTATGTTAAATATCAATAACCTGAGATTCACCCCCCCAAAGTGTGTAACACCTGCATTGAATTTAGGAGGTACCAGAGCTACGAGATACTATAAATCTGATCCTACAGTGTGATGCAATTCTTCTGAAATGCTTTGCGCAATGGAATTTTGGTGCTACATTTAAAATGCTAAGACTTAACAACAGTGAAAGGATACATATCTATTTGCTGTTCAAATACAGATGTAAACTTTGATAACATTGTGGGTGTAATCCAATCCTCATACATGGATGCAGGGTAGCATAGTGGGAAGGAGCGGGGCTTGTAACCAAAAGGTTGCTGGTTCATTTCCCTGCTGGGGCACTGCCGTTGTGCCCTTGGGCAAAGTACTCAACCCACAACTGCCTCAATAAATATCCGGCTGTATAATTAAATATAACTGTAACCTATGCAAGTTTCTCTGGATAAGAGCATCTGCTAAATGACAATAATGTAATCTAATGGTCGCAGGTCGCAACAAAACACAAGTGAAATGTACATGGTGTTTCAGATGCGTGAGTCTTTTCATTCAGTCTTGTGCGCTGGCCCTTGGCCCGTTACCCTACCCTCTACTCCATACTGCTGCCCTGTGGCCAGCTCTGCTCCAGCTTTCCTGCCTGCTTGCTGCTGGAACCAAGCCGCCAAACACTTCATTGAGACCCCAACCCCAGACAGAGTGAAGGAGGCTGAAATGGAACAACTTGAAATGGAGGAACTTGTGTGCATTTCAAGTGTTAGTATGAGTCATTATGTATAGTGTGTGTGTGTGTGTGTGTATGTGTGGGTGCATATATGTGTTCATGTGTGTATGTGTATATACGTGTGTGACTTACAGTTCCTGGTGGCTTGGTGATGTGGGTATAGCATGTGTCACTGAGTGTGGAGCGCGGAGTGTGGCCATGTGTCTCAGTGCTCTAATCTGGACTGGCACTGGGAACATACTGCAGCATGTGTCAGTATAAACAGAGCGTCTCTGCGTTTCGGTGGCTTCCCACCGCGCGGGGCATGTGTTGGTGTGAGTCAGTGGCACGGTGACAGTTCGGACGGAGTGGGTGACACGGGGCAGTGGAGCTGACCATCGCTGTTTGCCTGTTAGCGACTCGTTGGACGTGGCGTGTTTATTTACTCCAGCTCGCACACCAGCGTGGCACTGACACAGTGACACAGCACCCACTACAACCTCAGGTAAAGAGCCTTCCAGAAAGGAGCTGGAGCGTTTTCAGTTATTACAAATATACATACGGTACCATGCTTAAATGCTTGTTTCTTGTAAAAATATAACCTGTGACGTTGATGTCTTTGTATGAATTTCTTTCCAAAAAAAATATTTTTCAATTTTTTTTTTTTTTTAAATATAAGATAGTTTTGGATTGTTTAACTTTTCTTGGTCACTGCATATTTCCATTCATGTTATTTCATAGTTTGATGTCTCTACTATTATTCTAAAATGTGGAAAATAGTAAAAAATAAAGAAAAAGCCTTCTATTATTAGGTGTGTCCAAACTTGCTTTTTAAAAAGAATACATTAATGTGTGTACGATACATTAAAAGCCAGCCAAAGAAGAGGTAAAAGGTATACTTGCCAGTATACCTTTTAAATATACATTCCCTGTGTCACGTCTCCCCTCATGGTTTCTTGCGAACAGCAGTGATTTCGTAACCATGGCATCTGAACGGCCATCTAATGTGGCTGGGAGTGGCCTCACTGTGCAAATGATGAAACATAAATCTGTTCCCCCAGACAGGGAAATGCAGATCATTAGGACTGCAGAATCAGGGGAGATGAAATGCAGAGTGGCGCATTCATATGGCTTACCGCCGACAACATCGAAACCCATTTACAATCAAGATGACTGCTACTGACACCAACGGCTGGAGCTAAATCAGTGCTGACTGCCAGACTACTTCCGAGTGAAATGTGAAACTTTCATAGATCTTAATCAATGTATGTCCAATATTCCCAATATTATTAAATCCAATATCGCCCAAGTTCAATATTAACTCGGCGAGTATTTCATGTTTAAGACGCATATGACATTTCTGTAGTGCTAACAATATTCTGCCAATTACCCCAGTTCTCTGAAGTCCCACAGGTCATCCCTATATGTCATGTTATTTTTGTATGATGATATTTCATTCTTTTCTTAAAATATTTTTCCCGTTTTTTCACTATGACTTTGGAATCACAAACTGTGCCTTACGATAATATTGTAGTCACATCCTCTACACTTATGTAGGAGTGTATGACGAACTGTGCCTTAGGATCATATTGTAGTCACATCCTCTACACTTATGTAGGAGTGTATGACGAACTGTGCCTTAGGATCATATTGTAGTCACATCCTCTACACGTATGTAGGAGCACTGAAAAACAATGAAAGCAAACCAGTGATACCCTTGCACCCAGCCAATGCATTAACTTTGCCATGCCACACCCAACAATGCACCACAGGAGAGCAATCGCCAACCGGAGGCTAGAAGCACCTCTCCCTGACATCACCTACCATGACAGTGTAGCATAGTGGTAATGGAGCAGGACTCGTAACCGAAAGGCTGCTGGTTTGATGCCCCACTGGGCCACTGCTGCTGTACCCTTGGGCAAGGTGCTTAACCCACAGTTGCCTCCAGCTGTACACATGCATAACATGTGAAACTCTAACCTATGTAAGCCATCCTGGATAAGAACGTCTGCTAAATGACAATAATGTAATGTAATGACACCAGCAGCCCACAGGCACATGTTGAGCTGCTGGAAGGTGTTGTGGAGAGGTGCAAAGAGGGGACTGAGGGTGATGTACCCCACCCATCTCCCACTTAATGAAGCCAACTGTGTGCTGCTCTGCTCTCTAGGTCATTATCGGCTGACACAGATCTGAACCCGCAGCGTTGTGGGTTGGATGGCTCTCCTGCGCTCAAAATGAGCTCCTTCACTGACTGAGCCACCTGGGAGCTGATGTGTAACTTTCTTATGAGAAATATAATTACCTAACACAAAGCATTACTTTTTTGACCAAGGAGGAATACCTGTACAGCTCCCTCATCTACCCAAGTTCATAAAAGTCTGTAACTGAATCCAGAACTGGTACAGGTTCTAAACAACACTTATGCCATTAGGTCATGCGACAAAGCTGCACCAACATCTAGCTGCAAAGCCCACTATAGGTCAGACCTAGTTACCTGACACAGTATTCACGCCATTAATTTGGCTGCGAACTAGAGTGTGAATGGCTTATTTCAGAAAAAGCCTAAGCTTTTCCTGTCATCAAATTTGTCTAGGGTATTAACATTCAATATCGCCTGCATTCTGATAACCAACATTAACTGAATAACACACAGTATCTGAGTCCCTGTTTCTTTCACCCGGAAATGCCATTTAAACTCAGATGATGAATGCCAGTTTTTTCTTATTAATAATGCATTGTTCGCTTTAACATAGTACAGTATTTGTCTCCTCCAATCTATACAGAAATTCACACTGCCTCCCAATACAGGTCTCTAGGATACCTCGTCTACATCACTCCTTCCACTTTCAAAATGTCTCATTAAAAAAGCAGAAAACTAATTAAGGGTAACTTATGTAATGCACACATGCTAACAAGCATCATGACACGTCACTTGGAAAATAGTTCTTAGCTCTAGTACCTGCAGCTACTTAAGTAACTTCCGGTGACTGAGGGCGCAGGAATGATTGCACCTAATCCAATGGTTGCTTCAAACCATGCAAGAGTCCAGCTAGATTTACGCACAATCATGCAGAACATTGCCTGCAAATACCAAAACGCAGTCTACGCCAAAGGGTCTAAAGAGTCATCTGCAGGACACTAGATAAGTCTGACTGTGATTACTATGTGAGACTCTGTTAACAAACACAGCCTCATATTTCATATTCTTAGCCTTTTGGATAGTGTGCTTTTTGGTTTAAGTGAAATGTTTCCCCTGTCAAAGGTCATTAAGTCATGCTCCTCATGTAGACCGAAGAAAGGGACTCTCCACTGAGGGAGGGGGGACATGGAACTTCCGTTTCACAATGTCACCAGTGGAACAGATACACTGAAAGCAGAAGGTGGCGTTGTACTTTGCCTTTTTGTCCTTCAGTTTTTTTTTTTTTTTTTTTTTAACCATTCAGTGACAAAAGCTTTTCACCCAGTCTGGCCTGAGTATTTGGCGTGGTATGGGCTATCCGATTGGCTGTCAGGGAATTTTCCCAGCTGTGCCAAGAGGCTTTATCACATCATAAAACAGATAAACATGCCACATCCAACGTGTCCCTTCCGTCCATAGTGACACACAACATCACCTGATGCACACCACATAAACCCTCGGTGACCCCCCTCCCGTGTCATCTCATTCAAACGCTGTTAAAACACAGAAGGTCACGGCGACTGCCCCATGCTGCCTTCGCCCACACACTCCACGTTGCAACAGTGCCACACATACACACATACACCCCACAGACTGACTCCTGGGCCACAACAAATGGACCAAAGCCAATCAGGAAGGGTGCACGCTCATGGGTCTATGGTGGGGATCTGCTCCTGGCAAATCCCCAGTGGAGGAGTACTATGCACCCACACAGTGGAACACCAACACAGAAATACTCCATTCATTTCAACCCCTGTTTTTGATTTCCATTAAAAACACACACAGATACACAGATGTGCAGAAACAGTACTTAAACAGTGCTTTTTCCTTGGGGTGAAACAGGAAGCAGGCAGGGGCAGGGAACAATGATCAGTACAGATTGGCTCTCTTTTCTGTCCTGAGAGATTGGGTGATTTATCTCCAGCAAATAAGAAACAATGAACTGGAGCATTCAACCTGAGCCCAGCTGAGCTGACTACACACAGAGCAGTGATTACCGCTAAAACAGCATAACTATTCCATAAAAATCAGAATGGATCTACAAGTGGGAGAGATTTTTTCCTATTCATGTAACAACAATATTAATGCACATTCCAGTTTTGCTCTCTGGCAAAATAAACTCACCAGCAAATACTGGAATAATCTCATAACGCCATTTAATATCACAGGGACATCCAAGCTGATTAGGGATAAACATCCAGAAGGTCAGTACTATTTTTTTTAGCTCTGCCTCTGACATAACCTGCCTGTCAAGACAACTCTGGAAAGGGTCATTCTGTTAACTTTTGGCCTTCTGCAATCTATGCTTATATTTCCATGCAGTATGTCCACTTGGTGATTGTCCTGTCAGCTACACATGTGTCTGGGCAAGGACAGCTAAGGGTGAAATTCAGCCGCTGTGCGTAGCTCAGAAAAGCCATCCAATCACAGGCAAGCAACACCCTGAGGCTGAACCATTATGACATAGCTGGCCAAACTGCCATCCTGAGTACTAAGTATCCCATACTACACAGTTTAGCATAGCAGTAAGGAGCAGGGCATGTAACCCAAACATTGCTGGTTTGATTTACCCACTTAGGCACTGCTGCTGTACCCTTGGGCAAGGTACATAACCCAGAACTGCCTTAGTAAATTTCCAGCTGTATATATGGTTAACATTTAAAAACTGTAACCTATGTGAGTTGCTCTGAATAAGAGTGTCTGTCAAATGCAAAAAATAAAATGCCAATAATGTAATGTAATGTAATGTACACATCTGTCTGCTGGCCAGGTTAGCTCTCAGTAGACTGCTCTTGGGCAGTGGTACCCATCGATAAACTAGTTTGCCACCCTCCTTGTGAACACAGCAGAAGTATTCATGGCACCCTCTCTGCTTCTGGGGCAACACCAGAAAAATAAACATATTCCACAGCAGTCAACCATCTTACAACCCTCTAGCCACTGCAAAAGGGTGGTCCAAGTGACTGATGGTTTCAAGCAATGAATCACTCAATCTTCAGTTTGTTAAAATACCCCAGGCAGTGGAACAGATGGATCATGTACCCTTGAGCCCACTTTGAAACTGCCCCCAAGGTGTCTAGCGTATCAGAATATTAACACCGAGCAGCACGTCTCAACAAAGCTGACATTCTAATGATCAGCTCAACATCAACAATCACTGCATAATGCCTCCCTGCTGCCGCTTCTCTGGCAGATGACATCATTTCCAATGAACCAATCATTTTCATGTTCCACTCACTGCTGTATTGTGTGTCACAAACACATCTCACAGCTCACACTGTATTCTATTCATCACTGATAAAAGGACGGCTAAGAGTTAGCCAGTCCGCTTGTCACTACACACACGAACACAGAGGACAAATGAGACAGCCAGACACTAAATTAAAACCCACGCACAATCAGAAGCAGACACTTAAACTGAGAAAGACAGACAGACAACAGAAGACAAACGGATGCACTTAGGCACACATGTAAGCAGGTAAAGAAAGAGACTGTCTGCGGACAGATGTACACACATACACACACACACACACACACATACACACACACACACACGCACACACACACACACACACACACACACACACACACACATACACACACACACACACACACACACACACACACACACATACACACATACACACATACACACACACACACACACACACACACACACACACACACACACAGGATTGCATATATGCAGTGCAAATGGAGATTAAATACTACAAACAGCACACACACAGTCCCCAAGGCTGGACTTCTCACACACACCATCTCAGCATCCAGAGTCTTCGAGACTGTTCCAAAGGCCAGGAACAAGCACCCCCCCCCTCCCAAACCCACCCATAACCACGACCACCCCCAACCACAACCACCAAAAAAGCAGAAAAAAATCTCAAGAACCAGCAAGAAAATAATCAAGAGCTCTTTCAGCAAACAAACACCACAGAGGACAACTCCTCTTACGACCTCAGCTTCAGAGGTGTGATGTGGGAGGCACCCGACTCTGGCTGAGGAGGACCCCACTTCACACACAGCCTCATGCTGCAGCCAATTGGAACTGATGGGAGGAGTTTCTTGTGATTGGCTGAGCAATCAGCAGACTCAGACTGTGAAGGGTTCAGCGGGGGTCAGGGACAGTGGTGGGGTGCTGGGGTGTGTTTATGAAGAATCTACTGGAATAGGCTCCAGTGGGGGACAGTGACAGAAGAACAAGGCGAGTGCCCTCACGGCAGGCAGCCACACCCCTCTCTCTGTCCCTCGATCTCTCACAGCAGGTCCTGCCCCTACCTGGCTGTCGCTGGCGATGCGTGGGGGCACCTCGATGCCCATGCTCTCCAGCCGCCGGTCCTGGTAGCGCCCGTACTGGTCGTAGCCCATGTACCCGCCGCCGGTGAACAGCAGGATGGGAAGGGGCCGCACACGGGCCGCCAGGCCCAGCGAGGCCGCACTCAAGCGCTGCCGCCCTGCACCGAACAGAGACGCACATTACGTTACATTACATTACATTACGTTACATTGCATTATGTTACATTACATTATGTTACGTTACATTCCGTTACATTACATTACGTTATGTTACATCATTTAGCAGACGCTCTTACCCAGAGCAACTTCCAAATAAGTGCATCACAATGCCAAGAGTAGTTATCGAAAAGTACTGCAGGAGGTCAGAAAATACTGAATTAAGTGCTAAACTAGTGTAGAGTGCTTTTTTAAAAATAGAAAATTTTACTAATTTTACACACTCTGATACCAATGTATTATTTAAAAGAACCTGGGTGTGAATAAAGGAAATCACAAGAGACACATTAGTCAGTAACACTACCTACTTTGCTGATTAGGAGCTTGACTAAGAAAGGCTACCCTGCCCCCTGCTGGTTACATATGGAAGAGCACCCAGGAGCAATTGCAATTCAAACACCGGCAGCTGGTCAAGGTGCTCTAATGGTATAATACAGATGGTACACATGGTATATGTCAGTGTCGACCGACAAATCCTGATAAAGACTCACTGGAACACACAACCCAGACTATGACTGACAGCTAATTTACATACACCTTCTGAATCTGCACGCAAAGAAAAAATTCTTTAGACCAGGAGAACTATAGTATAACTATAGTTTGTATTTGGAGCTAACCTCTTGTCTACTAGCCAGTAGCCAGCCCAAGCTTTAGCCACCCCAGTACCAATGGCATTGCACCTGATCATTTATTGTTTAGATAATTAACATAACTAGCTGGCTAACATGGGACAAATAGCTTTAAATTAGCTAAACAATGCTAGCTAGAAGGTCAGGAATGACAGCCCTCAAGGACAGGTGACTACACACTATGTGTGGGACTCACTATAGTGACTACAGCTGATGGTAGGCCACCAATGCTTTTTAAGCAACAGTCATGCAACTGTGTGTGTCTGATTTAATACCACGAAAACCTGGAATACACTTTAAAGTGTTCGGCACGGCCAGGAAGGAGGTAGCTAGGTTGGAGTGGGACAGCAGTGTGGCGTACTGGTAAGGAGGAGGGCTTGTAACTGGAAGGTTTCTGGTTCCATTCCCTAATGGGGCAGTGCAACTATACATTTGGGGAAGCTATTTAACACCCAACTGCCTCTGTAAATATCCAGCTGTATAAACTCATAAAACTGTAAGTCACTCTGGATAACAACGCCTGCTAAATGGCAATAATATAATGCAATGTAATGCTGTGACCAAGTGACATTGGTGACTCAAACAGTCGTCCTAAACAAGATATGGGTGACTACAGTCTCTCTGATCAGGGAGTAGGAAGGTAAGGAGATATACTCACCACTGGAAAGGGCACGCCTTGATCCTTGTTGTGTCCATTGGACTCTACAGGCCCCAGTGAGCAACATACTAAGGGTAGAGAGAAAAAACAGGGGCAGAGCCATTTCACTCTGACTTCTCCAAAACCATCCCACAATCAGTCTTTTTCTGTTTCACTTCCACACTGGCAAACTTCAAAGGAAAACAGCAGTCTGAAATGGTTTTCAGAGATGAGCTCAGGAAGACATCTTTGTGGCAGCATGGTATTAGTCAAATGTCTTACATGCACTGCAGGACTGACAAAGTAATCCAGGCCAGCACATCGATCTATTCGTTCTAATGAATCACATGGTGCCTATTATGTGAAGACAAACAAGTGTTTTTATTGTAAATAATAATAATCACAATAATAATAATTTCACAATCAAATGTCTTCCAATGAGCCTTTGCACATGTATGTAACACAGCACTAACGTAATTTCAAAGTTAATGGTGCGTCCAGAGACGCACTAATGGTCATAACAAATATACAGTAATATGACGTCAGACAGCGAACGATCGCTACATATCTTAACAACATTAACGTTATCTTGAAAGACCACACAAACTGGGGTAAAGGTCTGTCTTGCAATAGACAGGCTGCATCCACCTAAAGCTCTTAACTTCACCGCTGACTTTACTAATATTCAACTAGTTAAATAAATGCCTACCATACAGCTTCAGCTGGTACGACTCAAATTCCCCAGCAACCAGTATTTGCTAGCTACGAAACTACAACCGCACAGCAGTAGGCACTGTAACTGAATCGCTAGCTAGCCAGCTCTCTATCGTACTCATCAAGTGGCGTAACAGTTAATGTCATTTTTTTTTCTAAACACAACGGTGACTATTCACCTATATATGTCACCAATATGATAGTAAACCGACTCACGTGTCTTTTAATTAGTGAAGTGACATATGGACTTCTCCCAAGGGTCTAGGAGTCAGCTAGCTACCTGGTAGAACTAGTTCCAACAAATACGACAGTAGCAGCCAAGTCAATATAGCAACAGATTCTGTTGATGGAGAAATGCGAGGACCCCTAAGCAATGCGAACATTTATTCCTAACCCTAGCTCAGAACCTTCTCGACAACTGTCAATTTCAAAAACGAAATGAAGCTTACGAAATGAGCCAGGTAGCAAGCTAGCAAGCTAATAACTAGCTGACAGGGAACATCACATTGTCCTGCTGTACCTGGCGATCTATTCCGATATTCCCTTAGGTTAAAGTATAGCTGGCTATAACGCCCTAAACCAAGTTAGTATGTTGGGATCCTGTTGACAGAGAGGCTAAAATTACCTGCCACTTCGGCCTGTAGTGAGTGGCAGCTGCCCGCAGCACACCTTCAGCAAGGACGCTGCCATCTTGGAAGTCTAGGAGACGCTGGTGGCGACAGCCAATCAGGTTTCACGATTAATGTTGCGCTCTTCCGTGGCGTTTCATATGCATGTTGTGGATATCCATGTTCATATCCATGTTCATTTTCAATTTAAGGTGAATTGTAAAGTGAGAATGCATGAAACGGATCAGTTTAATGACCCGCCATGCCAGTTTATTTCACGGTAGTTATTGCACAATTTGTTCTACTCTCGTGGCTGCAGTATGCGTCATAGCCCAGTTCATTGAGAATACTGCTTATTAATTCATCACTGCGATGCTGGCTGCTAGCGACTTTACCTGCTGAAGTAGTGTTGAAACTAACGCCGACTCAAAAGGCTCCTCAGCAACAAGGGGTCAAGACTAAGCAAAAATATACACGTATTACGAAAGTGTCTCTTCCATAATCCTAACACCAAAAAAAGATTTGAATGACAGAGGCCTTAAACGCTAATACTGGTAGTGATGTATCGTCACAATGGTGTGGATGTATCAAACATAAAACAAATCCAACAAAACCAGACACCACAAGAAGGAGTGGGGGGTTAACTAATAGCGTTCTGTACCTCTCAATATTTGAATCTGGCAAACGTTACATTTAATTGCGTTACTATTAACTATTGAGATGACATTACATTACCTGCATTTGGCACTCGCTCTTAGTGGCATCCCTCGCAGGGGAACAGAAGTGTCTCCATACAAGTTACCCGGACAACAGCACCAGACCTGGTTAACAACACTCCAGGACAAGCGAATACATGTACGGCGCAATGTCAACGATAAATAATAAATGTTTACAGTGTACTATCCCTTTGCTCATTTCAGCAAGTCAATTTTCAAGGTGCCATTGTGATTGGGAAAACGATATAAAAGGGGTAACAGTATGATTCAATTCATATTTGCACACAGAATCGTTAAGTACTCTTGAGTGAGTGCTATTTTAATGTTTTATAGCTGTGATAATAAAAACACAGGGCTTTCTCTACATACCTGTGCTCCTGATGCTTGATAAAATGTCTTTTAATGATGTTGCACTGATATTCAGTTGACTTCTTAAGATGTCTTATTTTTTCCATTTTCTTACAAATGCGTACTTCTCCGTAGACTGCACTGTTAGACTCTGTTTCATGCAGCATAACATTTTCTTAGCGGATGCTTTTACCCTGAGAGACTTACATGGCTTACAATTTGCAAATGTAATCAACTTTTACAGTTTAGTAATTGCCTTGCCCAAGGTTTCAACAGCAATGGACAGCTTTGGAATAGAATCAACGCCTTTTGGGATACATGAATGTATAATTCTAAAGGTGTGGCTGAAATTATGTAAAGCACAGTATCACTGAAATCCTGTCACCAGGTTTCGCAATCATGCAGCCACATATAGAGAACATTTATAAGTGTCACTACTGAGGTACTTACTGTTAATGATGGAGCATGTCAGTACAAGAAGACATGATGCAAGAAAAGCACACAAAACTGCTTTGCAAAAAAAAGCAATTTTTTAAGCAAATGTCAACACTATTTTATTCATAAAATATATATTAAAATTAAAATCACAATGATTAACAATACTAATCTTTAGTGTTGGTCTGTGTGTCGATTTTAAAAGGGACAAAACCTGCAATAAGTGCCCACCATTTGTTACACAAATGACAAAGTTCCAAAATAAGGAAACGAGACAGGAAAAAAAAAAATGAGCGAAAGCAAAACAAGTAAGTGTCCACTGTTCTCACAAAAGCATGGGGGACCCCCAAGCATTTCACTTCTAAACACAAGTGTCTACAGGAAATACCCTCTGTAACAGTATACAAGAGCAAACAGTTCCTAACAAAGGTGATACAAAAAAAATCATAAAAAAGGAAAACAAATTTCACATCACTCATGTACATCATAAATGCGCTTTTTTCTATCGCACGATTTCCCTTTCTGCTACTGGCAAAAGGGAGGGTGGGGTACATCATTTCACAGGCATCTGGCTCTTTGGGTGGGGGCGGGGTCTACAGCTGCTAACCAGTTGGGAAATAGGTCCTTAGGTACAGCAGGCTAAAAAAGGATTGCAATCCGCAACAGTGCTCTTTGAAAAGGAATCATCTACCACAACTATACATGACAAAAATGCAAAGGGAAAAAAAAATTAATAAATCTTTATTCTAAAATTTAAAGGACTGCAACAAAAACACAAGGAGAAGGGACATGGGATGACAGCAGCCAGAGGGAGCTCAAATATCGAACCGAAAACCACACATGCGCAGTGTGGACATCAGCTCCCCTGCTGGGCTGCTGCATGGCTTCACTCTTTTAAATGGTGAGATGCACATCAGCTGCTGCCAGGAAGACGTTTTCCCTAGATTCTGACCTGAGATCTGTCTGAGACACTGCGGTAAAACTCTGTGCTAAGTACGGTCTGCAAAGTCACAGCTTTTTCGTTTAAATTGCAACATGCACGACTTGTTTCGTGGGGGAGCGGTGGAGGGCGGGTGCCATAATTCAGATGAAAAAATTCTAAATAAAAAAAAATGTACATGAAATATGTATGTCCAAATGGTGCCTTGGACTCATACAAAAAAATCAGCTTTAATATACAGAGCAAACCAAATGCAGTCTGTCCTTTGCTGGCCAGTGGAATATGCCCTGGAGTATGTTGTCAGTGCATGCTCCTGTGGCCAACCATAAAGTAACCCTAAGGTTGTTAAAGAAAGTCTGATATACAAAAAAATACTAAAGATTTCAAGCACCAATAAACTTAACAGAGATTGTTTCCAGGATAATCTCCACCCCTTCTCCACTTTTTCCATTGAGAGCAGTTACAGGCACATTTTAAAATTACACAGCCATGATTGTACACAGATCCACAAAGAAGAAAGATGGATCAACCGAATACTGAGAATGAGGTGGAGGAGACGTCTCTCCAGTCCAGACATTACCGATATGTAGATGGTGTGAATATCTCCAGACAATTATATATATAAAAAAAATTTACAATGCAAACCTCAACACAATATTCAGTCATATAATTTAGTAATATAATATATAAGGGGCGGGACAGGGTGAAGGGGTAGCAGCAATAAGATACAGGAGAAGAACTACAGACAGACACATGCAGACCACTCTATCTGCTCTGAAAGCAGGAGGCCAGTCTCATCACAATCCTCACTGATGCTGTGGGTCTGTCCTCAGGCTCCTCCCCCTTGAAGAAGGGGACCAAAAGCCAAGAGGGTGAGGGACCGGATAACTAATGATTGCCAGAACTCTGTCTCCTCTACTTTTGTCTTATGCTTTCAGACCCTAAAGTATTCACAGAATATTATGTGTTACGACTCAGCTATTTTGGTTACCAGATGCCCTTACCCGGAGATGGGTATGTGTGGATGCGATTCAGGGGTACAGTGGCAGCAGCCCACCTAGGAATCCAACCTGCAGGTCACCTGGTTACAACCCAGATCCTTCACCGTGATGCCAACACTACTGCCACATGTATCGAATCCTACACAGGATAACCTCTCTATACATTTGTATGGCAAATGCTAATCTCCTCACTCCTACGTGAAAACTACTTTGGCATGTGGAAGATACAGAGGCCCACCTCTGACAGTCAGCAGAGTGTCTAAGCTGCAGAAAGCGAGAGAGAGAGGGGAAAAAAGTGCGGCCCCTGCTGGTGAACAGAGGGAATTGCTACAGAGCTGCCAGCCAAAATCCACGCACAAATTGACACGTTGCATATTTCACATGTTCAAAGCTGAGGAATGAGAGGGCAGGGTGGGGAAACAAAGCACCACAAAAGCAAAAAAACCAATCCACAGGAAGGAACCCCATATTTTCAAAATCACTGAGACATCAGACTTCTATCCAAACAGGATAGGTCCCTTCCAGGAGACACGCTTTCACAGGGTCCAGAAGAGAAATTGGGAATTCTTTGGGTTCAGGGATCGAGATCTTCATTGATGAAGCCTGGAATTTTACCGGGCTTCATTAAATTCCTGACCACGGGGCCATCGCTCAAGTACAAAAACGGGGAAAGTGCACGCAGAACTCGAGGGAAACCTACAGCGCCACATTTTCGTAAAACGCAATCTACCGTGGCATGGGTTGCATCAGAAACTCAGAAACACAACAGGAAAAGGAAAATGGAGACACAGGCCCTCAAAAACATCATTTCCCTGTCGCCCCTAGTTTCTTAAATACTGCAAAATATAACTCCTCTACCCGCCCTCCTAATCTACCCTGCACCCATTCTCTATAACACTTCACAACCCTAACTACTCGATTAAGTCTCCTTATTCACCACAGCCAAAGGGTCCTTGAGAAGTGCGCTAGCCTGATGAGGATGTAAAGAGCATGTGCCAGAGAGGCTGTAAAAATAAAAAAAGGGGGCAGTGCTTGTGACCAAGCCCCTCCCATCCTTGTGCAAAGCCTTATGCCATAGGTCAGGCATAATCAGCCCGTTCCTTGTGTCCGTCCTAGCCTTGTGTGGCACTGGGAACGTCCAGCACGTCCAGCAGTTTTTCGGAGCGCAGTTACGACAGGAGATGAATCCATGTCCCTTCGCACAAAGACGGCGCTTACAGAGGACGTCCGAAACGAGCAGCAGGAGAGCAGAGGCAGGCTTGGTCCGGTTCGGCACGGGTCTCGGCCGGCTGTCTGAGGTCACTCGGGGCTGACAAGCACGCATCGGGCTCGGAGGTTTTGGTATAAGGTATCCCATTCTAAAAATAGGTGTGGGGCGTGAGGTAAGAGAAGGAAAGTGCTCAGGTTTGTGACTCGTCTTTGATGTGCTTGTCTCGTCTACTGGGGAGGGTGCGTGTCAAACAGATCGTTATGTACACGTGTGTAAGTGCACAAGTGTGTGTGTGTACATACTCTGTATGTAATACGCGGTGAGCGTTAAGAGTTCCACATTCTCAGTTTTCACAGATAAATTACAGCAATCTGTCTCTGTTTCTGACACTCACATGTTGCTCTTATGTTAAACTCAAACACACACACACGCACACACCTCTCAGTTTAATCTGATACTATCACCCAATTTCCTAATGTCTCAGACATTCCACTAAATTTAAAGTTTGGCAAGTAAAACCCCTTGTGGTCAAGGTGGGAAAACTGAGAATGTACAACACGCATGTGCGTGCGCACACACGCGCGCGTTTTTATTCTGTGTGTGACCCTACGTGTCCGGCTCAGTCCTCCAGGCCCTGGCGGGTGAAGAAGTCCTCCAGCTCGCTCAGCCTCTCGATCAGCATGATGTCGAGGTCGGCGTCGTCGGGGCGGCCCCTCCGGCCGCGCCCGCGGGGGCCCCGCAGCACCCCCAGATTGGGCCGGGGCCGGCGCTTGCGGGGCAGCGTGAAGTCGGGGAAGTCCAGCACGCGCTTCCTCTTCTGCTGCCCGATGCACACCAGGGCGCCGTTCTTCTCCTTCGGCTCCTCAAAAATGGTCTCCAGGCTCCTGGGGATAGGGGAGGGGCTACGTCACACAAAAAGCCACGCCCACTGGAGAGGGCACTGAAGAGGCAACCGCAGATAGATTTTAGCACCTAGACATTACCAGCTTCTGTGGCCTGCGTTGTGTTCTAAAAACCAACTGACTTGGGAGGAGATAACTTGCCTACTAATGAAAAAGCACATTCAAACCCATTCTGTCAGTGATAGTTTATATAATTCCAGAGTTGCATCTGTCAGTGGTCGGAATACTGAATAAAGTAACGAATGTGTACATTTAAGGCATTTTAACAAAATATTGTAGCAAGAAAAATAAGAACATCGCTGACAGCTTTGCTTAAATATGAGTGCATGTCTGTACTTGTCTCCTTTTCTGAGGAGCAGCAATATTATGGATGCCTAACATCCAAACCTTGCACTGGGTCTTCATTTAATAACTGGGGAATTTGAAGGTTCACAACAAGCATTTTCTCATTTCCTGCTATTTACTTTGGTCTTCATGCTCTGGTCTGCCCTGCAGTACAGTGAAGAGGTACAGCATTACAGATGTGTGCTGACGCTTCAGGAGAGAACCAACCTGTTGGGAGTGGGTGAGCGGTAATTTTTGTTTGTATAAATCTCCTCCAGACTGAATTCCTTTTTCTTCAGTCTAGAGGAAGGAGACGCAGAACGAGAGAGAAATGAGATCAATTCTGACAGACGTAAGCATTGGTGAGGACATCTCAAAAGGGAGAGGGGTGGAGGGGCGGCACCCCCAGTTCACCTCTTTGGTTTGGGGAGTCCCATGGGTGTGAGGTTGTTGTCTGGTTTGGGGACCGTCTTTCGGATACGGATTTGGGACACCCTCTTGGACCGCTGGCCTGGCTGAGCCCCGACACCCTTGTCATACAGACCCCCCTACAAAAAGGAGAGAACCACATTGTGAATCACAGGACTGCCACCAGAAGCATGTGATGTGTTGTTTCTTTTAGAGAACCACTGACAGCAGGTGTGCAATTCTATTACAGCAAAACATGCAAAACATCGGAGCGACTCGAAACTGGTTGAGCAGGCCTGTGTATGCACTGTTCCTGATCCTGGGGACAAATGCATACGTGCCTTATGTCATTATGTTAGCTCAGAAGAACCAACATTTGCCCTACAATATTATGTTAAGGACACCCTTCTGTTGATCCCATCACACATTCTTAGGCCAACAAATGATCACTTTTTGATCATGTAATGAACTGGTAGCATTCAGTGGTCTCTGTAACTAGGAAATCCACTTTGTTCTGATTCTGTGCAAGCTGCATCCACGAAAAACAAAAAGGCAGCCAACTTTGCTTTTTGGCTGGTGAATGGGTGGGTGAGGGTGTTCATTTCGTTGTGTTGCACCTTTCTGAATTTTACTTTGGGGCTGCACCACTAAGCATGTCGGTTCGTTTGTGTGCTGCAGCACCTGAACCTGGTGGACAGCCCCCAACTATTGTGATTGGACGAGAGCGAGAGGGGTCTGTGTTCCAGTGCTACCTGACTGAGGGGGGGGGGGGGGGGTGCACTTACCTGTAAGGGGACAGCTGTACAGTGACTACCTCTACACTCCTGTCCTTACTTTGGCCAGTGACCCCAAGGGAACAGATTTCTCACACAGGTGAGGACACTGAACTCCCACGTCCTTTTACACAGCCTGGCTTTAAGTCCCATAGGATCTATCCCACTATGCAAACTATCCAATCCAATCCAATCTCCTATCCTTCACACCTTCCTGATTGTTAGCAGGAAGACAACCATTATCCCTGCTTTAATGGAACATCTCTGTCTGGTGTTTAACTGACCTCACTGGATTTGCAATCACAATAAAAACCCAGGGGCAAAGCACACTATTGTGCTTTACTTTGTCATGGTTTCGCTATCCTGTTTTCAGCAGATATTTACACCAGCATGTATACATATATGTATATACATATACACACATATATACAGTACCAGTCAAAAGTCTGGACACAGCTGATTCAGATAATAGGAAACATGCATTCATGTTGATCTACAGACTTATGATTAAATGCTATTTCTTAGACAAATATAAATAATGATTGATGCCTATGTATGAATTTCTTTCCAAAAAAATCTTATTTAATTTTTTTTGGCTATTTTGAAGAATATAAGACAGCTTTGATTTGTTTAACACTTTTTGGTCACTATATAATTCCAATTGCAGTATTTCATGGTTTTGATGTCTTTAGTATTATTCTAAAATGTGGAAAATAAAGGAAAACCCTTTTATAAGTGGGGGGGGGCATTGTAGCACAGTGGTTAAGGAGCAGGACTTGGAACCAAAAGGTTGCTGGTTTGATTGCTGCCGTTACCTTGGGCAAGCTACTTAACCCACAATTGCCTCAGTAAATATCCATCTGAATAAATGGATAACATTGTAAAAATAATCCGTGACAGATGTAAGTCGCTCGGGATAAGAGTGTCCGCTAAATGGCAACAATGTAACGTAATGTAATGTAATGTGTGTCCAGTTCTGGGGCTCACCTCTCGCCCCGCCGTGCGCCCGTGCAGGCCGGGGTACTTCACGTTGGCGTGACCCAGAGCGAAGCTGGGTGCCGGCTCGCTGGGAAGGCAGTCCAGCCGCAGCGACTTGGGGCTCGGGGCGTGGCGCTGGGGCGGGTCCAGGGCGGCTTTCTGACGTACCCGCTCCGGGGGGAGCCTGGGCTTGGAGACGCGCCGCGCGGAGGGGCGGGCCGGGACCCTGTCAAGGGCTCTGACTGGACTGTTCACAGAGATGGATCGCACTCAGAATCTTAAAGCTTTCTCTACAGGAGAACAGGCCGTACACCACAGACGTGCACCTATCAACCTCCACTAATGGTAGTCAAAACATTACCCTGGACTGCATTCTTGTACAGTACCTCGGATTTCATTAAAAGATTTTAATGTGAGCAAATTAAAGACTAATTAACTCCCTTGATCTTTAGTCAACCCAGGGTCTTGCACAGCTCTCTTCTTGGACCTATGCATTTTTTATTACATATGCTTCCTCCTGGAGACATTACGCTTCGACAGTATTGGTTTATATAAAAAAATTTTACTGTACTGCTAAACCTGATGAAAATGCAGATGAAGCTATTTAACGATATGTAAAAACATACACTAGTTTGTTTTCCAGCCACTTTGGCAGTTCCCCTCACTGACACAAAACCTCCAGTTCCAGATTTACACATTTCTACCCAGATCAGCACTGCCCTGTATCAAGAAGCTGCTTATTTCCATAATAATTTTCAAGTACTCATCACTCTTACTATGTGGGAAAACTAACCCACTGAATGGGTTTGACATTATGGGTCCATGTGCAAGTTCGGCTCAGCGGTTTTTTCCCTAGGTGAGTGTCATTAGGTGGGATATAACCGCACTGCTGCCCCACCCCGGGACAGCTCATGCCAAAGTGCCCCCTGAGGGTTCTGCTCACCTCGTTACAGGAGATGTCCCGTTTTGAGATGCTTCCTGGCTGGACCGCCGTGCGTAGCTATAGATTAAAAAAAAAAAAAAAAAAAAAAGACAGGAGTCAGAGCAGAAGCATGTGGATTCCACCCTGAAGTAGAATAGTGGCTAGCAGCTAGCAATGCACCCTATGTACAGCGAGTTTCCCCTAAAGGTGTCTTTCCAATTTATTTGCAGGAAATGCATGAACGCATTCATACAGCTATATCAAAATCCTGTCCTAGCACAAAAAAAAAACACTGGGGCCCCAGAGACAGATTTACAGTAGTTTGTCAGTACTGGCACCAAAAAACCTCATCTGAAACTCAACACAGACCTAACACTCAATACCTGAAAATCCACACCTGCAATATGCAGCTACACATCAAATTTTTAATTCCATTTCAAACAGCCAAAAATGTGGTCATATTACCAAAAACATAACACAACATATGCCTATGTAAACATATGTAAGAGCGTACTGTAGTGTGATATGACCAGTGGCAACATATAACTATGTAACTATATAAATATGGCACTAGCACACCTAACATGAGGACACTCACCTATGGTCGTTGTCAAGGCCGGGAGGGGCAGTGTGGTCGGCGAGGGGCGGTAGAGGTGGGTACTTGTCCCGGGACCTAAGAATCCCCCTGAGGAAGCAGTCCAGAGTGGAGGGGGACAGCTTTGGGAGACGGAGGGGGCCTCTGTGCTGGGCTAGGAGGCGGAAGAAGCTGGGTGAGGTGAGGGTGAGTACGGTTTGGAGCCCAGCCTTGGAGAAGCTGCCCTGTCTGAGGATGGAGAGGGGAAAGGGGACTGGGGGTGCGGTGGCGCGGAAGAGCCGGGACAGGGATGGGGGCAGGGCAGCCTTGGAGACCAGGAGCTGGTGCAAGGGGGTGCTCCGTGAGGGCTGGGTCGGCGGGTCGAGCTCCAAGGGTGAGAGGGGGAGGAGGGGGGTGCCGAGGGCCACCAGGGGCTTCCACTGCTGGGACTTCCCATCGTCCAGTCCAGGAAGTCTCTCTGTTTGCGCCTGATTGCCCTCCTTCAGCTGAGGGGACAGAGGGGAGGGGAGGGGTTTCCCCCAGTGCTGTTTGAGCTTGGAGGTGAAGGAGGGGGAGAAGTTGCCTAGGCTGCAGTGCGCACTCCGGCCAGTAGAGGGCGGTGACATCTGATTAGAGGCTTGGCCGAGGGGCATCATACGACTGGCTGTCTCTGACAGCTGCAGGAGCAGAGAGTTGCTCTCGCAGGGGTGGGGCTGGAGAGACTTGGAGCAGCCGTTCCGGGGAGTGGGCTGTTTGGAAAGGGGTGGCGTGCCACCCGAGACCCAGCTCAACGGGGGGCCGGAGGAGTGAAATGGCAGCAGCAGGGTGTCGGCCCCTCTCCCTGTCGCCCGTGTGTCCACGCACACGGACACCAGAGGGGGGGATAAAGTGCATTCCTGAAGGGGGGAGAGAGCCGTCCCAGTCGTTCCACAGTGCTGGGTCTTCAGCTGGGTGTAGGACACAGGGGACAGAGGCTGGCTGGCCTGCTTACCCGAATCTTGAAGCCTCAGGCTGAGAGTGTCCCCAGACTGCCTCTCCTGTCCCCCGAATGATGTTCCACCCCTCCGCTCGGCTCCCTCACCGCGCCCCTGGCTGTCCTCAGCAATTCGGCTGCTTCCAATGGGCTGACCGGCACAGAACCGTGGTCCTTCCAACCTGCGTGTCCACGCAGATGACGAACCGTCCCCAGAACCATCGGCGGATCCAGGCAGCACCTTAACTCGCCCCCTACTCTTCTTTTTCTTCTTCTTCTTGCCCTCTTCCTCCTCTTCGTCGCTGCTGGAGGCCACCGAGCGGTTCTCCCGCCACTTCGGTTCGGTCCTGTCCGCTCTCTTCCAGGTCATCCAGCCAAAGCCTGGGACCCCGGTGCTCTGGGACTCCGCCATGAGCGCGGCAGTGAGCGAGGGGCAAGATCGGGTTTTCTCTGCCCTGTAGGGCCTGGACGGGCTGGAGTCCCGGGTCTGCCGGTCTCCGCCCAGCCCCAGGGGTA
Organism: Megalops cyprinoides; assembly: GCF_013368585.1. NCBI lineage: Eukaryota > Metazoa > Chordata > Actinopteri > Elopiformes > Megalopidae > Megalops > Megalops cyprinoides. Next base: position 34,767,756 of record NC_050587.1, on the reverse strand, counting down.
GAGGAAGCGTCGCTTGGCGTGACTGGTCAGGCCTCCCCGGCCACAGCGATCCTCTGTCCCCAGCTCTTACGGAATGTGGTGAGAGCGGCAGGTTTTCGGGGGGCCTCGTTTTGGAAGCATCTCCAACTGAAAACGCACCCAGGGGGGCATCTTTTCTGGGACTCCTCACCTCACCCGGGAGCGATGTGGGGGCGAGCGGGCGACCCAGAGACTCAGCACCATCAGAAGGCACCTGGAGTTCTGCAGCGAAGTGTAAACTCTGAGCGTGTGGACGTGGCTGCTCCACCCAGGTCCCCGGGTGAGCCCCAGAGGCCCTGTTCTCTCGCCCGTCCCAGGATGGCGCCAATGGCGGGACCGAGGGCGGGTCCTGCTGGTCGTCGCTGTCCGTGATCCCGATCCCGGAATTCAGGACCCAGGCCACGGCGTCCCTGCTCTCCTCGATCTCCAGCTCCACGTCCAGGTCTTCAAAGTCCGACACGGGGGAATAGTTCCCTGGTAGGCATCCCTCCGACTGGCCCGTAGGGGGCGCCTTCTTCGGTAAGGGCGGCGAGCTTATCAGCCCCGCCCTGCTGCTCGGCTTGCTTGCCCCCTGCAAGGCTGCAGCTTCGCCCTTCTGGACTGTAGATTGGCTGGCTGGTGCCGCCATCGTCATCTGCCAGGGGCACCCTCGAACGCTCCCTTCGACTGGACCAGTTTCCACAGCAACCGTGCTGCTGCAGGGATGTGGTCTCGGTGACAATGACAGCTTGGCAGTCTTCTCTTTGCCTTCCCACACACCTGCATCCGTGCCTAAAGCAAGACAAGCAGTTGTTTCTTCCAAACGTGTCACAACAACATTTGAAAATGAATTTAAAGCAGTTTCATTAATTGTGCATGAGAGCTAAACTGGTACCACTGACAAAGATTAATACAATTGTTTTAAATTCTTTTCTCCTTTTTGCAACCCTCTTCTGTAATCGCCAACAGCACATTCCGCTCGGCCACTGCAATGCCCTCTGCAGTTGTGCTGGAGCACTGAAGCAAGACAAACCCAGCCATCACACACAGCCACCAGCTATTTCACAAGTCACAGAGGGCACCGTAGTGAAGCGGGCACCAACTGGAGGATAGGCACAACTCCACTGACTGACTCACTCCAGCAACTCACAGGTACCTGACGAACTGGAGGGTGTCTGAGAGTGGTAAGATGGTGAATCCCTGGCTGTCCCACCCACCCCTCTCCCTGATAGAATGATGCCAATGTATTTACTGTAATTTTAGTTTATACAGAATTTTAATGACATGAAATAATAATTTGTTTCGTGCTAACTGTAATGCAGAGAGAAAATTCTGTAGACATTTATAAATACATCTAACGTATTCTAAAAATCTAATGAACACGTATTACTCATAGTGACAGTCTCCAGGTGAACGTTTTCCACATGCATTTACACTGCTGATAACCGCAAACAATGCTGCTGATGAACATTTTTGTTGAATTTGGAAAGAAAAACCTTATCAGTGGAGTGTGTGGTTCCCATCTTCCAACCTAGGTGTAAGTACAATCAGACGTGCCACATCACTAATCTGAGTATTAATGTACAAACGAGAGTTCAAATTTTACTGCCTTTATTTCGTAGTGACAGTACATGACTCGCACAACTGGCGAACAGCGTTTTGAAGCACTGTCATACTGAGCCCACTCCCTTGCCCTAATTACCGCCCCCTCCACCCCACCCTCATCACCAAACACCCCCCCCCCAGCCTCACCTTGGCTACGTGCAGGTGAGAGGTCGCGACCCGTGCAGCTGGTGGGCAGGCCCCTGCACAGCCGCTCCAGCTGCCCGTTCAGCTGGGCCAATCCGCTGCTGTGGGCAGAGCTCTGCTGGCACAGGTGCTCCACCCTCCGCTCCACCACCTCCAGCCTCTGGCAGAGCTCTCCCAGTGTCCCCGCCAGCAGCCGCTTCATCTCCGCCTGGTGGGCCGCCAGGAAGCGCTCCAGCGAGCCCAGCTGCTCCCCCATAGGGCCAGCGGGGGGCGCTGGAGAGCGTGCCAGAGGGGGGTCCCACGACAGGCCTCTGAGCATGCTCCCTAAGACACAAGTAAGGAGTGGGGCAGGAAAAAAAACGTCACGAGAAGTTCGGCTTATGTGTGGATATTCTGACAATTTGTACCTCCGATACATCCTACTCCATCCACACGGGAGACCCTCACCATTCATGGAGATTTGCAATTCATGGTTTGTAACAGGGTTCTCTTATCCTGAGCAGAAGAGTGCTGTGCCAGTGGAGGCTTTTTTTTTATCTTATCTTACATGGTACATGCCTTCATGGCATTGACATGAACATACATATGAATTACCTGTTTATTGCAATATTGCTTTTTTTAATAATACACACATTGGCTGTTCTTTGTTGTCCCCTTCATGATTTTTTTTATTATTATTGGTACAGTCTGTGGATGTCTCCATTTGTGACATGCCTAGAAGATATCCCTCGGAAATAACAAGGGTTTCCTGTACTGCAAAATATCTCCAATAAGCACAATAAAATTTTGTCTTACAAAAACAACAATGAAATTCGCACAACCAAAATGTCTCACACATATCTGTTCAATATTTTGCACACTTTGACACTGCACCTTAATTGAATATGCACATGATCTACAGCACTGTTAAGATTCAAGTGAAAAACGCTCCTCTGAAAAGAGCAGCTGTTATCAATGCTTATCTAAACTGCAAAGGATTACGGAAGCAGATCACTGCAGCAAACCACTCACAATTAAAAATTTATTCCAACAAGTGCCAAACAAATAACTTTGTCGTTTTTAACACTCGTCCAACCAGTAATTTACTGAATCCTGTGTTCAGGGTATGTACCAGTTCACAAAGTCTTCCAGTTTTAGTTGTCCTTTGCATGTTTTGTCTGACTGGTGTTAACAAACTGTATCGAGGAACAGTAATACGCCCAAGCTACCTCCACCGGCCTACACTGACTGGCTGGGTGAGAATGCCTGGTTATATTTGGAACATGGTATCCATAACTGAAGCCACTCCATCGGTTACATCACACTATGCTGTACTGCATAACATGACATCATCAAAACCTAGTGTACAAACACTTCTTGACACTACTGTCCAATCAGACGGTCTTTCACATTACCTTCTTTGACAGCATCGACCTGAGACCTGCTTTTGATTCCATGTCTGTGTGCACCCAAGACCTGGGGGGGAGAAACCCACAGCATGAGTACTGAGCAACATACATTGAAACCTCAACAGCATAATCATCAGTGGGGCAACAGTGTAGCGTAGTGGTTAAGGAGCAGGACTTGCAACCAAAAGGTTGCTGGTTTGATTCCCTGCTGGGGCACTGCTGCTGTATCCTTGGGCAAACTACTTAGTACCCACAATTACTTCAGTAAAGTTGTACTGAAACCTGTATAAATGGTTAACATTGTAAAACAAAACTGTGACCGATATAAGTTCACTCTAGATAAGAGCGTCTGCTAAATACCAATAATGTAATCATAACATCAAAACGATGATGTAGGTTAATAAAACAAACCACAGAACATGACATACTTGAGATTCAGGTCCCTCTCTGTCCGTCTGTCCTGCTGTTCCTCGCGGGTCCGTGTGTCCAGAGGTGAGGCAGGCACCGCTGGAGCTGAGCCCAGATTCCCAGACGCCCTCCCTCGGGTTGCCCGCAGCCTGCCTCTGCCCACCGTCCCCCTCGGGCCGCCCGCCGCCACCACCTCCCTGTCCGGGCTCCTCCCCCTGCTGCCCGGCCCCCACTTTCCTCTGGTCCCTGCAGGGGGCAACCCCCCTGGGTGAGCGCTCCTGGTAGAGCAGGGGGAGGGGGCACGGGCCCGGCGCCTGGAGGGGCATCTGCTGGCCCCCTCTCAGATCGGCCGGAACAGTGGACAACATCCTCACCAGGCCTGGGACAGAGAGACGATGAGGAAGTGAGCGAGGGGAAATTTGCATTCATCGCTGTCTGATGGAAATAATCCAGAATTACCCTGCGTGTGTGATCGCTATTGTCCCAAATACTGCTTTCTTATGCATGCAACGGATAATGCCTTATAATGTGCTAAAAGACGAGGAAGCTGAATTCTCCTAACAGACTGGCTAATGATAGATCGGAACGTTAACATGTTGAAATAGGACCCAGTTACTTACTACAAGCTGTAGATTACTCACTGCGTTGTATAGAGATTTTTACTAATTGTATACTGAGATGCCACTCCACAAACATCTATATTAATTTGCTTATATTAATCTTAAAAGGAGCAGAAGATGAAGTATACAGAGGCTACAACCTCTGAGGGGTTTCCATCACCTCACTGGCCAGTTTTTCTTACGGAAAGGCTGGTAATCCAAGACAATTTGAAGATGTGGCACTACATTTTTTTTTGTTTAAACCACAGATAAATAAGGGTTTCTAACCTAAAATCCAAAATGCATAGAACTCAATGTACTTTTTGGGAGGGCCTCTGAGTGACACTGTGGTGATTCCCTGTTGCCCTGACAAACAGCACAGGAGTTTAGTGAATCGCTGTAGTTAGACAAACTTCCTTTCCCAATGAGTCCTCCGTTCTCCGATCCTAAGGATACCATAACCCCTGCCTCTGCCTTCCGTGACACTAACGTGATCTTGCCACAACCATCTGTACTCTGAAAGCCCCAAGGTTGTTAATCCTACCATTTCGAGCTTCCTTTCCAATCGTAAGTCTGCGGTTACTGAGTTCACGCTCCTGACATCTCATGATAAAATTTATATGGTCATTTTCCCTCACCCTAAAACTGTTTCTGTCCTAATGGTAGTAATGGCAAGAGCAACTGACCACGCTTTAGCTGGTCTGGACGCCAAAGATTATCACGTAATTCTTCAAAGGCAACCAATGGAAAAGTGACGGGACACTGCCCGATGGTCTTACTCTGTCGCTACAGCTAACGTTCAGTACATTTAGTCCTACCTTTTAGTCCAAAAAGGGCTCCATGTGATGGATTCGTCTTAACTATACTACGGCTAAAAGAACATTATCTACAGTTTTAAGGTTTTAACAAGAATATCCATACCGAAAACATATTAACAAACCTGCCACGATCGATACAATACTCTGAATAACCGCAATGACATCACGGTCGAATGCAGCGATAAATACCAGACGAGAAACGAAGTAAATTTGCTTGGCTGGACATGGCAAAAAAAAAAAAACAAGTTCGTGACCCTTTAACGCTGATCTACATACTGTAATATCAATCAACTTTGTAATTAGCTAGCTTCGTTAATACCGCTTAAGTCAAACTGCAAAATGACTGACGAGACCAACCACTTTCCCTGTGTTCATTTTTAGATGCACATATTACAACTGGAATTACAAAAACTGAATGTATGATTGAACACGTGTAATTTAACGAATGATGATACCATGTATGCAACTTTTGTTTGTTGTTATTAAGTAATGAGAAAGGTAAGCAAATACCAACTTCATGACGACAGATGACATTCTATATAATTTCTGTAGTGCCCGATTATTTACTCAAAACCCCTACCTTCTGTCCGGGGGGATCAAAGATCAATTAATATAGTCCAAACCAAAGGTGTTTCTGTAAATTTTGTTTTGGGGATTCATATCTACACTGCAATACAAAAATGAATGGGTTGTAAAACATTTTACACACAAAATCAGAGTAATTCTACGGATTAAGAAAACGGCAACTCACGTTACCCATTTTGCTCATCGGCTAATCGCAAATCGCACAACGACTCGTGCTAGCTGTCTGTCAAACACTGGACTAAAAATACGAGGAAACTGGCACTACTGTGCTTATATCATTTTTTCGTACAAGTTACCATCTGTGGGAGTTCTTCCTCTCTATTCAGATCGACCAATGAAGCTAACCACATCATCGATGCTGCCCACAAACTAGGAACTATATTAGCTAACGTTAGCTAGCTAGCAAGGTTCACCACCATAACGTTAGATGGCAAGCCACACTGTCCAACGCATCGGCAAGATGCTACAAGTTTGCCAACTTAACCAAAGCATTTGTTTATGTAATTAGACATAAGCTGCGAGGAGATGAGAGGACGTACACATCACTGAGCCGCTGCTGCTGTAAACCTACCATCTCTCTGGCTCGGTAGCGGGCGAACTAGCCAGCTAGCTACCAAGCATGCAAGCTCGCTTACCACCTCCCAAATAATCGACGTCGAAGGGCCCCCACATTCCTCAGTTAATATACTGTTGCATTTACACCAGTGAAAAAGAGCACGAATGTCCGGCTAGTTACCTCGATTCCGTGCCCGGTGGTGCGCCGTACTCTCTCTTCTCGGACTCTGCCTCTCGGGATCAAATCGTCCCTTCAAATCTCCACGGCTTTCAGCTTCATCCCGTTGTCCCGTTGTTGGATGAGATTTCCTCGGACGTGAGAGAGCCGCTTCCGGCGCGCATAGGCACAAGGGAGGAGTTTTGCCCTGACCTACATCTGATAGGCAGATCTCCCTGTCAGCCAAGTTGAAAGAATTAGAATGCACTTATTGTATTCGCGTCAATATATCTATCGTTTGGGTTGGGAATCCCTTGCACTTGCAGTAAAAAAAGCGCTCGGGACAGTCAACCGCTAACTTATATATTATCTTGCTAGTGTGATAATATTGTAAATAGGTACTGGTATGCATTTAATAATAAGAAAATTTACAGATTAGTGTCGACTAAAATATTACCTCTTTCTTTCACCGTCGTAGTAAGCCAGCCAAAAGGCACTTTCTATTGGTGGCCAGAGTAGGGGGGAGTGCAACGCTATAGGCATAAACGCGAAAGAACATCGCTTTGCATTATGGGATAGAAACACCATCGATATGGAAATAATTAACTTTGGTGCCTGGATCCGATCCAGTTTGCATGTTTAGGTCTTCCAATCTGGTATTCTGAATAGAATGTTCGCAGATAAAAACTTTTGCCTCGGAACCAATTACTGAGTGAATGCACTTTCTTTCATAGCTGTATAGGTACAATTCTGTGTAGGATAGGCGCCCGTCTTGCTTATGTCGACCATGACTTAAACAGATGTTTAATGAAGAAAAGCTATAGTTATGGCAGCTAGCAAAAGAGACTGGTCTCTGCACACAAGATTTTTCAATGTACGAGGTACACAACTGCCGCCATACTTTAGTCCTCCTCTGAGTCGTACAACCAACCACTGAACACTTTTTTAGGTCCAGCTGGGTGGAGGCGTCTGCTAAATGGCTATATGTAAATATACCTGACATACCAGGAACTTTCAAACAGATGTGTTCAACCAACGCTGAACAGAGGGAAACCATTACTCATTATCCACCCGAATTCTAGCATGCAAACTATTGTTCTGCGCATGCGACTTTGCACGATTAGTGTAACGCCTAAAGTGCTTTCAACGACCGTCATTTCAGAAACAAGCATGACAAATTGTATCAATTCTAACTGTTCATGTAAATATTCTCGTGTAGAATAAAATATAGACTGTACCTATTGGGTTTGTAACAACAGGGTTTTGTACTTTTGTTTTAATTGGAGGTCAGAAATAACTGCATTGGGTCTGTCAACACCTCTACTTTTCTAATATACCAGTATAATCAATGAATATTGGCAGAAATATCCTCCACAAACCATGCATTAAGTCAAACCCGTCAACAGTCCACTAGAGGGTGCGCAACATACATTGCAGCGTAGTCTGCCTACCCCGACCGGCAGGTACAGTATACATAATACAAGCTACAAACCATAAACGAATCCTGAGCTTAGTATCGTGATGAAACTTAACAAGCAGGGTAGTCAATTAAGGCTAGTGACTAGAGAGCAGGCTGTATCATTAAATGAGTTTATTTAAGAAATAATTAAACTTTACAGTACATGAGCACACGACACATTGCAATACACAATCAAAGGGCAAATAAAGTCGCGTGACAGATCATTACATGAGTTGATGAGACTTGATCACGGTGATTCTCTATATCATACCGTACCGCTCTCTGTGTGTGTTTTCACTCGAACTATTCAAATAAACGTTTGTAAGTCTTATGTTTGTAAGAAATCCTCACCAAAAATAATAACCAAAAAAACCCATTTTCTGTCAAAAATGGAGAAGAAAAGCTAGTTATGAGGGTACAGTATAGTTGCATGCTCTAATGAGATGATATGTCGCCTCCTTCTCTACCCTACGGGCAGAGGAGGTAATTTGATATGTCAGAAGCTATGGTCATACGTCATGCCTACGGACAACCCACGGTACTTACCTGAGACATTGGCATGCAGCTCAAAGGGAAAGGGAGAAAACAGAGCGGCCCGTCGATTAAGGCAAGACAGAAAGAAAGGGGGAGAGAGAGAGAGAGAGAATTAAGTGGTAAAGTGAAAGTGCCAACAGCGTACTTTGTATTCTGAACATCGGACCTTCAGCAGACCTAAGCGACCGTTTCTACAACCGACGCTTTCACGGCGAACAGTAAGAGCGCAGTGAATTCGGTATCATTCTCTGAAGGACGTTAAACACACATCCCGAGAAAACATGGTAAGTTGATATAGACCACAGAAAAATCGCTGTATTTACTTGACTGCTGTCAAATGTTTGAATCGCGACCACGATGCGAGGTGTGTATTTCAAACGCAAATCTGATTGTTGCGTCCTTTCCAGGACTTCACGGTACTTTCCCTTTCGTGATGTCTTATACAGATGTTTTGCAATGATTGTGTGCTTGTTGATGTCTTCTCATTGAAGTATATTCGACTTTAGATATTTAGAGTCATATAATGTGGCCATTATATGGTGACAGCGAGCAAAGAGTCAATCCATGCATGGCCATGAGTTTATATATTTTTGTTGTACTTATGTAATGAAAATGAGTCTGAATATTATATTATGTACAGATACATTACATCTTTCGTTACAAATTGCACACTGGTTCGAAGTCTTGTGTAGAAAGTAACAATGTTGGCAAGAGGCCAAGTTTGAACCGGTAGATTGTGAGGGCATACACCGTCATACACTGTGCCATTTTAAAGTAATGTGCAATGTCCGCCCCTGTGGCGACCTGGTAAGCACAGGTCACTATTAGGACCTGGCGCGGGTTCGGATTTACCGTAGCCGAGTTTTGTTTACGCAAGGAGACAGCAATAATGCTAACAATCACGAAGGGAGGGGAGGGACATCTACCTGAAATGGCAGGTACAGTCACGACGGTAGGAGATAGAAATAGAACAAGAGGAGGAAACAGAAAGGAAAACCATCTCTGAATCAGAGAAGTGTTTATAAGAAATGATTACCCTTAAATTGTGTAAACTTTACATGACAGAGCTACAGTATTTTGTTACCATTGCGAAATAATAATAAGACCTAGCAACTACTTTTCCTTACTTCTGTTGAAAAAATGCTTGCTTGATTTTATGAGTTCTGTTATTGAGCTAAAGAAAATGAACAATATTAATACCGAAGTACTGAAGTGTCTGAGACTACTTGTCTGCAAAACTTGTTTGTCTGGCTTGTACCAAACCATTATTAGAGTGAGGTATGCGTTCTCTTTTTCCCAGACATGTCCTCTTTTTGGGATCTAAAAAATGTGTCCCAACAAGAGGACATGTCTGGGAAAAAGAGGACGTATGGTCACCCTACCATTATTCATTTTATCCTAGACCCCTGAAATCCTTTCTTCTGAAATGACTCACCTCTTGGTCTTTAGGCAGAGGGTCAAGAGCACCACAAACCCCAACAGGAGTGAAAGAAAAAAAAAAACATATTCTAACCCCGTACAAACACCTCACTATCTATCAGCACTATTTTTTACTTGGACTCGTGTTAACAGGAGCACATTTTCAGGTTGTTTTTACACTACACCTGAGTGTCACCAAGGTGAAGAATGGATTGCTGTTTACGGATGTATGTGCCCCTTGTTGAGGGGGCAACAATGACAGTGTGACCTCACTGTCTCCCATAGCAGCAACATCCATGTTCCAAAGACAGATTCTAGGATATTTACAGTAAACAACCGGACTGAATCCAGCCTAACTTCCAGTTTATAGGGAAGGAAGTGAAGATGTGGGACAGCCAATTACATGTTTCTTATTACTTATTATGTTTCTTGACACTCAAAGATGAATGTGTGCTCTCTCATGTCATATTTCCTTTTCTCATTGTAATTTATGTAATTTATGTTCAGTAACTCAAGCTGGTGTATGTTCTAGACCTTTTTGCTCAGAGTATAACCCCCCATCCCCCCGAACCTGTGACCTTTGGTGTGCAAGCTCACCAAACTACACTGCCACCTACTGACCAGTACTGATTTGCACTGTACACTATGCACTCCGGTTGACCTGTTACCTGGTTTCCGGTCATGACCTGTCAGGTTTTTTTAATGGAAATTTCATCTCAGCAGTTTTTTTTCACTCCCTGGCATCATACAGTACTGGAGTTAACCCTACCTGACCTGCAGCCTCTCTCTGCCTCTTTCATTTTGGACGGCTAACCATGACTGTTCACATCACAGAGTGGGGATGGCCGTCTGGAGCAGATGCAGAAGGAGGTGGATGAGGTGAAGGTCATCATGAAGGAAAACTTTGAAAAAGTAGATGAGCGGCGAGAACACCTTAAGGACCTCGACACCAGAAGTGAACTTCTGCGGCAGCAGGTAAGCCTGGGCTGAGGTACTGTAAAACTAGCAAGATACCACACTTTTAGAAAGCCTTCTTTTAGAAACTTTTCTTCCTCTAGGGCATCAGTGAAATGAGTATGTATGACAGCTGGTACAGTTGATGGTTATGCGTGAGTGTGTAATTGTGTTTGGGGGGATCAGTTATGTCCTTTGAATATGTAGACACACTTAATTCCACAGGAAACTCTGTGGAATTGAAATAATAAAATTAAGAAGAGGTAAGCTGCATTAAAATCAGGTGAAATATGTGCATGCATATGAGGCCAGCTCACCAATTGGATGGTTCGTGATTTTTCTATTTTGACAAATGAAAAAAAGAAACATAACACACAAACTTGCTTTCTGTTTTTGCCCTGCTGTTAATTTTCTTTGATTGTATCCCCAGAGCATGAAATTCTCTAAGACTGCAGTGAAGGTGAAGCAGAAGAAACGCTCGTCTAACAATAGGATGAAGGTCCTGCTTGTTGGAGGGCTGGTAGGGCTGGTGTTGCTGGTGATCATCATAGCCGTGCTGGCTAGCTCATATAAGACAGACGACTCCAATGCTGAGCAAACTGTGAAGGCCGGTGGACCATAGCACTGCCAGAGAGCGAGGGAGAGACAAAGACAGAGCAATGGGGCAGAAATAGGTGAAAGGACTGGAGACAAGGAGGATCCTCTTCATCTGTTAGTGGTAGGAAAGATGATAATGCAGGGGGAAGGGACAAGGTGTTGGTGAGGTTTATTCTGACCTCCTAAATGCTGCTGAGTCTTTGATTTTCTTAGCCAGACAGAGCTCTTCACACAAGTCTTCAATAGGAGGATATCATAGGATAAGATGGTACAGCATACGTGAAGCACATACCTGTTATTTACGCAACTGCAAAAGCTGGCAGTCAGACATGGTGCCCAACAGGCTCTAACAGGCAAGATAAATCAGGCATGTTTGAGCCACATGGCACCTGCTCTACATTACGTGCAACTGCATGTTTGATCGTTTTTCCGTGGTTTTTATTTCCCTGAATATGGATCAAACATAAAGCTGGCTTCAAACAGTGCTACTTGTTGTGCCCCAAAATGTAAAAAATGGTAAAGGGTTCTGTTATCTTTAAAGTGGAATGGGGACTGAAAGCTTAGTCTCTGTTGTATGATCTTATCTTAATCTTACCAGAGAAAACAAAACCGAAATTATTTTCAGCTTAAATATGTTCTGAACTGAAACTGACGTAATGTGGAGTAGTACCGTGCAGATATATTTACATGTGTGGGTTTTTATTTTTCGGGAATAATTGGCAAACATCTATCATTCCATTTATCTGCACATAAGTGTGTGTGTGTGTGTGTGTGTCTGTCTGTCTAAAAACAAGCATAGTATGGGTTTCTATCAATCAGGATTTCACAAAGGAAAGACAAAACCTAAGCAGTACTCAGTTTTGAATTGTCTCTTTAAAAGTTATCATCTTGGGACGTGAAACCCTACCATTGGTTGACAGCCTCTTTGTAGTATGTCCGATGCATGTGGAAATAGCAACTGTGATGAGAAGGGGGATGGGGCCACAGTAGAGATCTGTGATGAATAAACAGTGCCAGCTGGTCTGAAACGAAACCAGGAAACACAGGAATACAAGAAACTGTGTTTGTCGGAAAAGTATAATACATCGTACCAGTGCCAACTAGCCTGAAACAAAACAAAGAAACGGGAAAATACAACAAACTGTGGTTTTGTGCAAGAAACCCTGCTTCCAATGAAAACTGTTGTGAGGGAATGTACAAGGAAGGGGTGTGTGGTGATCTGTGGTGTATTTATCCTTCCTGTTCTCAACTGTGATGTAAACAGTTGTACCTTTTCCATTGTGTTGTTGCTTTTCCTTGATTAAAATATCATCATACTTGTTTTCTTATTTTTCTGCTGTTACGAGAGTTTTTGTCTGTTTTTTTTTCTGTATTTTTGTGTGAGGTTGAATAATAGAGCATACATTTTTTTATGAGAAAGCACTAAAATGAGTCATGTGTTCTTTTATGTAACATCAACAATAAAAACAACAGCTATGCAATTTAATATTAGACTTGGTATAATTATTGTAAAGTTACAGTAAAATTTGTTGCCATATGTAGCTAATGTGATCTGGTCTGTAGGGGACACATTCTCAGGAAATTTCTGTCTCCATCAAACGCTCACCACAATCCCTTATCTTCTCTTCAATGGCATGACTATGATCATAACATTCACACAAGAGTGGGGAAAAAATGGAAAAACAAATTCCAATGGTGGCACCAAGCTGGTCTCATTCTGGTCGTCAGTTGAAATATTAAAACGCACCTTGTTCTCATGGGAAATACAGGGAGTGTATTATATTGGCTTAACGCCATACAAAATATTGGTTTAGATTTTAGTTTCATTTTTGCAAGTTGGTCTGTCTGTGGATCCAGTCTAGCAGCATCACAAGGTTGTCACCCCTCACTATGCTCCTCTATGTTAGTGGTTAACATAGCACAAAACTGTGGTGCTCGTAGTGCTTCCCACTGCTCTGTAATGTTTCTCTTACCTCATCATGCACTAAGACAAAAGCTGAAACCTTCCAGTACATTTGCTGAGCAGAAACAACTGAACTAGCTTTCAGTTCTATTCAGTTTTTACATGTTATTCTGTGTTTTCAGCTGGGTACTTACTGAGCCAATTCACGTTGAGTACCTTGCCGAAAAGTACAACAGCAGTGGCCCATCTTAAATTTGAACCAGGAAATTTTCATTGCAAGCTGTACGCCTCACCACCACGCCACAGTGCTGCAAGCTCTCTTTCCCCCACAGTTAATTTAGGGGATATTGCATGTTTGGAAATTCGTTGAACAAGATAAGAACCCTGGCTTTGCGGTTATCTAGCTAAACATGTTCTTACGCAAACATGCGCTTTACGGTACTTTCCATGCTTCGGCTGTAGACACGCGTTGCCAGGAAATAAGTAGAACAAGTCTAGTGGGATGACCTAGCCAAGTCACAGTCCAATCACAATGGCCAAATTTCCTTGTGTTTGAGCAACTCCCTACTCTTGCTCAACAGCACGTGTGATTGACAGGATATTAACCAATCACATACCTTTCACTGAACACAAGCATAGAGTTGCAATGACCAAGGCTGGAGGTGCCTTAACAAATTATGTCAGCAGGTAAAGCTAGTTTTGAAGCTGTTTTCTGGCTAAACAGCTTAAAATTAAGGTAATATAGGGAATTCTAACAAATTGGGGGAAATCAAGCCAAAACCTGTGTGTGTATTTGTTTGTGTATGTGTGTGTAAATGCGTGAGAGTGAATGTGAGTGTTAATGTGATTGAGAGTGTGTGTGAGACAAGGGGGGCACTAATACACAGTGGGTAAATTGGTCAGCAAAACTCTCCGGAGTGATGTCAGGAAGACCTCCTGACTGATAATTTCACGAGACGACATTTACCACAGTGGGTAAAACTGCTTTGAGGTCCAGAGAAAAAAGTCCCAGTGGAAATTGGGCTATTTTAACCACCTTTAGGCTCCTCTAGGGGGCAGTGGTCAGACACTGTGTTAATTGCAAGCAGGAAACAATTTGGTCTAAAATAATGCAGGCATGATTACTGTAATTTGATTGCCAGTTCAAAACCACGATCCCAAGTTTGCAATGTGACTTGGAGGTGGAGATTACTTGGGTCACAGCTGCTCATTGACAACAGGATCAGCCTGTGAACATGTACAACTTGCTGCAGCTGGCCCGTAATATAATTCCTCGTTTATATGATAATATCTGTCACTGAAACAAAATCCAGTGTTTAATGGTCAGGGGTTTTGAGTCATAGTACTGCCCTCTTGCTTGCCCTTTGCCTTTCTTTTATTGCAACCTGTTTCCAGCCGCACATGAGAAGAGTTCAACAGAAATATCACTCATTTAAATCGACTCTGTTGAAAAAGCTTTGGTTCTTCTGTTCCCATTATGTGTGTTTCAGCAAAGGCAGTTTTATACAAATTGACAAAAAACTAAATTCCTAAACTACACCGTTATAGACACAATCCAGAAGCGGTACTCGACAGTAGCGTTTTTTTTCTTCGGGTTGCATGCTTATACCTGCACCTATGTAGGTAAACCATTTTTTTCAATGTCAGTAATAACACGAAAATATCCGTGCGTTGCTCTTTAACCAAGAAACCACAGTTCTACAGATGAGAGCCTCGGAAGACCCAGGAGCGACTCCGTCGAACCCCATTTCCCCACCCCTCCCCCACCAGCGCAAAACTTCAACTTTTCATTGGTTAACTTCACATGCAAATACACTTTTCTCGTTCCGCGTTTGCGCATTGACTTCTGGTGGTCGTAGTGTGTATGAATTTCTTTTGTGCTATCACAAAAGCGACACGAGTCACATATAAAACTACAAGTACCATGTAGCTGTGTGATGTATTGCGCCAAGGCTCGAGTCGAATGGATTATTATTTTAAAGGGAACATCAAGGTTGTTGAGTAGGTTCGCAGACGGGATAGCAGGGTTTGGGTATGTTATGCATGGCAAATTTGTTTTTCCAAAATATGCTGCACGATAAAGTCGGACCTTTACAGAGCTTACTTTAGCTGCCTAGCGCCTAGAGAAAGCGTTGGACCAACAGCATTGCTGACCGCTGCGTTAGCTAGCTAGCTAACATTAGCTACCTGTAAAAACACTACCAGCATAATTTGTCAGGCTCCGCTAGGTTGCTGGCTAAGGTAACATTAGCTGTAAAACTAGCTTGCCGCTACTTAATTTGCTGGAGCAGGTTACATACATAACAAGCAACTAACTGATTAGCCAGGTAGCCGTACAGTATATCTCGTCAACTGGCTAGCTATACTATTGAAATTTTAATTCATTTGATTGAAGTTGCCCAGCTATCTAAATAGCTACTTCGGCCGTCAGCGGTTCGGCTGGCTTAGCGTATTTCCTCGCCAGCCGGGAGGTAGGATAACGGTACGTGACACTAAGTGCTAGGTAGTAAGACAATGTACTTTAGTTATGGCTAACATTAACTAACTAACGTTAGAAAGAAGGCTAATTACCTAGTTAGTAAGGCACAAATATGTTTTTGGTGAGGAATTTCTCAAGGGTTTGGCGTTCTGCGTAATGTTATGTGATTAATGCTAGAATAGTTAGCTTTAAGCTAGCTTGCTTAGTAAGTTTGGTAACTGTGTTGCTTGCTAGCTAAATTTCCGTCGTTTACTAACGTTAGCTAACTGCCCGTTTGTAGATCTTTGGCGAGACTTGGCGGTTCGGTTAACGATCAAATGTAGCTATTTAGCTACCCAGCTAAAGCTTGCTACTTTATTTAATTTGCGCCCTCAGCTGTCTCTTCTGCACAGTGGATACCGTCACTTTTTATGTGGCTGCCTTTTCGCATATTGTCTCATTAAGTAGTTTATCGGGATTTTACCTGTCTCTGTCAGGTAAATAGTTATCTCAGTTAAATAGTTAAGTAGCCAGCTACCCTAAAATGTTTGCAATCAATGCTTTCTTTGCACGAAGCTCCTTTGATATTTCACCAATTTTAGCTAACTATGCCACCACTGCTTAGCTGATCTTACTTTATATACTTTCCCTCATGTTGCCGTAGTTGCCTACCTAGCTAGCCAGCTGGTTGTCTTGAACTTGAACTTTACCGAGATGCGTCTGTATACTAGATATATCTTGAATGAGTGGCTTAATTTGTTTTATGATCGCCGTATTATTTAACTGCTGCTCTGAAAATGCCGGTGCTTTGTTTTTAAACATTATGTAGATTGTAACAGTTGTACTATAACATTATTTAACTTGAAGCGTGTATCTGTCGGACAATGGCATGTAGTGGTTTAACACGTAGAAATTTCAGATAATTCAGTGTGCATATCCTACAGTTCTGCAAAGTATTATAGATACAACCGATGACTGTCTCGATAGCATCATTTGCTGTAATGTGTATTTTCTCAACCACCTTAATGAGATCTCATCTAGTTAAGTTAGACATGGTACTCTCTTGGTTGAATTTGTCACATCAGAGGGTAACAGAAACCTAAGTGAAGTTACACAGTTCTGTCTTCCTTCACTCTGATCATCACCCTCTCTTCTTTTCTCTGGACCCCCTTCTCCTTCACCTCCTCTCTCTCTTGCTAATCTCTCCTCCCTCCGTCTCTCACCAGGTTTGGGAGGTGGTGTGTGTCTGATGGTGCCAGTGGTGCAGGACCAGTGCTGCTTATCCCCCTCGTTCCTTCATGCCCCCTCCCCGTGTGTCCTGACCCGTTAGCGCCCCTCCCCGCCCTGCCGTGCCTCCCCCCCCTCCGTCTCGCCTCTCCTTCTGCCTGTCCTCCTGTCCCTCATGCTTTGGACACAGGCGCCACACCGATTGTCCAATGACTGCCTGGATCGTCCTGCCCGTCAGCCTCTCCGCCTTCTCCATCACAGGAATATGGATCGTGTGAGTCTCCGTCGCCGAACAGTGCCAGGGTGCTTTCGCGTGCTCGGTGCTGCCTGTGGTGTTGTGACATAGCAACTGGGGAATGTAGACCGTGTGAATATAGATCGTCCTGGTCTGTGGCCAGGACAGCGGAGTTGACAGCCAGCAACTCTTTATCTGGCCATGGCAGGAGAGCTGAGTTGCTGGTTGCCTTCCACCATAGACTGAAGGCCCATCTGTTCTCTCTGCATCTAGTCTCCCCTGTTTTTCCTATATATTACCGTTAAGTACTGTTGCACTTGTCGATTTATTTTGAAATTATTCTGCATTCAGTATCAGACTGGGTGTTCTACCCCAGTGTGACAAACTCATACATGCCCAGGTGTGGTCTGCCATTGCCTGTATTAGTACTGTTGTTCATGTGGCCTCAGTATGTGTTACACCTTTGCTTCATGGGTATAAGGGCATCAGTCAGGTGGTTAAATGTAATATGTAAACGAGCAACGTCAATCCCTGGAAATGGCAAATCCCTGGAGGTCATTTATAAAGTAACCTCATTACTAATGGCCTGTTATTTATTGTGCGGAAGCGTCATCAGCGTGAAGTTATAAATGATTGAATTATTCAGTATGTGTTGCCTTGGTCTAATTTTGTTCAGGAGCTCAAATGGATTTTAATGTCTGTTGGATGATTTAGGTCTGTACCGTTATTTGAAAAAAATGTGTGTTCTGCTCTGTGCAGTTACGCTATGGCAGTGATGAACCATCACGTGTGTCCTGTAGAGAACTGGTAAGAATGCTAGCTTCCTTCTTTTTTTTGCGGCTCATACTTCCTAGCTGTTGTCAGTCGTTTTTGCTCTGTTTGCTTGTTTGAAAAGTAGCAAACAAACAGTTGACAGCCATTGTAATTGTTAGCTGCAGCTGTAGCCACAAAGTTAAAGCGCTTCGATTGTTTCTCAGTGACTCTGAGGCTCAGGATTGTAACGCTTTTACTTTCATTCTCATTGCTCGTCAGTTAATAGGCTACATCACACGTACACATATTCCACAAACTATACCAAGTAGTGTCAACAACTAACATTGCATGAAGTGACATCACACAGATTATTTATCAAACTTTGGAAATTGGTGCTGTTAAAATTTGGGTTGTACATATAAAATGAGGTTTGTTCACTTGGGTGATTTCAGGAATCTGGTACAGTTCACATCCAGGCAAATGGTAATGGTGTTTAAATGTTTCTCTGTAACTCTTGGCATGTATGGTGTTGGGTTCAGGTCGTACAATGTGACGTGTACGGAGGAGACTGCCAAGCCGGGCTTCCCCAAGACCTGCTGCACTCTGCAGGACATCCCCCTCATTAGGTCTGTCTTGTGTTTTCACATTTTTTTACCTCTCCCCCCTCTCCCTCTCCCTCTCTCTCTCACTTTCTTTCTTCCTCTCTCTCTCTTTCTCTCTCTCTGTCCCTCCCTCTGTTTTGTGCTGTTTTTCCCAGTTCCAGTCTCTTGCTCTCTCTGTATTTCTCCTGTTCGCACCCGTTGCCGTCAGCGTTCATATCAGTTCACGGCTCTTTCCCTGGACCCGTGAGTTCTCAGACAGGGACTCCTTTTGTTTTAACTGTGTGCCGCTGCTGATTCACGGCCTCCGCCGCAGACACGCACACTGAAGCCGCAGAGACGTGAACGAGGCGGCAAAGGAGACGGAGAGGTGGGACAGAGAGCAAAGGCGGACGCAGAAACAAAATCTGTCTGTTCAGAGGACAATGTGGCTCAGTGTTGGAATCAGAGGCTTCTCCTTTCCCGTCATGTTGGAGCACATCCTGAACAGCCTTGTTGGGACGTGCTTGCCGACAGCGGGCGAAACTCATTGATTCGGACGTGCGTGTTGTATGGGTGATGCAAATTAATTCACAAATAGCATAATCCCCTCAGCCAAATGAAACTTGAGCCTGTTTACTTCAGTTACGCAGTAAAACGCTCTGCTACACTGCAGGCACAGCTCCTCTTCTGTCCATGTGGAGAAACAGATTTCCCATTTGCCTGATAAATAGCAGGCAGGAAGGGAAAATGCATGTGGTAGCGTGTGTGGTAGTTTCCTCTTCATCGTTTTAGCCGTTCATGATGTGTAATGTCTCCTTTTTTTCTTTTTGCCCTGTTTTCCCTGTTCTCTGCAGTAAGTGTGGCTCATTCCCCCCGGAGAGCTGTCTCTTCAGCCTGATTGGCAACGTGGGAGCTTTCATGGGTGAGACTCGCCTCTCTGACCCTGTATACATTCCTCACTGGGCTGGGAAACCACTGTGTGCACACAAGCCTGAAGAGTATACGCGAGGCCCTCATGCACCCTAACAATACCTTGATTTTAATGTTTCACGTAGGTACAGAACTTGGGAGTGATCATTTCTTTCTCGTCACAGAAGCAGTGGTCTTTCTGTGCTGATTTCCTACTGAAATTAAGCAGTGACTCGACTAAATTTCCTTTCGCGTGGCTCCCAGGGACTGTATCAAATCATTTTTTCCCCACAACATTAACATTGCTCGTTACATCAGTCAGATAAACCGATGCAGGTATTATTGGTTTATGTCAATATTGTGCCGTTTCACAGATGTCCCTGTCCGGGGCAGCTTGCTTTTACATGAAAAGGTGTTTTTCAGTTTCCGATGATTGAGAGGTCATGTGTGAATGCATACCCCCTAAATGAAAGAACAAATTCAAATTAGCAAGAAAAGCCATAGGCAATAAGTAAGAACAGGGAGGAACATTTGTGTGCCATTCAAAGATTCAGGGAATTGTGGGAGAAGCAAAGGAACTTTTTACTATTTTTTTTTATTGATTTGAAAATTTCATTGTTTTAGTGAAGAGGCTTGCTTCCCTGTCAGCACGTGTATGGCTGGCACTCATTTCTTGTCAGTAATGGATGTCCCACTGTCCTACCCTGTCCTCTCCTATCCTTTCCCCCTCTGTCCCTCTGTCCCTGCAGTGGTGATGGTGTGCCTGCTTCGCTACGCCCAGGTTATCGAGCACAGCCACCGCTGCTGGACCAACACCAGCGCCCTGGTCTCCGGCTGCACCAACGCCCTGGGCCTGGTCATGGTGGGCAATTTCCAGGTCAGTGAGAGGGACCGGGGAGGCGTGTGATGGGTGAGAGTCTCCGGGTGAAAGGTTATGGAGAGGGAGAGGGAGAGGGAACGAGAGTGAGGGCAAAGGCAACAGCAGGAGAAGTGTGGGGGTGGGAGTGAGAAGGGGAGCGGACGGATGAGCTCTGATGATGGATCCGTTTGCTAACTTCTTCAGCTGTGATCCGGAGCACAAAACCTGACCTCCCTTGAGAAATGGAAGAATGATTAAAAAGCCGCCGTCCCCATCAGTTTACTGTGGATATAGCAAATCATGGTGGGGGAATAAAAGCACAGACTAACGGCAAACATCGTGAACTGTGATTTAAAACCAAACTAAAAAGAAACAACTTTCTATAATCAATGTTATCACCACATCATTCAGATGACTTGTGAAGGGTTGCTGTTCCATTTTACAAGGGCCTCTTGATCCCGGCTGGCAGAGGGCAGGGACACTGAGGTGTGGAAAACCACAAGCTCACGATAAAACACTGTGAACACATCGTGTAACAGTGTGAAATCAAAATGGAAAAAAAAAAAAAACTATGGTTATAATTAATGACTGCCAAGATCGCCACAATTGTCAAGATCAATATCCCTCTCCCTTAGATCACAGTCTCTGCTGGCAGAACACAGGGACAGCCAGACTGTGGACACTCTGCCTCTCTGTGCTGCTGCTGCTGGCACTAGCCCTACCCTGATCCCCCCCGCGGCCCAGAGCCACTGCATTAAACTTTAATGTCCTGTGTGCCACCGCATGGAGAATGTGTGGGCTCTCTGAGAATATCGAGTGTAGCACTTCTCGCTGTGGCTAAATATTATAGACTGCCCTAATAGGCTCTCAAACTGCATAGTCCTGTAGTTTGTGTTTCTCTTAGGTAAATGACTATTAATATTCATATTACTCATTATTTGTGTCAGGTTTTTTGAGGGAGGCATTTCATGCTTTGGGAGGAGATGGGGGCAAAGGAAATGGTGAACATAAAATGCTCTTTACCATCCACTGTAATCACGCGTGTGCTTGTGTCTGATCATGAGTGCGTAATTCACATGCTGGTAGTTGTCTTATTCATTATTACAATTGCTGGCCTAACTGTCCTGTGTAGGTTAAGTCTTTGTGAAGTCAACCTGGTCCCTCATGATGTATGCAGGTTGAGCATGCTATTTCTGGTGGATTTGGGTATACTACTGTAGCTATTTTCAGGTGTGTACATTATTGGGGGGATGAACAGTGTGCCTTACTTTCATGTACCATTCAAAACTGGGACTGCCTTTATTTTACACACACTCATTTGGAGTGCACTCTTTCCATAGACCCCAAGGGAGTGCTTATAATTCAGATTTTCCTCCCAGGGTCTTTCAGGCATGTTGCCATTGCTCTGTTTTATATGAAAGGTTGCTTGTTAGATTATAAAATAGCTGAGCCCTCTGGTTACTTTCTCACATGTGACTGTTTGTCTTCTGTAAGCCTGCCTTATCTATGTTTTTGCTACAGCCCTTGGAAAAAAAGTCTACTTCCCTTCTTCTATTTACTCATAACCACCCCCCCCCCACCCCCTCCCCCCAGGTGGACCATGCCAAGTCTCTGCACTACGTGGGGGCGGGCGTGGCCTTCCCGGCTGGCCTGCTGTTTGTGTGCTTGCAGTGCGTGCTGACGTACCGCGTGGCGGTCACCGCCCTCGACTACTGGATGGCCCACGTCCGCGTTGCCCTTGCCGCTGGGGCCCTGGTCTCCCTGGTCCTTAGTATCCTGACACGGTCTGGTGGCTGCTCCCATGAGGGTGGGAGGGCTGGGGGGTTCTGGAGCTCTGGAATATGCATATTTCGCACTTGTTTTGATTGTGTTCTTGGGGGTCGCCACATTCTTTTTTTCATTAGCATGTGATATTTCAGTGTTCTTGACACAAGACAAAAAGTGGGGGCCCTAAGAAGTAGTAGTACTAACAAGTTATCAATAACAATATTATTAAGACAATAGTAGTAATATTATTAGACAGGCAAGACTTGCATGCATTTTGCAGTGACAGTATGTGGGGGAGAAGGGGAAAAATGCCTGTCGTTGGTTTATTTTCAGCTCAGCCGGGCTGGGGTGTGTGTGGGGGTGCAAAATGTGGTGTAATTGTTAACCGCCTGTGTAATTAAAGCCCTCTCTGGCGTGCTGGGCCGCGGGAGTGGAGGCGCCTTTCCTACAGTCCCCAGTAGGATCCTCAGAGGAGGGGAAGGGAGGCCGTGTCTGAAACATTTGCTACTTGTAGTACTCACTGCTGATTTTGCGTTTAGTATTGCGATGTGTTTTGGATTCTGTGATCTGGATTCTGGGAGTGTTGTTAGCTTGGTTTGACACTGTTGCTCATTCAACTTGAATGGATACACTTCTGTTCTATTGTGCTGGAAATCGCTCTGGATAAGAGCGCCTGCTAAATGAATGTAATGTAGTGGGGTTTGGGAGTGACGTGGGAGGAGAGGGGGCGGGGGTGTGGTGTGGGAGGGGGTGACTGGGGGACTGTGGCCTGGGAGGGGACTAGCCAGGCAGAATGCTCAGCTCTTGAATAAAACATGCCCTCCTGCCCGGGTGCGAAACCCTCAGAGACCGGCTGTCTGAGCTCTGTTGCTGAGTGATATGCGGACCTAGACACCGACACCTATTAGACAGCATTTGGTGGCTGGCGCTCATCAGATATGAAAGGCAGAGAATTTTGCTATTTCTGACTGATCCTCAATGTGTTTTTTTCTGGTTCTACTTAGTGTCACCTATTGTGCAAAAGGATCAAAAACAGGTTCAGGATAACTCTCTGGTGAAGTTCTTGCCACTCAAATTTGTAGCTCACTGATTGTATGGATAGGATTGTTGAACTATCCGCCTTACGTGCTTGTGTTCATTCTTGTTGAGGTAAGCTTGTAGAACCCCAGGTTTAAGTTGATCCTCTTTGTGTTCAGCTTGTAAAAAGCCAGTTTTGACTTCGCTTGTGGTCAGCTTGTATGAAGTGGGTTTGACTGGATTCTCCTTGTGGGGAGCTCGCAGAAACCATGGTTTTAAAGGATTGACATGGTTCTCCTTGTGGTCAGCTGGTAGAAACCGCGGTTGTAAAGGATTGACTTGGTTCTCCTTAACCCAGCCACCCCCCCCCCCCCCTCAGGCGGCATTTTTTTCATCCACGAGAGCTTTGTCCTGCAGCACGCGGCAGCCATCTGTGAGTGGGTCTTTACCGTGGACATCCTGATCTTCTACGGCACCTTCACCTACGAGTTCGGCGCTGTCAACAACGACACCATGATCGTGGCCCTGCAGCGCAGCCACCATCGGGGGTCGGGGGTCATCATCGGGGGCGGGGGGAGGGGCGGGGCAATGGGGAGCGGCACCAAGAGCCTGAAGTCACCTGGAGGGAGCAGCACCTCCACCCACCTCAACTGCAACCCAGAGAGCATCGCCATGCTGTAGCCACGCCCCCCGGCCCCTCCCAGCACATCTTCAGCTCGCTGCCCCAGGTGGTTCTGCCCGTTCAGGTTACCTTGGTGACGGCTGGATGGGCGCTGGGGCGTTTTTAGGGTGGGGAGGGCGAGAGGGCTTTTCAGGTTGGCACAGGTCTGATTCTGCTGTGTTTCACACTTTCTTTGTATTTATTTATTATTTTTTATTATTTTAGCACGGATCAGTCTCTCCTGTTTCTCTGACGGGAGCTGTGTTTTTTTTCCTTGTAATGGTTTTCAAATGTTGTCACATTTCATCCTTTAAGTTTCGTAGTGGCTGGGAAAAGATGGAAAGGCATGCCTGATCACAGCAGCTCTGCACTGCTGTGCTTCTTCCATTGTGAAAACCAGGATGGATGATTATATTTAAATCTCAATTCTTCTTTTTTAAAAAAATTTATTTGGTACAAAATATGGCATATGAGTCCCATGTATTCGCATGTGTATTGTGGTGATGTGTGAGAAAAAACAATATAAGGTGAAACTGTAGGTAAGCAAAAGGAGGAGGAGAAAGTCATTGTTAGCTTTGTACACTGCTTTGACTGAGATCAGTTGGGCTGCCTAAATTTTCCCAGAATGCTGCCTTTTCTTCTTGTGGAAGGGTTGAAATGTACCCTCAACATGCACTGTGATACAGTTGTAACTCATGTCCGTTTGCCATAAGTTGATATTATTTACTTACTTTCCACCATGAGAGTTGATAAAAATTATCTTGGATTGTTTTTGAAAGCATTTTGGAAGTTCATTATGCCAGTAACAGATTTTCCAGATCAATGGTATTGATATTTTACCCTTCTCATTGGACACAATTTGCACTCACCTCTGATTGGTGAAGACACATTATGTGACACCTCTGAGCCAGTCATACACTACTGGGTATTGTGGGTGAAGAGGAACACTCCTATTTTTTTTTTACCCATTTTGTTCAGACAGACTCATTTACTGTAACTTTAATGTACTTGGTTAAAAAGAAAAATGACATGTGGATGTATTATGGCTAAAAGATATATTTTAGGACACCCATATATACCAGATCAAGTTTTAACAGCTGGAACTGCAAGGAATGTGAGGTGTTTGAATGCAAATTTGATAATTTTTATGAGGGATAAAACTCAAAGCTCTGAGGGTGGAGCAGTCATTAGCATGCTGTGTGAATAAGACTGGGGTCATATCATTCCACTGTGCCATTTTTCCTGTCTTTCTGCTGAATGAATGAGTGCAGGATGCAAGGTTTGTCTGCCAGTTTTATGTGTATAATGAGGATTTTTTTTATACTTTCATTTTTTAACTGTATTTTTTTTTTTTTACCTTACACAGGATTTATTGTTGTTCATATGATCGGTGTCATATTTCACCTGAGAGTTATTTGACTCACTTCGTTGCCATTTTGACATCTATTTTGTGCAATATCCCTGCCGTATCAAACTGCAGGACATTTGCCTCTGCAGCTACATCTCGGAGGTGTGCAGCGGTGTAGACGACGTGGGCCTGTGGGGGGGTGAAGTACACCCTGACCAGATTCAGTATCACAGTATTGCACTTTTCTGTTAACTTTGTGCAACAAATTGTTTTAAATGTATGAGTGAGTGATTCTTACAAAGCATACGGGATGGGGAAACTAATCTTTGCTTTAATTTGCGAGTCAGTATTGGGGACAAGCAAAAATAGTCATTACACTGAATCTAGGCCCATTAGGAAAATGTTGTTTGGTAACCAGGATGTATTTCAGCTGCAGGCCTCATTGATCTGTTAGCAAAAACAGGGCTGTTGTGGGGGCAGAAGACAGAAGGTCAGGATAATTGGTACTGGTGCCATTTGATGCAATGAAGCAATATAGTGTCCAACACGAGTATCTTAGTCCTGCCTAATGGACGTGCCCTTTGTCGACTTCACGATAGCACGTTGGAAAGTGGACAGTGGATTTTTGCTGAGTAAACACTTCCTCTTTTCGAGACCTCTTCCACTGTGACTGTGGTGGACAGAGATTTTAATGCAAGTAGTATACAGGGGCACACACAGAGACCAACAAAGAAGTGTTTTAATATTTTGGAATATTACCAACTCCTCTCCATGCCGTGAGGTAGTTGTGGTGCAACTATGAAACCAACTGCCATTTCAGGATGAAAGCAAAGCAGATGCTTTAGTAGTTTTGTGTCTTTTAGTCTTCATTTGACTGTTTTTCCTTTTGCAGAAAATGAGGTGCATTTTCTGACCAGAGCTCTTGTGGTGATCTCAGCTGTCACTGAGAGATCATTTTTAAATGGAAACTGTATCAGACTGTAATCAGACACATGAGCAAACAGATGGCGGTGCCATATTTTGCTGAATCCTCATAAAATATGTCTTGGCTGTTTGTAACAGCGGACAAACAGATGCAAGCCCTGTAGTACTCAAACCTCCTGTTCAGTTTCCTTACCTCCTTTGCTGTTGTGTGTGTGTGAGTGTATGTGTATGTGGATGTGAATGACATTTTCTCCCTGGCCTTAAATTTGTTCACATTCACCGTTGTGTTTTCCCGGCAGGGCTAAATTTGTCATCACATTGCTGTAAATTACAGTTGAAAATATTGATAAAAGCCCTAACTAAAATGAAACAAAGTTAGACAATCTTAAGTATGTTATTATTGTCATAGCATTAAGATGATCTGTGCTTTGTCACCAGTAGAAGTTCCACGAGCCACTCAGTCTTTGGTCACTCAGCCAAACTGTCACTTGAACACTCGTACAGCTGCAACGATGATGCAAACCGAAGAAAGCAATTTACAGCAAAGTGTCAGACCACAGCATTGGATTATAAAAACAGCCAGCGTGCTCTTTTAAAAAAAAAAAAAACTGATTTTGTGGCAGTTTTGAGTTGGGCGTTTGAAACCACCTCTTTTGCCACCTGAAAAGGTACAGCCAAAAACAGGATGTCAGTACTAACGATAAAGGATGTGTGTTAATTCTATACAATGCACTGATTGTGAATCTACTAGCTGAAATTTTGTGCACTTGTACGTAGCATAGCAAGTTGAGCATAGTATACAAAAGCCTGTGCATCGATGAATGGTAATAATCGATAGCCAAGTTAATGATAATGACGCCTATGGGATCTTGATGGAAGGATGATTTTTTTTTTTTTTTCTTGGATGCAATTTTTTGCCTGTACCTCATTTAATTTCGTACCTTACGATGGGAGTTTTAAATAAGGAACGGTTAACAGACGTGTATCTGATTTTAGTACTTCACTTCTGTGGTTGCGGGTTGGGCCGGAGTACATTCCCACCCACAGAAGAAATCTATCATTATGAAATGTGGGAAGACTTTTGTTCAAACTGTATTTTTATTTCCTTTTCTAATTATTTGTATAATTTAGTACAATCTATTGTTTTAGTAACTTTTTTCTGTTGTCTGAGATTTATATTCAAAATCTAAATGAAATAAATACATAAATTACTTAAGAGCTCTCTTTCTCTTTTTGTGAGTTGCATTACCTCTACTTACCAGATACTCTTCCCCAGAGCAACTTGCATAGCTTTCATTTTTTTATACATCATCCATGTATATAGCTGGATGTTTATGGAGGCTGTTCAGGTTAATTACCTTGTCAAAGGCCGCTGCTGTTGTAACCTATGGGAGAATGAAATTGGCAACCTTTAGCTAATGAGCTGTGCTCCTTATCTCTGTTCCACACTACTGACATTGATGGAAAATATTTTAAAATCCTTAGCTTACACACAAATGTCTATGTTGTTGTACATTTTACATGCAAGATGCTTACCAAATAGGCTTTACACGGCAAGTTATCCAAGTCTGAATAGTACATTCTCAGCTGTCAGACAATGGGACTTTTACAACAAGCAAAACATTACCGTCATGTTGAATTTATCCCCCACTTTCCTTTGAAAGTTCAAAAATAGAGTAACCTAGAAAGCCTGGCTGCTGCATCCACAGCATGAAGGCCTTTAGCTGTAGGGCATGCCAGTGCTTGCACAAATATTTCAGAAATGGGGTTAACACCTCCCCAACAGGACTTCCTTATCAATGCTGAAGATGCATGCCACCATGTTGTACAACCACAACTCCCACTCTCTCTGAGAGGGCCAAGAGTCTAATTCATATTAAACATATATGAAAAAGCTTGTGGGTCAGACAGATAGCAAGTGAGAAGTCAGAGCCCTAATGAGGATCACTGTAAATCACTGATTAAAAAAAAGCAACAACATGATAAGGCAAAGTATGACGTGATGGTGATTAATACTTGTCTGTTTTAAACCCTGGTGTATGTTAATGGTTTCTTGTTTTGGACATGTTTGAATCTGTTTTTCACTCTCTGCTCTGGATTGAAAAATCTGAGTTAATGAAAGGCACACTTTTATTTTAGCCAGACTTTAACAAAGGGTTTTGGAATTGGATTTAGGATAGACAGGAGGAGACTATGAACTCATGAACTCATGACTATGAACTATGAACTTGGAGCTCAATTTCAGCTTTGACAAACCTGTATGGACAAAACTAGTTTGACTGGTGCATAAAGGAAGTAATTTATGCACTAGAGGAAGAATAGCTGTTTATTTGTAGGTGTATATGGTTGGGTTGTGTGTTTCTTGATATCCAAAACAAAAATATAAAACAGTGTTATTAGTCTGTCATTTGACAGTAAAGTGGCCGTGTGTAGGCCCTCCTCCCAAAGTCCGATTGGGCAACACAGATGTGACAGCTGTATCTTGGGGGATTTCCTCGGTGTTGGAGTGGTGAGTCTTCAGTGAGGTGACCACCACAGCTATGATGATTACTGTCACCACCACCCCCACCACAAGTCCACCTAGCAGCATCTTCTTCCTTGGGTTCATTTTTTTCTTCCTCTTGGTCCTGGAAAAGACCTTGCCCTTGGAAGACATATTCAAAGGGTATTAGTAGCTGGTCAGATTAAGCTGACAGCTCGCTGGCAAGGTATCATGGGATATTCTGAGATGTGGAACTCCCCCCACACCCACCCATCCACAATCACCAATTACGTTAACAGTCACATGTGGTCATATAATGCATGTGGTATACATTTTGGAGATAGGAGTAGACCATACAGTAGAAGTGCTAGATGTTGTTCTATTATGGTAATTCTTGATTTCATTTTCTGTGGTTAATGGGAGAGTATCCCAATGAACCCAGCCTTACGCTCTCCTCCAGCAGGGTGGCTTGGACTTGGAGCTCCTCCAGTTTGCCTGCCCACTCCTCTGCCCTTTTCCCCTGGATGACATCCATCGCCCCCTGGATCCGCTGCAGGCTGTCGGGGTTCTCCTCCTGGCCGAATTGCTGTGACATGAATACAAAGGTTTACAGTTCAAAGAGAAAGGAAGAAATACGGCTGGGGGAAGGGTTAACTCAGGTGCAATGATACATAGATGACAGGAGGGTCAATTCTGCATTGAATTTCTGTAAAAAAGTAACAGACTGTTATGTTATATGACTGGTCATAAGCAGATCAACACAAACTGGTAGAACACAAAGCCAGTCAAAGTTGGTGAGAAGTACATACATACAAGGATAATACTAGGATAATGGGTACATTAGCACATAGCATAGTTCCACCTTGTAAATGGGGTTTTTTGGATTTGTGCACTTAAGAAAGCCCATGTCACTGATACATGTTTGCGTTTTTTTATTTGTCTTGTCTGAAAAGTAAAAATGAATTTTCATATTAATATACTGGGATTTATTCCAGTTGTAGGAATGCAGGTCCTTTTCATTGGACTTGATCTATGTTAGACATATGCATCCTGGCAAGCATTAAATAAACCACCAGGATTGATCACTTGCAACTCCTTGGACGCTATGTGAATGGCTGCTGTAACTGCTGTTTCTTGGCAGCTCTGACGATGACCCTCTGTAGTACTCCACTTTCTCAGGAAATACAATGGGACAGACAGAAAGCACATGGACCTTAGAGGCCATTTGCTTTTGACAGAGGCAAATCCAATCTGAAAAGAAATATTGAGTGTGTAGGACTGTGTGGCAATTTCAAATCTGTGTGCTAGGTGTTAGAAATAACCTGCTATTTTCAACAGGTCACCACAGAGGCCACGTGAGTACTAAGGATGCTGTTGCTCCTGTAATGTATATGATTTCATTTCCGTGGTCTTCTAGAAAAACCATCTCACAAGTCTAAAGCCTCTTCTTTTGAGGGCCTGAAAGCAGTGCACCCTTCAAAGCTCATAGATATTTCCAAATACCTTTTCACAAAAGGCCAATGAACCATGTCTCAGTGTCTGCAACATTAGGCTCTGATAAAAAAAAAAGTATATCATGTTGCATTTATCTGGAATGGAAAATTCTGTATGCCAAGTTTTGTAGCTTTTGATAGTATTCATTGCTCACCCTGTTGTTATTCCACAAGGAAGTCAAGTGTTTATTTCTCCCAGAACAATTGTTGCAAGGTTGACAAATATTTAGCTAAACCTTATCAAAAGCGAAAGAAAACTGCCATGACGTCTGAAACATAAACAGCAAAATCACAGTCAATCACTTTTGCATTTAATGGGGTCAGCAGTGTGTGGTGTAATGTTAAGGAGCAGGGCCTATGACCTAATAACAGCTGGTCTGATTCCCAGGTAGGCCACTGCATCCCTGGGTAATGTACCCATCTCTAGCTCCCTCAGTAAACATCCAGCTGCTTATATACATAACATGCAAAAGTCATAAGCTTTGAAAAGTCACCCTGGATCATATCATCTGTTAAGCAGATGCAATGTAATACAAAACATGTGCTTTTCAAAAATGCTGACAAGTGCTCAAGAAATAAAAGCACACATTATTCACATTATTATTCTTCCTGGTTTGCAAGGGAATGACTTACCATTCTTTCTCACGATCTGCAATTCACGTCCAGCCAGAAATGTTACTGGATGTACCTCCTGTGATGTTAGGCAGTGTCCACACAAAGTTCCACTTTTGCCACAATGCAGGAAGCAGGACTGTAACACTTTGATTTGATTCGCTGCAGATAACGGCGGTATCAACTCCCTTTGTCATGTGTGTTGAAATGGACCGCCCACCCGTTATCTCAGGTAATCCTGACGACCAGGTAGGCAGGGCAAATGACAAATACGCCTTTTTTTTTTAACTGATCAAATTATCCTAAAATGAATCAAACTATGAATATGAAAACATGTACCATGTTTCTTTTCAAACCCTGCTTAGAGTATATCCTTCAGTTACAAGGCTGTAAACAAACAGACTAACTTCTCTGAATTGGTGGATTACTCTGTGGATTTCTTTGGCTGTGAATCTATCCCAAAGAGTAATGTTTAGTGCGACATTAATAATAGGTATTAGATAGTGCTACAGGTCTAAAGACTGTAAGGGGAATATTACAGCTGAGGGCAGACTTTTTTTTAGTGCTGTGTGTTTCGAATGAGACCCCATTCTAGGCCACATGAGGGGGAGATGGGAAGCTGCATATGGTCCTCATGTCAAAGACTGGCCACCAACACCATGTGGGGCTAGAACCAAATTTGCCCTTTGACAATTTACCCATGCGTTTGATCTTGCTTGGGTTAAACAAAAAGAAACACGTCTGCTCTTTGTGGCCTTGATGCCACGAGAAAAAAAAAACACAGCTGCAGACAGATACAGTGGCTGGGCTCACAAATTCAGCTTGCTCTGCCATCCCTAGTTGCTTCTGTGCGGGTGTGTGATCCGGAGCTGTTTGCAGGACTTCTAACGTTACAGATGTTCAGCTGGAAACAGGAGCAGATGGTTCGTCTCATATTTTAGATTACACCGTCAACGCACTCCTGTTTCAGCTAAATTGGACAAGACCGCTAACACTACTTTCCCTCACCTGTAATTGATATCAAGTGTGAAGTATGGACACAGCTTGAACTAAACTTTTTAAATTTAGCTTAGACTGTTAAACAGACAGAGAATAAAGCTGCTTCGCTGTCTCTCTGACTGTGTTTTCTCTCCTTCCTGTGCAGTAGCAGAACAGATTCATTAAAAGGAACGAGGGACCTGTTGTTTGCTCTGGCAGATCCCCAAGAATTGTCAGTCGTTGCAGAGTTCCCAGGCCATAGAATTGGTGTGCGGAGGGCTTTCGACTGCCACCCTCTGGTCCATATCTGTAACAGCAACTGAATTCTGCCACTGGCAGAGATGAATCATCTTGGCTTCCTTGAAGAAGGAATTTTTAATTAAGCGTCCTCGTAAAATTTGCACAACAAATGTCATACAACTAAGTTTCTACTTTAGTTTAATGTAGCATAACTGATCCAGTTATGAAACTATAGCCGAGGTGGAATAAAGATCAGATGCATCTGAAGCAAACGCATATGGGCTGTTTGCCATTTTCAGATAAAAGAGAAAGAATGGAATGAGCAAACATCTATTATCTTTAAATTTTTCACGCTTCTTCGAGTATTGTCATAACCGTTATTGTGGATGCCGTTGTTCAGTTATCTAGAGCTGACACAACATGGGAGGCGTGCGAAAATTATCTGCATGCCTTCTTCCTGATTTGACAGCATGGTATCTCTACCATACCCGGATAACACAGGGTAGCTACTTAAAAAGTAAACACCAGTTAAACAGGCTTTTGAAATAGCAAATGCTATCAGACAGAGCGGTGTTTAAAACACAGAACTACACACGACATGAAAAAGGCCCCAGATCACTTCCTCGTCCAATACTTTGAATCATTTAAACTGCGCATTCATCTATGACTGGTTCGGACGAGTCACTGGGGCGTGTGGGCCAACCGGGGTCAGCTGGCTAGTGAAGGGAGCTATTGGTTATAGTGTAGGTTGAAACACTGGATAACTGTACATTCGTCTAGAGTCGTCGGTAGGTGACCACCCCACTACCTATAAAACATTGCTTGCTCTCAAACTTACTGATGAACATCAACAACTGCTCAGTGTAATGTCATGAGACAACGCAGCTCCAGAATTGTAAAAAAAAACGGAAGAAATAAAACACTGTATTTGGACATGTGGGTAGCAAGCTAATGTTACTGACTTAACATCTGTCTGCGACCCTGTTAAGAATGTCAGCAGTCTGTGAAAAATAGGAAACATTTAGGCAGTTAAAAATTCATAGATAAAATAATGTAGACCAACATAAGAGAGCCAGCAAGTTCAGTTGAACTACATAGTTCAGCTGTATCTGAATGCCAGATAACCAAACCACATTCCATCCTGATGCATATTTCACTTACTATTCGTCTAACAACTCATGTTTGTTCAATATTAGTTTATTATACATATCACAGAACGCAGTTACCGAATGCGCCGCTGGTGTAGTGGTATCATGCAAGATTCCCATTCTTGCGACCCGGGTTCGATTCCCGGGCGGCGCACTTCGTTTTATAACTTCTGATTTACCGAGGGATCTGAAAGCAATAGATGTTTTTTTTCCCCCACTAGATTGGAAGATTTTGATTTAAAACAAACAAGAGCAAACAGCCAATCATTTATAATTCTTATCACATTAAAAATTAAGCTAATGCTTGTAAAGATCGAGGAAATAGAGAGCTTTCTAGCCAGCTGACTGGCAAACCCGCCTGCTTGTCTCAAGGCCTTCGCTCGGTCTCATTGCGCATGCGAAATTGTATATCCGCTCCGATTTCTCCGCCATCTTATGTCGCCTTTCTATTGTTCCGAATTGGTGGCTAGCTGAGGCGGCGGTGCTCAATTTTTTTTGCTCTGTATTAGCATTTTCTGGCACCGGTTCTGGGAAAACAGCGAAACGTTAATTAAGAATAAAATACCAAGATCAAAGAAGAATACGACGCGCGCGGATTTATCTCTCAGGGTTCGATCTTTCACTCGATCGGAAAAATATGATGGACGACGAGCAGCCGAAGACTCTGTATGTATTAAGCCAACGTTAGCCAGCTGCTTTAGCATTTTCACCAATGTCTGTTTTTCCCCAGCACTCCGATGGTTTTCACTAGTTAATTATGTGTTCAGAAAGAGTCGCTCGCCCGGTGTCTGCTATTTATTCATCTCTGTCTTTGTGTCATTTAGGTGGTTACATGAACTGTGTGATGGTTACGGTGCTTAGAAAAAGCTAAGCAGCGAACTAGCTAGCCAGACGTGTCCATTTTTTCCAAATCGAAAGAAACGTGTCCACAGGAGAATGTCCAAATAACCCTGTTGCGCTGCTGTGTGCCAAGATCATAGAAGGCTGCCATACCGAAATCGGTTTGTAAATGTTGTGTGAAAGTCAGCAAGCTGACCATATGTGTATTTTACACGATTTAATAGGGTAGAGTAGCTAATTAAATAATACAGACAGCGGGGAACAGGCCCAAGTTTAGTGCGACCGTGGTTCGGGCGTTGTGTTCTGTTGTAATTAGTTAAAGCTTAGCGACTTTTAGCCCCCTGTATAAAATGAAGTTACAGAAAGGGTATATTCTTACTCCGTTGAAATTGTCGTTCATATTTGGCTATAAAGTTAGAAATCATGCTTGCATCCGTGTCGTCAAGACTGGGCAGCTAACCGAATTGATGTTCGCTAACACTAGTTCTAATAGTGATGATGGTAACAAACGAACACGTTTTCGGATTTACATTTCGGGAGTAAGAATCTGACTTCATTTCCTTAGCTAGCTGGTTCACTAGGTTGCATTGTTGGCGAGCTAGGTTGCTGCCCGTTACGCACAAGGCCTAGAATGGAGGTGGACTTTGACGTTTCATTTTAGCGACCGCTACAGACCACGCAGTCTGTGTTTCCATAATGTTAGTCAGAACCCGAATTACTTGCCAATTATGTGAATTGGTATCGCCGTAATAATAGACCGCCGAGCAAGTATCCTGTTATTTCGCTCAAATATATGGAATTTCTTAACATTAGATTGCTTCTGGAAGCATTATTACAGTTTTGGTCATCCAACGTGTTGATTCGCTGCTCGTGGCTGGAGTGTTACAAAATGTCCTGCAGTGATTTCATTTTGTCTGAGGTGTGTTCAGGGGAACGAGAGCGGTGTGTAACAGCATCTCAAGAGCGTAGAAAGCAAATTGGTGTTAGTCACCGCTAGATACACGTAATCATAGTGCAAGCTCTTTCCGCGTTTCAGTTTGCCGGTTTCGTCTGATTGCAAACTGTTCATTTGACTGGTTCGCTCTCTGTATCGGTTTAAAGAGATTTTAACACGTGACAGCAAGTATTTTTCTATCGCTGTAAAAGACTCAAGCTTTTACGTAAAACGCAAAGTCGACGAACTTCTCTAGGTTATTCCGTAGACCCAAGTCCATTTTTTTAGTTTGTAACACAGGTCAAATGCCCCATTCGATTTCATACATGTAAAAAGATGGAATGAAACGGATGTTAAACATCCTGTTGACTGATGGACGCGCAGGGGGCTGCAACGTGTCATGTAACAGTTTACAGCCAGAATGGTACTGACTTTCAGAGAACTGGTAGGGTGTGTCTGGCAACGTCACCGCCAGTGACCTCAGGCCAAGCTCAGAACCACTGACCCCTTATGGTAATTGTAGTAGAGTGTGAAACTCATGGTATTGGGTAGACTTTCACAGACACATCAGGAGTATTCCGCATGACTGCCCTTGACGAGGTTACTGTACATCTTCCACATACCTACCTTGTCATGCCAGACCATCCTCAACGCATCCAAGGTCAGCTGCCATCACTGGCACCCAGACCTTATAGAACATTGTGTTAATGTGCATGACTGTCGCTGTGATGTTGGTGCAAGTTAACTGTACCACACCGATCCAGTTTCCTGTCCCCTACCCAAACCCCTTCTTTGCTCCTCTGTGCCACAGGTACGTTGGGAACCTGTCCCGGGATGTGACGGAGGCCCTCATCCTGCAGCTCTTCAGTCAGATCGGCCCGTGCAAGAGCTGTAAAATGATCGTAGACGTGAGTGACCCCGCCTCTCGGGATCGAATGAGCGAATCCCCTTGCATGTCATGACCGGGGTAAATGTCCTCTGCATTTACCTCCTTAAATGATACCCTGTTTCCCTCCTGACCAGTAAATCGTGATCACGGATTCTAAATGGGTGGGTGCATTAATAATGCAGGGTGGACTATGCCTGATTGTGCAGTTTGCCTTGTGGTTAAGCTTGTATTCTAACTTTCTGATCTTGCATTTTAAAGGAGGATCCTGCATTTTAAAGGAGCTGCCAAAATAAAACTGTATAAAAGTGATGAAATTGTGTACCTTTTTTGATGTGTACTCAAGAATTTTTGGGCCCTGTTTTTTTGTGCTCATTTGTAAAAATGTTGGTTCTATTATAACAATTATATCATTATTAATGAAAGTGCTATTCCGTACCCTCAGACGGCAGGGAATGACCCATACTGCTTTGTGGAGTTCTACGAGCATAGGCACGCTGCTGCCTCCCTGGCCGCAATGAATGGACGTAAAATAATGGGTAAGGTAAGCTATCATATCTGCAGGGTGAGTTGGGCTGGGCTGGGAGAGCTGTCGAACCAAGACAGTATAGCAATAAAGATGCTTAGCTTCATATCAGTCACTATACTGTACACCCCCTTTTCCTTTCAATTAGATGTTTTTCATGCTGTAATGTTCCATGTGGAATTTTTTTTTTTTTTTTTGGACTTTCTAAAGTCATAGACAAGAACTCACATTGTGCTTTTAGTTCAAAACATGAATGTGACCATTATGTGGGGAAAGGACTGGCTGGAAGTCAAACAGTTCTGTTGTAAGAAAGGGCTCACTATAGCATTTAAAAAAATATATGTGCACATATATTGTGAAAAATGGCACTCCAGACACTAGACTTGATAAAGCCGTATTGAAGTTCAAAGTAAATGCTCCTTAATTAATACAGATCCACAGGTGAGTAACTTGGTAATGATAAGTAAGCCAAGTTCTTCTCTGTCAGTGTTCTGTTTTGAGTAGTTAATCTGAAATTTGAGTTCTCAACATGCTGCAGAACTTCTAATGTATTGTAATTGGTTACAGGTTTTAGGTTTAATGGTGAGTTTTATTTATTTATTTTTGATATGGTTTTTCCGTGCTGTGCTTAAAAAGTATTGTCAGTGCGAGTGAAATTTGAATTGTAGATTACACCAGCACTGAAAGCGGCCATGGAGCTCAATTTACCCTGGCCTACTGCCTAGACGAGAAATATATGAATTCATTTGTTTTGATATTCTTGAAAATGTCCGAGTCTTAAGATGAGCTAGCATTAGGGTGACTCAGTAACGCAGGAAGGATTGTGTGATGTCATTCCCAGTGCAGTCTGTACGCCCAAGAGCGGCTGAGGGACACCTGTGATTTCTGTGTGAAGCGAAAGAGAAAGATCTCACACACAGTTATAGTGTGAAGCGCAGAGGAGATTTTTTTAATAGACATTGTCTGTCAGATTTCATCAAAACTCATACCAACAAGATTGGTGCTGTTCTGATGTTTGAGATGGAGGGAATGAGGAAACTGATTATGACACATTTGTGAAGCATTGAATTTTTTTTTTGGGTGGGGAGAGGTGGCAGGGGAGTATTTTCAGTTGGAAATAAAGGGCAGCTGAGCTTGAATTCAACACGCTCCCTGACATGACTGTCTCTCACTTCCTTGGAAGTCGCTACATGCATTTTTATCCACAAGGATACCACTCGCTGTGAAAATTTATGGCTGCCTGAGATTCCCTGGAATTTTGTCACCCGAGTTAGGAAGTGTATTATTTTGGGCTGTGCTAACAGGGGGCATGTCACTGCATCTCCCACATGGCAGTCCTGAAAATACCACATGCTCTGCACAAATGACCCCCCCCCCCCCATCTTAATGGTACATCCCATGACTGTGCTAAAATTGATAATGGAGCTAGTGGGCAAGTTAGGTGCTGAGTACAGAAATCTCAGGTGTTGAAATTGTATTTTATAGACTATTCACTGGTGTTGCCTGATTTTCATACAGTGATCTACACTTTACTTGATTAAACGAAAGGTTATCCCTAGGAACTTTGACCTGTTCCACCCTATATGGCTTGTTTTGAATCTTCCCATTTCTGTGTCGTGTGTTCTTTTGCCAAAAAAAAAAAACCTGTAGCTACAACACATATACAAATAACATCAACAGAAAAAATCATATTCAGTTGTAAATATTTTATCCTCAACAGGTAATGAAGGACCATTTGAGGAGTAATACAAGTTCGTAATTTCACTTGTTTGTAAGTCCCTTGTTATTTAGACCTTTTTACTTACTAGATATTTTTTTCAGATTTTCACTAGACAGAAAAAATGTGAATTACTTTTACGTGTGAGTGTGATCAGGGTTTTTTTTTTTCCTCTCTTCCTACTCATCATTGCATTCAGACAATCACATTGTGTGTTAGGAGTCTTCTTTTAACTCCACACAGACGGCAGCAAGCTGTCCCAACATCAGTAAAAGCTAATCATCCTTTTGCTTGGTGCTCTCTCCCCTTCTCCAGGAGGTTAAGGTGAACTGGGCCACAACTCCAAGCAGTCAGAAAAAAGACACGAGTAGTAAGTATCAACCTCAAGTTTTGTATCCCCCCCCATAGTTGTGTTTTTATCAAATTCCATTTTAACCTTTCATGTTTTGCTTAACAAATAGTAGGCATATTGTTGCTGTTGACATTTGTTTTTTGGGGGGAGCAACATTGTGAAGTACTGTTATGAGCCTGAAGGTTATTGGTTGGAGGCCTAAGTGAGGGTATTGTCATTGAACCCTGTAGTAAGGTACCTTAAATTGCTGCAATACAAATTGAGCTGTTGAAAGGGAAACCAGGATATTTTATGCAAGATGTAAAACTAAAGGCATAGTAGTTTGCCCTGAATAGAGGCACGTACCAAGCAAACAGTGTAATTGTGGTTGTGTTAAGAGAATCTGCTCGACATGACACATCCAAATATCCTCCAATTGGATCATTATTCAGCCAATCCCAATGTACAAACGGGTCAGTGAATCCGTGCACTGACATCCTAAAACGTGACTGATGCAGCATTTTGCGCTGTGGGCAGAAAGGAGGTTAGCGGCAGGGTAACAGAAACCTGCTCTTTGTGTTTGTAACCTCAGATCACTTCCACGTCTTTGTGGGAGACCTGAGTCCAGAAATCACCACTGATGACATCAAAGCAGCCTTTGCACCGTTTGGGAGGATATCGTAAGTACTGCCAGAGCTGTAATTTGTGTACAGGACACAGTTTGTGCTTTTACTGTGTGTAATTATAGCACGACCCGGCGTGGTAAAATCAGACCAGCTATGAGCCTGTTAGAGGTTGTGTCTCTCACAACAAACAGTATATTTGCCAAGGGACAAATTCATTGATGGATCAATTTCTCAAAAACTGCATTGGGGGGAAAAAAAAACATACAGATTGTTTTTTTACCCATTGATCCAGAATTTGTACTGAGGGATTCATGGAGAAAAAAGATCCAAGTGGGGGGGGGGGAAAGAATTTGTACCTTTCAGAACGCTGCGCAAATGGATGTCAGAATCTTTTTACTTCATATGCAGTTTCCCCTTGTTTTTCCTGAAATGACGGGGGAATTGGAACTAATATCTCAATGGAACTTCCACTGAATCTTAATTTTTTGGAGAGGAACGTACTTCAGACTTTAACGTGCGAACCAGACAAGCGAGTAAAGGAGCCAGAACCTTGAGTAAGCAGATTTGTGCCGTTTATATGTGCACAAGCTGTTGTTCTTTGGAGCCTGGACAACCAAGAAACT
Source organism: Megalops cyprinoides (assembly GCF_013368585.1). NCBI lineage: Eukaryota > Metazoa > Chordata > Actinopteri > Elopiformes > Megalopidae > Megalops > Megalops cyprinoides. The sequence continues at coordinate 34,728,459 of NC_050587.1, read as the reverse complement.
CAGCCAGAGTCTGAGTTCATTAAATAAATGGTGCTATTAAGCGGTGTGTGACTACTGATGTCCCATATACGTAGCTGGCCAGCCAGCGAGCTAGCCTAATACAGTTAAGATGAATTTGTGAGTCATAGTTGGACAGTAACTTGCTGTTACTGTCCATCTAATATTGTTAGCAAGTGTGCATGCAAGCCAGTTACTGGTGTGCTTCATCAGAAGGGAACTGTTGCGGGTAATTGTTTCAGTATCTGCACAATAAAGGGTGTTTATGGGATTGTTTTGATCACATTTTACATCATAGCGGTATCCATGCTTGCATGCATCATTTTTTTTTTCCAGGCCATTGCAAGTTGATTATTTGACAGTTGTGGAAGCAGAAAACTTTGAATTTGTGTTTGTTAGCGCATCTGTTATATCTAGTATTAGATTAGTAAGTTTCAGCATGGTAAATCAATGCAGACCTCTGGTTTGAAGTGTGTTGTACTGATTGAGAGCCACCTTCCTTTCCCTGGCTGACTGTATGATGTCTGTTTGCTGACAGTGATGCCCGTGTGGTGAAAGACATGGCAACTGGGAAGTCCAAAGGCTATGGCTTTGTGTCCTTCTTCAACAAATGGGTAAGAGTCTCTCTCCTATAGACATCACCCTGCTATCTGCAGCGGAGGTGTAACCTAATAATCACTGGGTGAAATCTGGAAATATAGGTTTATTCAATAAAGGCTTATTTTTTGCTTGGCTAGGTTGTACTTTTTTTCTTTGTCATGCTCTCTGGAGATGGAAATGGAAATGGTCAAAATAATACAGCCTCCTGATGTATGTAATGGAAGGTGTTGATGTTTGCGTTGATATGAATGGACCTCTGTGGGGGGCCGTGGGGAACCCCGACTTTTTTTTTATTGCTCCTTGCAGGATGCAGAGAATGCCATTCAGCAGATGGGCGGCCAGTGGCTGGGTGGCAGGCAGATCAGGACCAACTGGGCCACAAGAAAGCCCCCTGCTCCCAAAACGACCTATGAGAGTGAGTCTCCTGCCATTTCCTTGCACAGCAGATGGGCATTTGCACTTTGCTGAGCTCCGCCCTCCATGGGAATGTATTCTAGTCCTGAACAACTTCAGGGTTTGGGGGAGCAGTTTGTTTGATGTAAATGCAAATTTGAGCAGAGTTACAGAGGATGTGGGCTTATGTGAACCCGGTAATCAGAAATGGTTTGATTACAAGGCGTTGCTGTGAGTAGCTGGGTCAGGTGTCATCCTGCTGGGTGGCCATGTTCTCAGTTACACTGTGATTTGTTTTGTCCTGTGTCCCGTAACAAATAATTAGATCCTCAGGTTTCCAATTTTTACATTTCCTTGATTTTCAGTCAGAATAAACACGAAAGAATTAACTTGTTTATATTTGTCTTTCTTTTTTTTGTCTTAAGCAGGCAACACCAAACACCTGTCCTTCGAAGAGGTGGTGAATCAGTCCAGCCCTAGCAACTGCACTGTGTATTGCGGTGGAGTCACCACCGGGCTCACAGGTGACTGTCTTTTATTGTTGATCTAAAGCTGGTGATGTCATCACTGTGACACTGTACACTGAGAGGGCCTTTCTAACATGAGTTTTTTGTTCATATATTTCAGAGCAATTGATGAGGCAGACTTTCTCCCCATTTGGACAAATCATGGAAATTAGAGTTTTCCCTGACAAAGGCTATTCATTCATCAGGTATGCCCCTCAGGTCTCAGGTCAGTTGTGTGCGAGTGGGAATGTTGGAGGATTCAGTGTTATAAAGGGTTGGGAAAAGATGCCATAGAGCTAGTATATTATTACAGTATAGTATTGTTATTTTACATACATTTTCAGTATGTTGGTATGTTCCATCATGGAAGACTAGCTTAAGAAATTATTGGTCCAAAACACATGCATAGCTGTGGAAGTAGTGCTCTGTTCTCAAAAGTACCCAACCATTTCCAATTTGTTATGCCTGTAGGTCGTTGCCACAGAATGCACATGGTAAATTGCAGTAACATTTGTGACAAGAAAATTTTTTACAAATTTTGCATGTAAAATTTTACAACTAATAGCACTTGCACCCAGCAGTCTAAAAACAACGATAAAGGCAATATTGTGGGGTTTCTGCCAGACTAACTGCACTTGCTTCCATTGCTGGCTCCATATAGTAATTGGAGAAGATTTTATCCTTGCTTTTTAGCTGCCCGCGATGTGAAATCTACTGAGAGTAATAAGGCATGGGATGTTGGACCTAAAATTGTTTCAAGTAATAGAATAACTAATGATAATGTGACTGACTGCTTCCCTAGCATTTTGAGTTCAAAGCTTCCATAATGGGTAATGCAGTTTTCGAAAAGTAGTTATGAAGGGCAGAATCCAGTCTTTGGTGGATATATTCAGGACTGACATTCTCGTGTTTATCTAAAATGAAATCACACGTTTTATTTTGGTGGAAAAGTACAGCCTAGCCTCTGATTTGTTTAATGCTGCTGGAGCACCTTTTTTCCGCAATTACGTTACATTACATTCATTTAGCAGATGCTCTTATACAGAGCGATTTCCAGCACAAGAGAACAGAAGTGTATCCATTCAAGTTTAATGAGCAGCAGTGTCAGACCAGGCTAACAGCACTCCCAGACCAGTGAGTCTGAGCATAATGCTGTTCAGGCCCTGCCAGAAGTTAACTTGTGCAACCTGACTAGACAGCCTAGAAACTAAGGGAAGCCAAGTACGCACAAACTTCAGACACTAGATCAAAGAATACAAAACACCTTTGGTGTTTCACTACACGTAAAATAAGTGAGCAAGTAGCAGGTATTAGGGGGTGGAGATTGAGGTAGAACCGGGATGCAGTCTGAAGATGTTGGTCTTCAGTCTGTGTTGGAAAGTGGCCAGTGATTCTGCTGTCCTGACCCTCGTGGGAAGTTCATTCCACCACTGAGGGACCAGTACAGACGGGCATTGTGTCGGAGAGGAGTGACCCCTGTCTGAATGGGAGAGTCAGTTCCCCCATGGTTACAGAGCGTAGTGATTATGGCTGTACATACAGTTTGAAGACCAGTTGTAGGATCTAGATGGCTGTCCCATTCACTGTTCTGTATGCCAGCACCAAGGTTTTGAGCTTGATACGTGAGATAACGGAGGTGAGGAGGTGTGAGACTTGACTGCATTTAGGGAGATGGTAGAGAAGTCGTGCAGCTGCATTCTGGACTACTTGCAGGGGTTTGATGGCACAGGCAGGAAGACAAGCAAAGAGGGAGTTACATTAGTCCAGGCGTGAGGGGACCTGGCCTGAACTAGGAGCTGCATAGAATACGTAGCGTGGTAGGGGCGGATCCTTCAGATGTTGTACAAAAAGAATCTGCATGCCTGACTCGCCACTGCTGGCTGAGAAGGGAAGGACTATTAAGCATTATGCCGAGGTTTTTGACGGTAGCAGTGCTATTGGTGAAAAAGCTTAGAGTCTGGGATGAGGTAGAGGTGTTGAAGTGGAGAGGAAATGGAGGAGATGCAAAGCATCTCAGTCTGAGCCAGGTTCAGCTTTACGTGGTCATCCACGATCCACTGTGAAATGTCCTTCAGGCAAGCTATAATGTGTGCAGAGACTAGTGTCAGATGGCGGCAAAGATAAGCTGAGTGTCATCACCATAGAAGTGGTATGAAAAGCTGTGGGAGGAGATGACAAAGCCATGAGATTGCATGTGAAGAGAGAAGAGGAAGGACCCGAGTACAGAGCCTTGGAGGACACCTGCAGGATATGGGGTCTAGATAGCCCACCATTCCAGGACACCCTGAAAGAGCATCCAGAGAGATAGGATTGAACTCAAAGAAGAGTGGTGTCAGTGATCCCCTCTGCAGCCCGGGTAGACAGAAGTATCTACCCGGGTGGTCTACAGCAGAAAGGTCCTGAAAAATTAAGACTGAGGAGTGGGAGAATGCTGTGGCCATTTGAAGAGCCTCGGTGTTGGAGTAGAGGACACTCTCTGTGAAACGACCAACCCTGAAGCCAGACTGAAAGGGGTACAGCTGTGAAGGTTGTTTTGGGAAAGAAAGGAGGATACTTGGTTGGCTACTGTGCATTCGAGTCTTTTAGAGAAAGGGAAGGAGAGAGTCCAGTTGATAGTTCTGGACAGCAGATCGGTCCGGAGCCCTTTCCTTCAGCAGGGGTGTGACTTGCACCTCCTTGAAAGCTGCAGGCACACAGCCTGTGGAGAGTGACAAATTAATCAGAGTAGAGGTGAATGGTAGAAGGCTGAGAATGACGGGTTTGTAGGAGAGGTGAGGGAATGGGATCCAGGGCGCAGGTGGTAGGTTGGTGTGATGTGAGGATTTAAGCGACATCAGAATCAGAAAGTGGAGGGGAAGAGAGGGGGAGGGAGGAGAAAGACGAAGAGGAGGGAAATGGAGGGTTTCTCATGTCTAATCTTCTGGTTGAAGTGATCTGTGAAGTCATCCACAGAGAGATCAGAAAGAGGTTGGGTGGAGGGAGGATTGAGGAGGGAAGAGGAGGTAGAAAATAGTCTACCTGGGTTAGACCATTTTCTAACCCAGGTAGCGAGTTTTCAATCATGGATTCATCAAAGAAAGTCTCAGCAGAAGTCACTCTTGAAGAGAAGCCAGAGCCAAGTGCTTGGTAGTTCAGTATATCAGCAGAGGAGCTGGATTCTCTCCATCAAATGCATTAGCCAAGGCCAAGGCGGAGTGGGACACGCAGGCCTGGAAGTAAGAGGACTGAGACAATCAAGGGAAGATGACTGAGGAGAGAAAGTTGGATGCAGCAGAATCTGTAGAAAGTTTGAAAGAATCAAGGGGCAGGAGAGAAGCGAGAACCGCGGCAGGGAAAGCTGAAGGTGAGAGGTTGCGTATGTATTGCGAACGACACCTTTCAGTGCTGAATCACGTCGTGTGATTTTTTTAATTGTCCCTGGAGACACTTCAACATTGTCTTCAGTTCAGTTTGCATGTCTGAAATTGCACAAGCTACGGTGCATTGAATTAGCGCTTGCGACGTGCTCCCTCTGATTTGTCTTCAGCAGCATTTTGCGACACTTTAAAGCGGGGATCTGTCTCGCTGTGTCCCCTGCCTGCAGGTTTAACTCCCACGAGGGGGCGGCCCATGCCATCGTCTCCGTGAACGGGACCTCGATAGAGGGGCACGTGGTGAAGTGCTATTGGGGGAAGGAGACGACGGACATGGTGAACACCATGCAGCAGGTGCAGGTGCAACAGGTACGCAGCGGAAATTTTTTCAGCAAACCCGTTGGCCCGTTCCGGCAGTTGATTCGGTCATAGTCGCATATTTTCTTATGTTTGCATTTACCAATATTTTGTTCCCCCCCCCCCCCTCCCTCTCCCTGCGTCAGAACAAAGTGGGCTTCACTACCCAGCCCTACGGCCAGTGGGGCCAATGGTACGGCAGCGCGCAGCAGATTGGTCAGTACGTGCCCAATGGCTGGCAGGTACCCACCTACAGTGTTTATGGGCAGGCCTGGAATCAGCAGGGCTTCAAGTGAGTACCAGCTCCCATGAGATCCGCCTGCTTGTCCGTGACTCACACACAGACACGCACAGGCAGACAGACGCGCACACACACAGCCAGCTGGTTTCCCATAGCTGGGGATTTCCAGGGACACGTTATCTACTCTACTCTCTAACTGTTCCCAGCCCTCCTTTAATGAAGTAGAGGTTGGGGCTGGGGGGTGGGAGTGTCCACGATGTCTCCTTACTGTAGACTCAGTCCAGTTGCTAAAGTAATTTGTTGTGGACAGATTATACGCACCCCCACACACACACATGTACACACATTGACAGTGGTCACATGTCCTGCTTGGTCTCTGTATGGCCTTTAGAGAAGCCTCGGCACGAGCAGCAGCAGGCTCCCAGTAATCACAGCAGCTCTGGCTTCTGCCGAAAGGGCTGGACTTTGACTCCTGGAACAGCCTGTCCTCCTCCCCCCTTCCCCTTCCCCTCCTCTCTCTCCCAACTCCTCTCCTGTCTCTGTGGGATTTCTGTTTTTTATCTGTGCAGATCTGAAAAACTGTTCTGAGTGTCTTGTTACGGTACATCCTCGTGCACAAGACGACATCCAGGTTTTTTTTTTTCTTTTGTACTTTTCCATACCCTTCCAAAATTGTTGGGATGGTGTTTTTTGGCAAAAAAAAGATGGCAGGGTTGAAATTTGAACCTTTTTATGTAACCAGTAGTTTTGCTGCACAGTACATTAAATTAAGTGCCATTAAGACAAAAGGGAGTATTGCAAAGGGTCCATTTATGTGTCTTCAGAAATAAGGAATTATGTTTAGAAATTGAACGTGGTACGTTTCTGTAGAAGCTGTATATTGTACATGTAATAGAATTTACTTGAGTCTCAGTTTGCAGGAGTGTATAATACTATATTTTAGGTTATATTTTTTTCTGTTCATTTTGCATGATTTGAAGACCATGTGGTAATTCCCACTTGTAATCAAATGCATCAGTTTGGAAATGCCAAAATCAGCCTACTTTGCATGCTGTGCATACACAGGTCTGTCAGAAATTGTGGTGTGCACAGCATTGTTGTGGTGTAGCACAGTTAGTTTTTTTAAAACTAAGTGGCTGTGGTTTTAGTTCAGATCATGCCAATTCCGTTCAGATGGCAAATAAAATGAGCAACTGCAGTAAAATTTCAGTTGTGATTTTCAGGCATTACAACTTATCCTTGTGTCAAGATCTGTAACATTATGGAAATGTAGATACCTGCTGTTAAGAGCACTTGTCAGGCCAAGTTATGTGTAAACACAACAGCACAAATATTTTAATCTGCAATTGCCCCAGATCTGAGATTTGCCATTCATTTGAATTTAATTCACCAAAGTTAAATTCACATGTACTTACAGGTTTAGCGGTTTGTCTCAATGTCACTGTCATGGGCAGTTTCTGATTTCTATTAATCTAGTATAAATGCATTTTTCCGTTGTTACTCATATTTTTTTGCGGGGGTGGTGGATGAGATGTAATCCAGTTAATTGTATTTTGAAACTCTCTAGGAAGCACCAAAGCACAAAACGGAAGATAAAGATCCGAACCTGTCAAACCTCCCTTCCCTGTTCCCCCGCCCCCATTGCACTGCATGATTTTGAGGAATTTTAGCATAGGCGTGTAGGGTAACGTAGTCCTTGAACAGCACAACATTCAATCTAGAACTATCAAATTCTCATGGTTTCCACACATAAATCTATAAGTGGAACATCATTGTGGGGAATGTAGTTCTATCTCCCCCAGTTCTCTAACCATGTGGACTTTTTTTTTGGTTTTTTTTTTTTTTTTTCTCTGCCTTGTCTATAGTCACATACAGGCCAGTGCCGGGTGGACGGGAGTCGGCGCTGTCAGCAACGGCGGGGTTGTGGAGCCGGCGCAGGGTGTGAACGGGAGCGTGCTAGCTAACCAGTCCGGCATGGGCACCACGGGATACCACACTCACTGATAGGGGACTGGCGGCTCCAGCCCTCCGAGGCCGCAGGCCTGCTGATGGGGTTCGGGGAGGCGCTTTGCCTGTCGAGACCCCCCCCGTGGAGGGAGAGAGATGGGTGATTTGACCCCTGACCCCTGAAATGTTTTTTTTTTTTTTTTTTCTTTTCTTTTCTTTTTTTTTTTTCCTTTGAATTGTGATGGATAGTTGCCTGCTCAGCCGCGGAGGACTAGAGTTGCAAAAACCCGGGATTTAAACATACACACAAGGTCTTCGGCCAGGTGTCAGACAGACTCATTAACGGAAAAGGACTATGCCATTTTTAAAAAAAAAAACACAATGAAAAAAAATTACTATGAATAAAACAAGATAGTGACTCTTTTGGGATTTGCTTTATTTTTTTGTTGGTTTATTTAGAGCAATTAAATCTGCTGGTTTCATAAGAATGAAGCTTTGCCATTTTTTGGGGACTGTCAGTATAAATAATTTGTAATTTTAAAAAAGCGTTTCCAGCAATGAGAGGCAAAGTTACCATGAATCATGTGAAAAAGTTACAGACCTTTTTATGTTTATAAAGAAAATAAAATGGATGTCAGCTGTTGTATTTTTTTTTAATTAGATTTTCAATTTTTTGTTTCTCTAAACTAAACCAATTGCAGGGATAACTGCCACTGTTCTCTTTCTTTAAAGGCAGACAAATATTGCACAATACTATAACTCTTGGTTATCTTTTCACGAATTTGATGTTCTTACACAAATTATAGGTATTTTAAATTGTTTTGCATTCCACTTTTTTTTCTTTAGAATGTGTATTGGAGGGCTGAAGTAATACAGTTTTGTATGTAAATAACCAAACGGAGTCTGTTCAAATGTTCTGAAACTGTATAAAGGAGAAAAAAAAAATCATGTTAATTATGGAAGCTTGCTTGCTTTTTTGGGGTGGGGGGGTGGGGGGAGGAGTTAAAATAAACCTTAGCAGCACTGTTAAAATGCTGGTCCGTGAAGAGTTTGAGACAGTGCAACATTTGATTCTTCCAGGGGGGAAAAAGAAACGCATTGCTATGCAGTGCAAAGCATTTAGTCTGAAAATGTAGAAATTAAGTAATTCTGTGTATAAAAACTAAATATTGATTTTCGGTGTTTTTTATGGTGTAGTAATTAGTATTCTGAAATACCTGAATGGATCAGAATTTTGCACTGTTTCCCCTTGGAGGTGTTTTAAAACGCGAGAGTTGGACGAGACCGGTTGTGTTGCCTTATTTTGAGTTTATTTGATTTTAACCAACCAATTATCATTCAGTAGGCAGTGCCTAAGGATATTTTCAGACCTTATGTTTTGAAGAGGTGTTTTTTTGCTGGGGGGGTTTTGATAATGTTTATGCTACTATAACGTGTTCTTGCTTTGTCCCATTAAAATGCTGATGCGTATAAACGATTCTGCCTTTGAGAGCTCTTTATGCTGATCAGTGATGGGTTTCAAGTCACTCATAGTGTAGTCGATGGTTTTGCATGACGGTGGGGATCCACAATTAGGAGATCATAGTGACGGAGGTTCTGTTAAACGGAAATATTCATTAATCAGAATGAGGATCCACAAAACCAAACGCAGCGCATCACTATAACGTTGGAGGTCGCCTTTTGAGGAAGCACCATATTAGCGGCCATGGCAATGGACTGCTATGCCTTATTAATAGTAATATTAATTTACCATCAAATTGCGATTGCATTAGTATTTTAACCAGAATAATTTTATCCAAGATTCGTGTGCATATTAGGTTCTTATTACTAATATTTCTTTTCCCAGTCGCAGATACATAAGTCAATGAGAATGACACACGCTCTTTTAACTCTTAATTAATAAAATTATACATTGGCGTACAGCTAATAAAACCATTAGGCAAAACTACGAAGTGTTTTGTATGTCTCCAGGAGCAACGGACAGAAGATTGAACCCTCTTATATCCTTGACTTGCAAATCGAGAGAGCAAGCTTAAGTAGCCATTAACCCAATTTCAGCACTCAAATTACCAGGGTGCTTCGCCCGGCCGATGCACGCCCTCTTGGACCATGTGATCATCCGAATTACCCAACCCAGTGCCTTGTTACAGCTGCGGCGCTGAGCTGCGTTTGTAAGGAGGAATGGCGACGATCGAGGGGAAGAAGCAGCCAGCTTTCCCGAGCTAAAACCGACCATACAGCGCGGGGATCCTAGGTGTGAAAACGCAGGTATGCTCAGTTGCGAAAAAGCGAGCCTGACCCGGCGCGGCGTGTGCCGTACCGTCCGATCGCGGCGCGGCAGAATTCGTTTTGAGCACACAAAATGTGTTAGCTCTCGGAACTGTTTTAGCTGGCTAGCTACAAATATAGCGCAAGCAAAGTCGCACCCCCCCTCCCTCAGTTGGCTGAAGAGCAAGCCAGAGGCATTTCAAAAAAATAAGGCGAAAAGGAAATGACATCAGTGCTTTGCTGCATCGCTTGCTGCTATGTTTAGACAGTAGCTAGACCTTCTGTCAGCTGACCATAATAAAGAGCGATTCTTACAAGTTGTATAAAAAGAAAGCAATTGAATAGCATATAGCTGCACTAAAGTAATGTTGCTGAAGGTCTTGTTAAACTAGACTGAGCTATGTAGCTAATTAGACACCTCCCTCACTTATAGTAGTTTTTAAGAATGTCCTTGACAGCACCCCAAAGTTGTTTAGCTGAAAGCTTGGAAATGCCAAAAGTTTGTTGCCACAAGTATGGTTTGTGCACTGAATATTGATTGTCATTCAATTAATGTCCATAGCAGTTCATGCATTGTGAAATGGATCAAAGTAAATGCATTATTTAGGATTGTGAATGACTTTTTTCTGTAGCCTCATTGCATAGACATTTTTTTCATTTGCACAGTTCACAGAGCTGGTGTGGTATTTCCTCAGTTTTAAGACTTCTGTTTAGTTTTCCACACTAAGGAAGTCTCTCTCCTCCCCCCCCCCCTCTCTCTGTCTCTCTCTCTCTCTCTCTCTCTGTCTCTCTCTCTATACACACACACACATACATTTACATCTATTCATTTGGCAGAGGTTTTTATCCAAAGCAACTTACAAGTGAGGCAGAGTACAATGCAAGCAAAAAACCATATATATATATACATGTACATATTTACAGTACATACCATAAGCAGATGTAAAGTTACAAAACAACTTTCCAGCAACCATTTACTCTGTTGTATATACTCTCTTCATCACAGACCTCTGATCAGGCTACAGTGAGGTGGATGGAGAGTGCTCCGATGGAAACGGGGGTGGCGGTGGTCACCCAGCCGACCGTGGTCTCCTCCACGGCCCAGACTCCCGCGCCTGCCAGTCTGGGAGCCAGAGCCCGGGACAGGAGGAAGACCCCCGCCTTCCTGTCCAACCTGGGCAAGCCCACCTTGCGCGGCATCCGGAAGTGCCCCCAGTGCGGGGTGTACAATGGCACCCGCGGCCTGAGCTGCAAGAATAAGGCCTGCGGTGCCGTCTTCCGGGACGGGGGCGCGGCGGGCGGGAGGGGGTTTAAGAAGGGTGGGGCCGAGGTGGTGCGCCTGGTGATCGACGGCGGGGGGGGCGGAGACGGAGGGGGGAGCGGCGGCGGCGGTGGCGCGGGGGGGACGCAGGTGTTCTCCGTCCGGCAGAGGGGGCGGGGCCCCGAGCAGAGGGGGTTCGTGGAGCTAGCGCTGACGGACACGGCCATCGCCACGGCAGACGGGACGGTACTGACCCGCGTCAGCGTCGGCCGCTGCTTCCTCCCCTCCTGCCGGCAGGGGCAGGGCCAGGCGCTGAGCGTGCCGCAGGGGCGGGGGGGCGAGGGCCCGGCCGACGCGCTGCCCCGCCCCCCGCAGCGGCCCGAGAGCCCCTGCGCGCACGTCAAGCAGGCCATGGAGTGCCACGCCCAGGCCACGCCCCTCCCCCTCAAGAGCTCAGTGCTGGAGTCCCTGCAGGCCCCCGCTCAGGCCAAAGAGGACCTGTGGCAGCTCGCCACCGAGTCCCCGGGGCCGCTGGTCCAGCGCGTGTCCCGGGGCACCCTGGTGGTGAAGTGCCACGTCACTGACACTCACCCCCTGGGCCTGCTGCACCTCACTGTGGGCGCTCCTTCCGGGGGCGCCAGGGGCGAGGGTAGAATTAGGGAGGGGCAGCCGGTGCACTTCCACTGTGCGTGCCAGGCCTCAAACGCCAAAAGAGGATCGGGCGCGAGGGCGCATGGGGACGCAGTGCCGGGAGAGGAGGGTCAGAGCAAGGTGAGGGACGCCGGGGTCATGACCTCGCTGCTGGCTGACGCCCCCTCTCTCCCTCCACCCTACTCGTCCTGTGCCCCTGAGGTCTGCCTTCACTTCTACGCCTGCGTGTGCGCTTTCGCCAGCGACGAGAAGCTGGCCGCCGAGTTTGCCACCTTCCTCAACTATGACGCCAACGGTGCGCTTGCTTACTTTAAACGTCAGTCTAATGTTCATTCACGTCTAACTTGCCGTTTTCTATTTAGTCCTTGATCTTTACCTGTACGTTAAATAAACATTGAAATAATCATAATAGTAAGTAAATATTTTTAGAAGACTGATAATTACAATATTACATTTGTAGAATTTTTCAATGGCATTTTTGCACATTTGCTTCATTTTGGTGCAAAGTTAAATTAAATCATAAAAGTGTATTAAACTTAAAAGTATGGAATCAAATCACTGATTCGTTTTCAAATGATGCACGTTTCCCATAATGCATTGTGAAGGTGAGCACTGTCTGTAGACGTGTCAGTGAGCGCTGTGTGTGTCTGTAGGTCTGCAGGTGAACACTGACTGCACAGCGCTTTGTGCTGCCGGTCCCCAGCTGCTGACTGAGCCCAGCGCTCCTCACAGATCCAAGAGAGTCCGCCTGGAGGAGACGGCCCCAGGTAAGCAGCCCTGCCCACCAAAGCCCCGCCCATTAACCCCGCCCCTTAGCCCCGCCTTCCCAATCTGCCATGTGCGAGAGGGAAACCACACAGCTCAACTGCTCCAGAGCCGATTAGCGATTTGACTCGACTAAACTCAACCTAAATGTTAATTATATATTTGCTTAACAGACACCCCTGTCCAAGGTGATTTACACTGGTCACATTTTAATGTATTTTACATTTGTAAAGAAGAATATTACAATATTCTGTTATATTTATATTCTGTAATACTATGTATCTTGCTCAGGGGAGACAGCAAGACTCAAGAGCAGGAATTGAACCTGCAACCCGCATAATGTGCCAAAGAAGTTAAGAAGTAAAAGGCTGGTGGATTTACTTTTATTACTGTGAATTTCTGCTCCTGTCCGTAACCTGCCCACAAACTGGCCTTTGCTCTCATGCTTTGATCTGAGTCATGAGAGCGGGAAATCTGAACTGCACATCAGTTAATACGCGGTATTCAAATGCAGATGTCGCATGGATATGCTTGCAACTGACAGCCACAGCCTCAGAGAGCGACACAGATCTATATTCCCCCTGTCATTGATTTCTCTCCTCTCCTCTCTCTTTCCCACGATGCCCTCCTCACAGTGACGTCCTCCACCCTGGCTACCAGAGACAGTTTGCCCGCACCTCCACTGCGGAAAGGAGGCCACAGGAAGCAGCCCATATCCACCACGCTCAAGAGCCCAGGTGCCGCCACCTCACCTGCCTGTGCCTGTGCTGGCTTTGCTCACCAAAGCCTCCGCGAACCGCGAGAGAATGAGACTGGAGAGTGGTTTTACTCTTTGTGGTTTCATATGAACTTTTTTTCTAATATACTGGGTTGTGCAGTAGGAATACACACCTACATATAGATACATACACTGTGAAAACAGTACAAAAACACTATAAACAGTATATAATCAAAATACATACAGTATAAAAACAAAGAAGAATAACAGAACAAAAAAGATGGCAACAGTACAGTACTTTTAAACAGCAGCAAATTACTATAGAAGTGACAATGAGCTATACAGGGGGTACATCTTAATCCTAATTAAGTAGTTCAGTTTGGTAAATTCCTTTTTTCAGGTTTTGTATTTTATATAAACATTACTGTTTGGGTTAAGGTTAGGCACTATGGTCATGTTAGTATGATGTAAGTGTCTTGCTCTTACGGGTAAGATGTTTTTATTAATGTTTTTTTACCGTTTTTATTTCATTATTTTAGTGTGATTTAGAGTGACTTAAATTGCAGCTCTTCTGTACCCTTTGTTGTCCTTCATTGCTCTTGTGTTGCATATTTAATGTATCTTGCCATATAAGCCTTGCAACTCACAATGTGTGAGTCTGCTAAAAAAATAGCAGTAATAACAATGTTTATCTTTGAATAGTAAACTTCACCGTAGGAGTTTTTTCTACAAATATGATGAACTCTGCAGGAGAAGTGTTTCCTTGGAGCTGATTCTTAATGCTTGGCCCATCCCACTAAATGTGTCTCATATTTCACAGTGCCATTACACCGGCCTTTGAACAAGCACATGCACAGACGTGAAAAGTTCCAATTTTGTTTTTCTTTTCCCCTCTGTATGTGTGTGTGTGTATGTCTGTGTCCATCTATGTATGTGTGCGTGCGTGCGTGCGTGCGTGCGTGTGTGTGTGTGTGTGTGTGTGTGTGTGTGTGCTCATGCGTGTGTGTGTGTGTGTGCGTGCTCATGCGTGTGTGTGTGCTCATGCGTGTGTGTGTGTGTGTGTGTGTGTGTGCTCATGCGTGCGTGCGTGTGTGTGTGCGCGTGCTCATGCGTGTGTGTGTGTGTGTGTGTGCTCATGCGTGTGTGTGTGTGTGCGTGCTCATGCGTGCGTGCGTGTGTGTGTGTGTGTGTGTGTGTGTGTGCGTGCTCATGCGTGCGTGTCTGTGTCTGCGTGTGTGTGCGTGCTCATGCGTGCGTGTCTGTGTCTGCGTATGTGCGCACCTAATACGGTCACGCAGGAAACAGCCAGCCGGTGGATGAGACCCATGTCTCCCTGCCCTTCCAGCAGTGGCTGGCCAGCGTCACGGAGAGGATCCACCAGACCATGCACTTCCAGTTCGATGGTGAGGAGTTTGTGATGTCACACATGGGCGGGCTCTGGCTCTCTGTCCATCCAATCACATGCGTCCTGCCAGGTCTCTAAGGTGCTATAGAGCTGCAAAGAGGCAATGGTCTAGCTCAGTGCTGTATAGTTGAGTTTGATTAGGGGAAATCTCACAATTCCACACTAAACAGAGTGAGGACATGTGAGGATTCAAAATTGTGCTGTGGGCAGATTTTGCCAGCCCTAATTGCAATCGGACAGCGGTGAAATGGCACACTCACTGACTAATACGTTTGGTTAATGCAGATGAAAGCAGTACTAGATGAAGTAAGAATAATCATGCTAAAGGGCAACTTTGGCTTTCTCTAAAGTGGTCATTAAACACAGGACATTTAACCGGAGCTTTAAATGTATTTCAGATTACCTTGAGTGTCAGTAACTATTACGAAATAAATGTAAGGTAACTCCAGTGAACGTGTACGGCATGCCAGTTCTATTAGAGCAAGTCAATTTATGAATTATCAGGCTGAGGGTAAGATGGAGGTCTTTTGCTGTCAGCCTGCCATGAGAAGACAGTGCTCCTGTCCCCTGGGTATTTTTCTCATAGAACAGCCTCTGGTTTGTTGCAGGTAAAATTAGTTAGAGTAAAGAATGATGATGATGATGATGATTATGGTGATGTCGATGATGATGATGCTCTTTGCACAGGAAAACCTGAGCCGCTGGTGTTCCACATCCCTCAGGCCTTCTTCAACGCCCTACAACAGCGACTCTCCCTGGGGTCCAAGAAGAGGAGGCTGCCCAACTCCACCACAGGTAGGCCCCCCTTGTCCCGTCTTTAGACAGGCACCAGAGAGTGGCTGAAGTGTACCAGAGAAAGAGAGATCAGAAGTACCAAGGCAGTGATTCTGTCCTCGTCTTCTCATGTTTTTCCTCCAGCGTTCGTTAGGAACGATGCCCTCCCGCTGGGAACCTTCTCCAAGTACACCTGGCACATCACCAACCTGATGCAGGTCAAGCGCATATTTGACACTCCAGAGGTGTGTCTTTCCACCACCTCCCGCCTGTCTCTTGGGCCATGTCGCCCCCCCCCCCCCACTCCCCCCCACTCCTGGCGTGCTCCTGATGCCATTGTCTTCTATGTGCACATTTTGTGATGATGATGATATGGTGAGTTTTTCCCGTAACTGTCTCTGCTTCTCTCTCAACTCCCTCTCTGTCATGTCCGTCCAGCTGCCTCTGGAGTTGACCCAGAGTTTCGTGAAGAACCGCGACGGGTCCTTTTCGCCGTTCCGTTGCCCGGAAGCTCCTGTCGAGCCCATTACTGAGGGGTGCGGCCGAGGTGAGAGGCCGCAGGCCATTAGACCGCTGGAGCTGAGAACATTCCTGAAAGTGGGTGAGTGTCCTGACACGGCCTCAAATAGGACCGCAGAACAGACCGCCAACTACCGCCTTTGGACCACTAAATACGTAGTGCTGAATTTATAAGTATATGTACACTTTTTGCAACCTTGTATTTGTATGAAAAGTATAGACAGGCAGATAGATAGATGAGGAAAGTACAATAGAATTGAACAGGAGGCAGGGTTTTTATTATCTGGAGAAAGTAAATACATACAGTTGCAGTGAAGTTTGGACACACCTACTCATAGAAGGGTTTTTGTTTATTTTTACTATTTTTTTTGGAACAAAATTCATACAAAGGCATCAACTTTGCCATTTATATTTGTCGAAGAAACAAATTTCAGGCTTTTGCTTTTCAAGTCTTTTGATCAAAATGTTTTTGAATGCATGTTTCCCATTATCTTATATGGAAAGTAAACCTAAGGAAAGCTTTTGGTGGGATGACATGCATGGGATCAATGTTCTGGTGAGCCAACGCGCTCCTGGGGTCTGTCCACTTCGGAGGATAACTCCAGGTATTCTATAATGCCTCCTCCCTCCAGGGACCTCCACCTCAGAGCAGAAGGAACCCACTCCCTTTGTGATCGAGTGGATCCCGGACATCCTGCCGCGGTCGCGGGTGGGGGAGCTGCGGATCCGCTTCGAGTACGGCCACCAGCTCGGTGGCCAGCCCGACTTCTGCGACGGCGCAGCGGGGCGAGCGGGTGGGGCCGCGGGCTCGAGCTCGGGGGGCGGGGCCGGCGGAGGGGCAGCGGCGGCCGAGGCTGCCCAATCCCTGCCCACACCCACCATCGAGATCCTTCGCGTCTCTGTCCCGTGATCCCTTTCGTGGAGACGCGGATCCTGTTTCTTCTAGCAGAACAGAGAGCAGGAAATGGGATAGAGAGAACGGAGGCATCACAGAGACACAGGTGGAAAAACTGACCCTGGGATTGGGCCAGGATTGGCGACAGGTGGGCAAGTGTTCACAACCCCTCCGACCCCGACCTTCATCACCGTGATCAGACTATTCAAGATCCGTTACATACCTCTGCAAGTCTGTGTGTGCTATCTGTGTGTGCTTTTGTTATTGTCTGGGTGGCAGCGTAGCATAGTACTAAGGAGTAGGGATGGTAACCAAAAGGTTGCTGGTTTGATTCCCCGCTGAAGAACTCCTGTTGTACCCTTGGGCCTAGGTACCTAGCCCAGCATCGACTCCATAAATATCCATCTGTATAAATGGATATCATGTAAAAGTTGTAACATAAGTAATTGGCTCTGGAATAGAGCACCTGCTATATGATGATAATGTGATGTAAAAGATGTCTTCTGTGTAGCCAATCAGATTTTCCCCAGTGTCATATAGACCAGCATCCTTTGGAGAGCAATTCATAAAAATTTGTGTGAATGATCATTATGTGTCTGAATGAGGAATTATTGTCTGTATAACTGGGCGCATGACAACTTTTCTTTATAGTCAAAAATATGTCTCTCGTTGGACAAAAACTGTTTTTTCCATATTACCCTGCAAATCACTTGTAATTGCCAGTGAAAGTCTGGTTCAGTCTGAAGGTGTGGTCGAAGGTGTACACTGATGTTCAGAGGAATTTCCTCTGGCTGTGCATTTCTTCAGGATGTCTTTCTGTTGTATTTGTACATCAAGTACATAGTACGTAAATATGAGGTGCGAGACTCCTCTTTAGTCTCCTTAGTAGGGCATGTTTGTGTGCGACCTGTGTGCGTTTCTAACATTTATTTGATTGAAAATTGTTTGAATGTGGTGGTCATCATTATTGTTTGTTTTATAATAAGAAACCCTTTCTACCGTCATTGGCTTGCTCTAAAGTCGTTTTTGGTTCTTGACACACAGTTCAGACTGTGGCTTGGACTGTGTCTGGGCAACACTTCACTGCCATTGTGATGATTAAAGGTTAGTTAGGTTCAGATCACTGATCCTTGATCAGATTAGAATTTTTTTCAGATAATGGTTTTACTTTGAATCAGGGTTGGATTACCTGGTCCTGGATCAGTGCTTCTGGGAGAGCATCTACCCAGGCCTCTGTGCCACTCAGTACTGTAACTTAAACAGTCTCTCCAATATAGTATGTAGTGTGTTTTCTCCTGGTTAACCCTCCTAACTACAAAATCATTCATCTGACACTCACTTTTATTGTAATTACCCGTTAACTGCACTCAGAACTTTTCAGCATACTCAAGGTGTAGTTCCTCAACGCACCACTGGGTGGAGCTCCCAGCTCACATTTGCAGACGCAAGTGAAATGAAGACTTGCCAACTTGCCCACAGAATGTGAGTGTGACACTGCTTATCTGTCCCCCTCAAATATTTCAGTGCACCTGGAAAATGTCTCGTGAGGTCGCCTGACAAATATGTCTTGAGTGCAAACTCTTGCCTGCCAAAATTGGGTGTCGGGAGACCTCCGTTTGGAAAGGGATGTGCTGATAATGTTTGGCACGTTCTGCTCTCAATGCCCACATCTGTGGGAGAGGGCAGGAAAAGGCAGAAAGGGGCAAAATGCAGCTGCTTTGATTGGAAGATGGCCCAGAAAGGTAATTCTATCACAGGTAAGCAACAGTCTGAACAATGATTATCTAATTTATGATGCAGCAGACCAAACCAAACCAAACCAACCTGACCAGTTTAACACAGAGGAAAGTGTCCCATAATATATATTAACCTTCTGGGCAGGATAAAAAGGCTTTACAGTGAAAGAAAGACAAGGACTACAACTCTGCTCTCTGGGGGTGCTTCCTCTCCAGTGACACCTGATTGGCTACTTGCGATCACTGAAGAGCCCTTGGTTGGGTGCAGGGGCATGAATAAAGTGAAGACCAATTATGCAGACACACTTATGTGCAATCAGAAAGCCGCAGGGTCACCGTTTGGGTACAGAACAGCGTGACACAATGCCGATTCATGAGTCAAATCGGTCATATTGTCAGTCAGTAAATAAATGAACAGTCCTATTCAATCTCAAAGGCCGAGGGCTGCCGTTAAGGGCCCCCATACCTCCGTGTTAATCCCTGTCCTCATTACTCAGTGGCGAGCGCGTTTAGCGTTGCGCCACGCAGCTCATTGGCCTCGCGTCGTTAGCGAGACTGACAGACAGATAAATCCGCCCGTTTCTGGGCCCCGAGCCCGTTTTCTGCGGTGGCGTTAGAGGGCTGTCTGTCAGGGAGGAGGGGAACGGGTGCGTCAGTCCATTTCCTCCAGCTGACTGACGAACTCAGGCAGCCAGGAGCACAGTTATGCACAGCCCCCACCAGCATCGCCACCACCAACCTGCACTGGCTACACTGCTGCACTGGGCGTTTGATGCTGTGGCTGCAGTATTTTCTGTCAGTGTTTTACCTAAATAGTGAGCACGTTTTCCAAAAAAGCGACATATATGTACACAATTATTGTCATTGAGCAGACACTCTTTTCCATAGCAACTTACAGACGTTACAACATTTTTACATACTACCCATTTATACAGCTGGATACAAATTTTGGTTGAGTACCTTGCACAAGAGTACAGCCATACCCTAGTGGGGAATTGAACCAGCAACTTTTTGGTTGAGTCTTGCTACTTTACCACTATGTTACCCTGCTGCCATATGTATATAGGATGCTGTAGGGATCTGCGCAAACCTTTATGGTAGATGTAATAATGTAGCAATAATAATGTAATAATTTGTATTAAAATGCTACATGGGATATAAGGAGTGTGTTCTACAGGGATGCAGGACCTCAGACAGGTGTTCAGGGGCAGGTCTTGACCAGGGGCAGTGATGACTGTAGGGGCAGACGGGGGGCAGTAATGACCATAGAGGGCACAGACTAGAGGCAGTAACAAATATAGGGGACACCCATACTAGGGAGAGGATTAGTAGTAGAATGTTGGGGATATTATGTACAAGAGAATCCTTTGGTCTTTAACTGAAACTTTGGGGTGAAAATTTAAACAACAAATACGCTGTTAGTTTTGTCACAAAAACAATGCATCAGTGACATATCCAAGAAATAATTCTATTCATTCAAATACAAGTGTAAATCATCCCAAAAGCTGAAGACAAACATCCACAACAGGAAAAGCATGTGACGTATATATGTAACATATAGCAGGATTTATACAGTATATGGATGTATGATTTATATTCTCAACATTAACTCATCCTCTACTAGTGAACAGACCACACCTCCCTATCCTAAGATGTCCTCAAAAAACACCATTTTTTTTACCACCTTAAAAATTAAAACCACTCTGTGTCTTGCTTCAAGCTCGAAGCAACTTCAATGTATCTTGTGAGACATTTTTTCTCAGTAGTGCATGTCTTAGTTTGAATGATGCCTATTTTTTCTTGTCCTATTAAAAAGATCACTAATTGAGCAACTTTTCTTCTCCTTGCTGAGATAGAGTGGGAGAGAGAGAGAGAGAGAGAGAGAGAGAGAGAGAGAGAGAGAGAGAGCTAGTGCATCTCTGACAGCACACCAGAGAAATTGACTGAAAATAGAGATGTAACAGTAATTAACCTTGACAGACTCAATGTGTCACCAGCACCAGAAATGTGCTAATGACACAATTAATCTGTAATTAAGACACGCTGTCTCCCAGTAATGACAAATTGCTTGAACCAGCCTATAGTTTGTTATGAATAAGCGCCTGTCATTGCTGTGAGATGTTGAAAGTTTGTATACCGCGCGTAACATAGGAATGTTTGTTGATGTAAGAACGTGAACATATTTAATTGTTTTGAGAGGATGTATTGTACATTAATATTGAGATGTGAGTACTGTACACTGTGTCTTTGTCTCCCTCCCTCCCCTCCTCTCCCTCTCTCCCTCCCTCCTGAACTCTCTCTCACTCTCTCTCTCTGCTATCCTCGGCTTCTCTCTTCTCTGCCTGAACCCATATATAATCACTGTACACTTTAGCTTTGACAGGTGTGAGGTCACCTGTCACGTGTCAGTGCAAAGGAAAAAAAAGGATGACAGAGATGGACAGAAATGAAGGGGAAAAGGAACAGGAAATGCTTGTTTGCCCCGCTCTCTTTCTGGTTCTTTCCAGGTCTTTCCATCACTTTGCAGCATGGTAAAATGAGCCCGGCCTCTTCTGTAAAACCGTTATTCGAATCAATGATAGATCTAGCGTTGTATGCACTGTGGAGTGAATGTGAAAGCTTCCCTGCTTTCCTTGTGAATCGGTTACTGTACGGCAGACATAGCTGCCTAAGGCAAGGGTGGGAGAGTGTTCTACTCTTTAATTTAAGGGTGTGTGTCAGTAAACATTTCATCTCCCTTCCACCTCCCCCCTCCTCCATCCACCCCCCACCCAAAAAAAAGAACAAAATGAACAGACAATACACCAGCTGGGCATCACCACAGCCAATGCTTATTTGTTTTGTCACTTAGGAAAAATTGCATTAGATGAGCAAATTCACTCCCCTCCCGGAAAAAAGAAAAAAAAAAAACTAAAGAAATTTTTGACAGTGATTGATGGTAGTGGTTTTCCTCTTCCTCTCTGCTTAGACAAGCAGTTGACAGGATTTTGACAGGGTTAAACAGACTATCTATGAGTGTGATGAGTGTGCCGTGCAGTTGTATGTATGAAAGTGTGTGTGTGTGTGTGTGTGTGTGTGCGTGCGTATGAGTGGGTGGGGAGCGGTGACAATGTTGGGGGTGGGGGGGGGAGGAGGACGGACGAAAGTACGTATGAAAGTGTGTGTGTGTGTGTGTGTGCGTGCGTGCGTATGAGTGGGTGGGGAGCGGTGACAATGTTGGGGGTGGGGGGGAGGAGGACGGACGAAAGTGGGGTGACAGAAAACAACGAAAACACTCACTTCTGCTGTGACGACCGGCTGCACGGGGCCAGGCTGTATATCGCTGCAGACCGCAGGCCGAGGTGAGGTCTGCTCCGGCCGTGTGCAATCCCTGCCTGCACTGGTGCCTGCGTCTCCTCTGCGCTGTTTCGTAAAAAAGGGGGGAGCGGTTTGCACGGTATCCTGGGAACTGCCTGTGACCGCGTGCCTGTCCGCATCTCTCAGCACCGGGGGCCCGCTCATAGAGACGTACTGAGAGCTGACAGGCCCCGCTTAGCTGTGTCACTCTGCATTACCCCGACTCTGCCAGGAGAGAGGGGGACAAAAAAAAACCAGGCTGAGGAGAGAGAGAGTGAGAGAGACAGGGAGAGAGAGAGAGAGAGGGAATGGGGAGGTAGGAGGACTGAAGGACAGACACGCAGGGGTTTGCAACGTATACTGAGTCTGAGTAATAATGTCATACAAGGCAGGGTAGTATCTGCCATTGTACCAACATTCAAAATGGCCAATTTCTGACCACATTTTGGAAACATTTGAGGGGCTTTTCCAGTCACCGGCACTGAGGGCCGGGTCCTGAGGAGACTGGTCTATGCCAGCTGGTTCTGGCCTTCGAAACAAGCCAGCGCTGTTTAACATGACTGGCAGGTGAGGACAGACCATGCCACCTCAGAGAGAGAGAGAGGGGGGGGGTAAAAGAAGGAGAGAGAGAGGTGGTTTGCCTTAATTTCTGCTCAGGCTCTTGAAGGGAAATCCACTTCTGTACATTTTACATTAAAAACTACACATTCAGAGGAGTGCAGAGAGCAATATGAAAAAAAACCCTGAAGAGGAGAGGAAAAGTGAGATTGCCTTTCCTGATTAAATGTGGGAATGTGGTCTCATGACAGAAGCCCCCACCAAGCAGAACAGAACAGAATACAACAGAACGGAACAGAATGGAACAAGAGAAGAGAAGAGAAGAGAAGAGAAGAGAATGGAACGGAATGGAATGGAACGGAACAGAACAAGAGAGGAGAATGGAATGGAACGGAAAGGAATGGAACGGAACGGAACAGAAGGGAACGGAAAGGAACGGAACGGACCGGAACGGACCGGAACGGAACGGACCGGAACGGAACGGAAGGGAACGGAACGGAACGAAATGGAACGGAACGCAAAGGAACAGAATTCCCATCCCTTCTGTGGGGTGCAGGAGCATTGTAGCATGTTCACAGTAATCAGCTCCTTGGCAGAGGCTCATGTCACTCAGTGTTCATCCCTTCACAGGATCCGTTTGTTTCCTGTGCTGTTGCAGACGGGCCTCCCTCAGACGAGGGCCCAGGCCCAGACCGGCCCTGCTTTGCCTCCTCTCCTCTGAGTGATGTGTCAGTAATCACCGGGGCCGCTCCCAAACGGGGCAGGGAGTGACGAGTGACTATGGCTTTGATGATGCCCGCTGACATACCTCTCTGCAAGTGCAGCTGCATTTCCCGCTTGCAGGAAGTGCTTTCAAAACACTGTACCCAGAGGAATAAGTCACGGTGGCGGAAAAAAAATGTCTCAGTAATGAAATAACTAATATACATCAGCAACATCCTAAACACCTTCCCCGTCCAGCCTACGATGAACACATCATCACTCAAATCTAAAAATGACAGTTTTATTGACTTAATTAGTAGGAAGCTTTATCTATGGAGATTTACATGTGTTATGATTCACAAAATAAAAAAAAATCCATCCAGATTACCTACATGTATTGAAGTGATTCTGATTGGGCAATTTGCTTAAGAGCATAGCAGTCGTTTTCCATCTCGGACTTGAACTTGCAAACGCCGCTCCACACTTCAGCAGTGTTACATGGCGTGTGTGTGTGGCAGGCTGGGGTGCAGGATAAATAAACAGGGCGAGAAGAGCATGTTGGTTTGGAGCGCCCGCTGGAAGGCCAAAGCTCTCACTGTCAGTGTTTGGACACCGAGCTGACTGCCCTGTCGACAGGGGTCGTGGACTTGCCAGAAGCATCTTACTGAATGGAACCCTGTCGAAAAAAAAAAGGCAGAAAAGGACAGAGAGGGGGGTCAGAGGGAGGAAGCAGCCAGGAGAGAGAGAGGACCAGAGGGACAGACCGGCGGAGCCGCAGGGCCAGGATGGAAAAGGGGAGTCATGTTGTTGTCAGTCTGAGGTGTGGAGCTGTGTGGGTCAGTGTCTGGCCAGCTTTTATACCTGTCACACTGTCCCCTGACACACAGGGGAGGAAACAGAGAGGAAAAGAGTGTGAGAGAGAATAAAAATACACACATATCTGTTTGGTTACTTGGCACGTATGCTCACATACGTATGCATTTATTTGCGCTTTATTTTTGCTCCACGCAGTTACAGCTATATTCCACATTGTTCATGATTGCTTAGGCAACACTGCTTTTCTCTGTCCTAACCCTGACCCTGGCCCTGACCCTAACCCTAGCTGAACTGAGAAAAGCATTGCAACTGTCATTTTTCCATGTACAAATTCTTTTAAAAAAAAACCATGGCAGTGGCATATTTTCCATGCCAACCAAGCTGTTTGGGAGCTGGGTGAGAGGGAGCATGGAGAGAGGAAGTGGCAGCACAGAGATAGCAAAACTAATCCCCTATAAACAACACACCAACACACCTTTACCACCGACTTACAAAACCGGCAGGGAAGAGAGAGAGGGAGGGAGAGGCAGAGGGAATGGTAAAACAAAAATAAATACCTGTTTCATTTATGGTACGTTATTTTTTTTCCATGTGTTATTATTTTATTGTTTTATTCCACTATTTTATTTCAGCACATGATTTGGAAGTGTATACTTGTCATGCCAGTGAAGTGAATTGAGCTGAATTGAACAGAGAGAGAGAGAGAGAGAGAGAGAGAGAGTTAGAGAGAGAGAGAGAGAGAGAGAGAGAGAGAGAGAGAGAGAGAGAGAGAGAGAGAGGGAGGTAGAAAGATGTAAATCGCCTAATCCAGTGGATTTCCTATTCCTTTGCTCCTCCTTGGGCACAGTGCAGTGTTTTCTAAATCTCATATTTTGCATTATAAACTGATCCTGTTGGTGGAACGCAGAGAGAAATGCAACAGAGAAACTGCAGAGGAGCAGAGGGGTATTCTCCTCTTAATGGAATATGTGAACGATGTTCTAGAATCCTGCGCACACCTGTTCCCAATCCGGGAGATTACTGACCTGGCTGTACGTGCGGTGCGTAACGCATGCATTTCAAAGGGCCTTCATTCCGAACATCTGCCCCCTCGAGACTTCACACGGCCTCTCAGCCTGTATTCATTTCCCTTTGGTCTGGCCTGGTCTACAGATTCTATATTAAGATCTAGTTTAAGGGTCAACAGATTCATGGTCTATATAAATAAGCTGGATCATGGACTGGATTCCCGACCTTGAGTTCACAGACCAAAGCGCAGATACAGCCACATGTTCATTTGTATGCACTTGAGGAATTTGATGTTGCCCATGTCAATCAACTGGTTGCAGCTGGGTTATTGACAGATACTGACAGATCAGAGCTTGCTAATGCACTGTAACTATCTGCCTATATGTAAACAAGGGATTTTTAACGCATAGATCCAATGTGACTGTTATGTGATTGCATAAGGTCAGAATCAGCTGACTGTGATGCCCCTTCTACAGCTGGTCAGTTTGGGGTATTCTGTCACCTGGTGAATTGTAATGTGACATTCATGGTGTTGTGTGTCCCTGTAGTACAAAAGCTGTTTGTTTAGAAAGGCAAATTGCTACTTGTAACCAAGGCGGTCACGGAGTTGGCTAAAAAGGAGGACGGCTATGGGAATGACCGAAGGGTAGCTATGTAACTTCCTGTAACAGTGGTTATGGGAGTGCAGAAAAGGGTAGTTATGCTTATGAAGCCGACTTGAGGCGGTGACGGGGCCAGCCCGAGGCAGTTATGGAGCTGGCTAAAAAAAGGTGGGGCTGACCCAGGGCGGTGAGGGAGTGGGTTCAGGATGGTAATGGGGCTTTGTTTTGGGTGGTGATGAGAGCTGGCTCAAAAGCGATGCTGTTAATTTATGCTCCAGATGCGGCTGATTCATCATGCAAGCTAAAAGAGAGGGAGAGAAGGGGGTGGGGGTGGGGGGGGGTGTTGGGGAAGGGCCGTTGAAGGAGTACAATTTAAAACACTCTATTTGCAATGGGATTCTGTGGGATTGTCAGTCACCTTATGGGATATACTGTACAGCATCATGGATTATGAGTCACACTCTTGCAACATTTAACTGAAACTTTAATGTTTCCCTTATTTTCCCACTGTAGCTCTACAAGCATATCCCCTTCTTCTTGCCGCCCTTCCT